>NC_068943.1:61558983-61891483 GCF_026419915.1 Harpia harpyja
TTAGTAGTGTTTTCAGCCTTTGTTTTCACATCTTGTTCACTGGAAAACTCGAGCTAAAAATGGAGAAGGTCAATACCTATTACAAACAGATCCCTGTCTCTGGGGACAGCAGGGTAACTTACTTTAAAGTGTCTGTGTTCTTGCAAAACAACCAGGTTCCAACTACAGGTAGTTAAAATAGGAGAGAAATTTGAAGTCATAGAGTTCCTCTAAGATTTGCATTCTTTACATAGATGTAGATCTCCTGTAGAGATTTACTCACAGAATGAAATTATTTCTCTGGTGGATTAGGTTGGTTGAATCTCCATCATGCCTTTGCAGAATGCATTTTTAAAGTACTTTAAAATTAGGTTTTGTTTGTTTATTTCTTCTCCATGTTTACTATGATACTCTGGTATTCCTGCATATTTATGTAACTTTTAAAGATTAGATACTTTTTTTTAATCTCATATGTAATTTCCCCTGACATGCAGGTCCTTTGGAATTGGTGGAAGCTTTAGAGCATGGAGGGTGTCCCACAGCAGGATGTAAAGGAGTTGGGCACATTAAAAGAGCAAGACATATTGGCCATCATAGGTATGTGCTATGAAACTGTAATTTTACTCTTTCAATTGAGTGATGTGGGCCCATGTTTTTTTTAATTGTTGTTCACAAGAAAACAGATCCAAGCTGGAAAAAAAAATAAAATCATGTAAACCTAAATATGCAATGATTTCAGTTGCCGTGGTGAGCATGCTGAAATAAACGTTAGCAATCTGCAACTTCATTTCACCAGAGATAAGATTTGTCGAACATCATTTTTTGTCACAATTGATAGATTCAGCTACTCTGTATCTTGGTCCTATGAGGATTCCGCAGCTTGCTGGCTGGATTGCAAAATGTTACAGAGAGATATGTATAAAGAAATAATTTTTGAACCTTCTGAAATATGAGGCCACTAATTTTATTATGGCTTGGATGTTTTTGTTCTGCTTGGTTGGCAGGGGTGAGGCTTTGCTAGCTGGCTTGGAAAAATGCTAAAAAGGAAATTCCTGTTGACGTATTCCCAAATGACAGCCTGAACAACTTGCTGTTTGTACCTAGTGTTTCTACAGATGCTTTTGTTGAACACCTTCTGAAATATAATACAGAAATGTGGTCATCCCAAGCTGTCCTAGAGGAGAGTTGGCACAGGGAGAGCAGTAGAATGGGAGAACAGAATAGGGGACAGAGAGACAATGACAGAGTAAATGGGAAACATTTACCAAGTCAAATTTTCATTATTTTTAAAATATTTACAGTATGAGGGTGAATCCTGAGTATTTCAGTAAGGGATATACAGTTAATGTAACGTTAAGTTGAGAATTACGTATCATAAATATCATCCCATTACCTTTTTGCAAACGAGCGCTTCAGAATTTTTCTTGGAATTTTTCCATTACACAGTCATACAATCCTCGAATGTCATATCACTTTGTGCTTTCTGCTCTCATATGGTTAGAGGACTGCTCTTTGGTTATTTGTCTATTCATGTTTTTTAAGTATATTATTAAACTACTGTGGTCCAAGAGTTAGCTCTACAATCTTTTAATGTTTTTGGTGGTAGAATTACATCCTGTTGGCTAGAATTATGCTACAAGGTTTTGATGGTGTATCAGCACTAGTTGAAGTCCTGACTCATCCCTAACAAAGATACCTGCCAGCAAAACTCACTGTTATTACATGTTTAATGTGCAAAAGCCATCTTTTGCTGCAAGAAGTTCTTTTCTATCTACAGGAGAGGCATTGTGTTTATGTTGTTAGGAGGCAGAAGAACTCCTGATGTTAGTACAAGCTTTATCTCTGGGAAGGGACATGGCTAGATTAGCTCCAGTGACAAAACCTGTTGCAGTATGAACTGTGGTGGTGGTGTCGTCATGACACAGTATGCTGCACTGCTGTCTTTCAGATTATTCTCACCCTTTTCCTTTTGTCTTTTTCTGTCCATGTTCTTTTTCTTTGGTTTATTTTTTTCAGTTTTTCTACCTTACCTTTTGAGAAGCTTTGTAGCACTCAATCAGCAGGATAACTCCTTAAACAGTCAAGTTAGTACTTAAAGAGGTTACCATCCTTCAGTTAGCATCTGGTAATCTACTGCATTCATGTTCTTAGTCCACTGCAAATGTGAAGTAAACTAGGCTTGCCTAAAAAGCTTCCTGGCTGCTTAGCTGAAACCCGTTTTATTTCGTATTCCGGTAGACCTGAGTCTTGTATGATTTATTAATGCACCTGGTCTGTAAGGCAATCACTTCCAGTTCAGAGTATTATCTTCCTTACCATGTGCTATCTCAGTTGCTTAGAATCAGTTGAATATACCCATTCTTAGCCCAAGGCTGAAACTTAAACAAACAAACAAACAAAAAAAACCAACCTAAGTGAATGTCAGAAAAGTTTTTAATTTATGATCTCTCTAAATATTGGCACTAAAACTGCTAATGTTTCACAGGGAAGGGATGAGTAAGAGCTGTATGTCTAGTTAGTTCATGTAGTCTTTGCTTTTATAACTAGATTTTCCATGGTATTTGAAGTTGTTATACTTACTCATCCTCAATATTAAGAAAAGAAAGAAACTCATGGCACTCTATTGTGTTTTATTTTTACTACAGTCTTAGCAATCTATTATTTGCATTTTAACAGGTAGTTCTAGGGGTAAAAATATAACAAAAGAGATTTTGTTGATCATAAGAAAGGTATTTGCTGTTTCATAGCAAATAAATTAACACTGTTAAGTATCTTACTAACTATATTGGTTTGCCCTCTGTGCTGATATTGTTGGGTTTTTTGTGAGCATTTCTGAGGAAAATAATGAGATTTGTTAGTTATCATGGAGTCTACAGACTTGAGGGTCCAGGTCACCGCAAAAGTTCTAATGTTGTACCATCACTTTTTTCCTGAATTAACAAAGGCATTTTGAAATTGGTATAATTATCCATGTCAGGTAGCAGTCCCTTGGCTCTTTTATCTTGGCAACCTTGAAATGTATTTAACCATACTTATCTTTTTTTTTTTGTGATGAGGTACAACATCTATCTACAGCATTTATTAAGTAGTTCTGAAATAATTTTGAGAGCTTGTTCCTTAGGAACCAGATGAAAGCCTCAGTGATTAATTATGGAGTGGGGTTAAAGCATTTACTTTTTGGAAAAGTTGATGTTAAGAAGGACTTGGTATCTGTCACCAGTTGATCTAGGGTTTTCTGCTGTGCAGTTGAAACCGAGATGGATGTGCAGATTGGTAGCATTATGCAGATCACCTGCGTATTTATGATTGTGAATTATGTGCTCTCTGATGCTTAATGCATGCAATAATTTTCAAGTTCAAGCAGGAATGCAAAGTGGTCAGTTGTAAACAGGTCATTAGAGTTTTGGGTCAACTCTCCATGAATAAAGATTTTTACCAGAAACTTTACATGCGTTATGGTGTAAGTTGAAATGATCTGAATGTGCTGTGGTGGAGGCTGTGTTGTAAGAGAACTGCAGTGCAGAAACATAGGAAACCTCAGCTCAGCAGGATGTCACATCTATTCATTCAGTGTCTGCTGACGTAATTCTCGTCTGATTTTGATGCCAGTCTCAAGTTTTGTTCTATCTTTTATGTAAGGTCATTGGCCCCAGCCAAATCTGTTATAAGCTACTCAAGTCAGGTTTAGACTGTTGAAGCAGGTTTCTCCTAAAAAAGAATGCTTTGATGATAAACACGTTGCAAATTGTGAAAGAGAACATTTGTATCACTTGTTTCCAGAGTAGTTAAAAATGTTTTCATAAAGTCAACTGAAGTAAAGACATAACTTAACAAAAATCTGGCAGAAAAAAAAGAATACATCCCCCAGGTGTTGTCAGGACCTTTTTGCTGGAGGTTGCTTACTAATCACATATCACTACCAGCAGATGCAGTCATCTGGACATAGGCTGCTCTAGATAAAGTCTAATCCATTAGTTAGACCAATCTATTTGTTCAGCCTATCAAGGCAGGCAGTTCGACCAAATCTGGGTGAACTTTCCTGGAGCTGCCATACAACCTCATCCCCTGGCAGTGCTTGGCAATAACCTGCACCTGAAGGGCAATGAGGAGCTGGGGTTGGTAACATTTCCAACCAGTACAGCTAAACCAGGAGACTTGCCTGTGGCTTCACACAGGTTTGCAAAATATCCCAAGCAGTCATACAGATTAATAATCTATATTTAAAAATACTTTAGTATTAACTTTCTTTTACCAAACAGAGTACCACCTTACTCTTTCTTAAGTTTAGGAAAGAATCCTGGCTTATGCACCCTTCTGGTGTTAGGTTTAGCTGAGGCTGAGTAATCCAGTTGGACCCTGTGCTTCAGAAACCGCATACTACTAGAAGACAGGAGCATCTCCAGATGTCTGGAGAAGACTAAAGGCCATGCCCACCCATCAGTAGCCCAGTTCATCTTACTATTGTTGAACTTTAGAGAAAAAAGATATATGTGTAAACCTACCTAGAGAGAGATCGTGAGAGAGATAGAAGAGCAGCTGCAAAATAACCACAAATGGGATATGCTATCTTGATACTTCTGTTCCATTGGACAGTTCTGGAAAGGGCTGCTTATGTAAAACCTCTGTTCACCTGAAAATCCCAGGCCTGCGATCCTGGGAATTCTTCAGAATGGTGTACAAGAAGTAGTAATTGGTGCATTGGGTTTTTCCTTTAATGATCTTTCCTCATTCGATAAAAACAGAAGCTTATTTTAGTGCTCAGTTTTTACTTGGACTATGCAAGACTCTGGAAACAGTGGCTCTCTTTCCTCAGAAAACTGCGTTATGGACATGTGTATTGCCAGCCACTCTGCTGCTGTTTCAGTAGGATGTAAAGTGTACAGCAGATAGCTAATTGCTGTGCTGTGTTGATCCTTCAACATTTAGAGATGGCTGATTACTCTCCTGGGGGGGGGGTTGGGTGGTGTTATTGTGAGTATTTGTTTACTGAAACATGGGTTGAGCCTACTGAAGCAGCTCAGATGATGATTGAGTATCTTCGTGCTGGACTGGCTTCAAAGTCGTGAAGCAGCGCTGGAGGATGTACAGCCCTGTCAGATGTATAGCGGAGGTTTCAAATTGGGTACCTGCTGCTGCTTCCACTTCTTGCCATGCTCCCTGTACCTCTGGCAGACCTTGGTACCCCCAAGTCAAGGACATCTGATCATTTTGGAAACTGGGTTCTGAATTTCTGCTGTTTTCAAAATGGTGTGCTAAGGCAAACTGCAAGCTGGAGCAGAAATCCAGGTTTAAGTTGACAGAAGAGTTAAAAATCCTAATTTAATATTAAATAACCTAAACATCAAGACTTCTGAGCCCTTGAGATGAGTTGTCTCTGAAACTTACAGTCCTATATAAATCAATTACTTCTATTATGTAGGAATAACAAGATTAATTTTTTAGTCTTTTTAGTAGACAAGTTAAACTGAACTGAAGGCTGGAGGCATTGAGATTCAGGAGTATTTACTGACTGATCCGAAGCCATGTAACTCATACGCAAGTTCATTCATGTTTTGTTGAAACAAAGCTACCAGTGGAAACCTTGAGGGTTCTTTTTGTTGCCCCAAGTAATACTAACATCAAAGGACTATCAAGGAGTTTTTAAAAAATTATACAGCAACTCGCATGATTAATTACAAAGAAAAACTCATCTGAATCTTGTGTTCTAAAGCATCATTAATATTATAACTATTGTTGACTGAAATTGTCATTCAACTTCTGTTTTTCCAGAATATACTAAAGGAAAAGGCACTATATAAACAGGCAAGTTCTAATGAAGGGCTGACTTTAGAGGCTTTTTCTTGGTTTTTGATTTAAAACATCTTAATGGTGTTGGTAAACAGAAGACCTGCTGGAGATGAAATTATATTCTCAGATTTCTTTGTGGTGTAAGGTGTAAGGCTTGTTTAATAATACACAACTGAAGTTAAATACCACACTGGTAGTGTTTAGTGTTTCCTTGAGACAACCCGCTTACTGCTTAAAAGCACTAGGCCTCAAAACACCCCTGTGAGCATGGGACGCCAAAAGAAGATTACATGCTTTGCCTTATAGCAGTGGCAGAACTGAGATTAACCAATATATTCCTGAGTTTCTGATGACTGTATTTCATCACAGCGGTATGAGTTTGTCACAGCAAGAACGTAAATCCCACAAGCATTGGCTCCTTAAAACCTTTTTCTAATAGAAGCCTGTATCTTTCATCTTGTAGTTCATTTGAAAGGGAAAAAAGACATCATTGTGATAGATGCAGCAATATAAAGAATTGAGAATATAAAACAACTTCCCCTCTTTCCTAGTGTTCCTCTTTTCTTCCCCATCTTTCAGTTCATGTTTTTTTGTTCTTTAAGATGTCAGACAGAGGCTAGTCCTAAGACAGACAAAACCAGTAGGTTGAAAAATAAATGTAAGTAGAGGTATATAAATAAATCTAAAATAAAATGCCAAATTCTGCTTAAGAGAAATTAGAAATAAAAGTTAAGTGATCCAGGTTAAGTTTTTCTTTGTATATTTTGTTCCATGTCTTTAAAACATTTTCATTAACAAAAATAATACCCTATTTCACATGTAGTGCTTCAGTGTCCAGCTACCCATTTGGCTATATCTTACTCTGCTATGTAAAGTTCTGGTATGAAGGTTCTCATGGCAAAAAACTTCAGTGCCTGTATCTCAGAGGAGGTGCTGGAGCTACCACCCAGTTCCTTGGAAGAAGGCAAAGGTAACTGTCCTGCGTCGATCCTCTAGGAGTGGCTGGCTGTATGTCCCTTGAAAACACTGTACAGGCTGTTGTGGAACACCGTCTGCTTGGAATGGCCTTAAACGGGGATCTCATCTTGACTAGAAAAGCAGAAATCATATTCTGCTGGTATGTTTTTCCTCCATAATTCAAGTTCAACACAGCTGTAGAAGGATTAAAAAAAAAAAAAAAGGTTGATACTGTCTTGTTTTCAGATGAACCAACTGACAGAATCAGACAGAACTGGACTCCTGTCTCAATAACCCCAGAAAGTATTGACTGACTTGGCCTGTGCAGCCTTAAGGAATTCTTTTATGCTAGTGCTGAGAGAAATGTGAATTTCCATCAACTTTTTGTTTATGTTGCCAAGACCAAAATTAGATTACTAATATTGGTCCAATCTGGTGATAGGAGTTGATTCATACACACTGTGAATCCAAAGCTTCATCAGTAAAGGAGAAGGAGAATGTATGGCATATTTTGAATAAAAGGCCTTTTTTTATTCTGTGCTTTGTAAAATGAACATGATAATGGAATCTGTTGGTTTTCTATTTAGTTTTTGTAATTTGGAGGTGGCAGGGCATATGGCTCGCAAGGTAGACTTATTTGTATTAGACAGTTCTGTTTGGAAATCATGCATGTAACAATCAGTGAAACAAATACAACACTGCAGTACTTTATGGAAAGGCAGATAGTTATAGTCTTGAAAAGAAAATAAACAAGATCCCAGGACATGGGTTTTTTACATTTTACCATTGTAGAGGTCCTTGTAATAATACAGGTGAGTAGGAAGGCATAATTTTAGATTGCAGTTAGTGTCATGGCTCATGAACCACAAATAGAGCATTATGTGTAGAGCCTCTCCTAGATCGTAAATAGAGATTTGAAAACTGAGCATGTTGTTACTCACTGTTGTGGCATATATATACCATTCAGAATTTGGGATATTATCTTTGAAGTGTGAGTATGTAGCCTGACTAATCAGTTGACCATTGCACTGCATTCTTCTAAAGGCAAAATCCTAGTTCAGCCCAGTGTGATTTGTGTTGCTGTTCTTCCCTTTCCTACCTCTTGTGGGAGGTATGACTTTCATATTTGTCAGAGTAGTATTTACAAGTCATTATCAAAGCACAGTGTCAAATTCTCTCTTTCTCTAGTTGGAGTGTAGTGAAATAGGGAGTGTTGAATGACAGGAAAGACTGAAAATATCACAGTCTTTTAATGGAATATCACAAAATGGCATTTGCAAGGATGGGGCATTTGCTGCAGTAAGAGGATGTGCGGCATTCCTCATACTGTGCCCTTGCAATGCAGGTTCTGTGTGGACATTACATAATAGAAATGCTCTCCTTTGCAGGAAAAATAACCATGGGAATATGATTTTGTTTGGACAGAGGTGGGTATAGTCAAAGGCACCCTGTTTATTATGTATAAAATACCATTAAAGGTATGAGAGAGCAGGTTAAACATTCCATCAAGCAATTTTTCCACAATGTATGCTATAATATAAATTAATACATTTGTGTTACATAAATAGTTGTCAAAAGGAAATGCGAAAAACATTCAGGTTAAGGTTTTAATCAGTGGATTTATTAACATTTTAAAGTATAACTACTTAGTGCATTTTTTTCTAATCTTTATATTAATTGATTGCATCTGGTTCTAAAAAACTGGTCTCTGATGTCATTTCATTTGTACTAAGTGAAGTCAGTAAAGTGTCTGAGAATAAGGAGGCATTTCTCTTCAACTTCTAGTGCAGTCAGCTGCCCGTATTCAGAGATGAACTTGAACAAAGAAAGCCTCTTACCTGACCGGTTGAGCGGGGAGATGCCTGCAGCCAGTCCTGTCCCCAGAAACAGAAAAGTGGAAGCAAGTGAAAGATCCACCTCTCCTGTAATCAAGTAATTACGATTGAAGTGATGTCCGTGACTAACAGCAGTACTTTATTTCAGTGTTCTGCAGCGTAATTTGTAGTTGTGTAATGGCTGAATGGTTTCACAAGGGCCTGCCTATTTATCTGCATTGTCAGGTACAGGAAAGAAATGGTTTCATCAGTGCTTATAGAAAAGGTCACCAAGCTGTCAAAGACTGATACTGATTTTACTGTGTATGATTTAACAATAGTTCAATTTCATCTTCAGTGTAACTATCTAGACTACTAAGTGGTTAAGTGGAATTTAAAATGGAATGTTTGCCAGTTGGTTTCACGTAAGAAAATGATTTATTTGTGTTTTCTTTTGTTTGCTGGGGTGGCCTTATTGACGTGACTGTAAATTAAGGTTGCTCTTTGAAGAACAGTCACTATAAATTCTGTCATTATTGTGGGAGTGGGGAATCAAATTACTGGGAGCAGGTTTTGCAAAAACAATGCTAAAGTCTGTAGCTGAAGCTTCTAGCAGGAGCACTGGGAAAAACCAAAGGGATGTGATATCAAGAGTATGATTTTCAGATGATGATTTTTCTATCAGAAATTGTGGACACTGACTCCTGTGCTTATTTTGGGCTGTGGAGATACATAGAGAATTTAAGAAGGAAAGGAAAAGAAGAGAGGCTTTCCATTCTTTTCAAGGGTTACGTTAATGTAAATGTGAAAATGGGAATGTTCGTAGTGAAGATTTCCAGTTCCCACTGTAATGAACACGTATTTTCAATAGATGGTATATTCAAGGCGCTCGCCTGTTGCTTAGGACCGACTGACCCATGTTCAACTGCTGTTCACATGGAACCCTGTTCCACTTCGGCTTTCAAAGCTCTCATTTGAATATTTGCTACTACCACCAAGATCTGCACCTTTACTTTCTCAGAGGCAGTTTCAGCTTCATGCTTTAAAAACCAAAATATTCAGCTGCCAAAGAGCGCTGCCTGGTTTGATTGTTCTTGTAAATGTAGGGTTGTAGAAATCTGAAGTGACTTAATTACTCTCTGACAGGTAGCGTGGATACCATTCCAGTGAAGCCCGCGGCAGTTTGAGCAGTGTTCTCTCTGGCAGGGACTGTGTCAAGTGCTACTTTTTTCATTGTCCCAATTAAGAGACTGCATAACATTTTTAAAGGGTCCTGGCTGTGCAGCGGTATATCATGGAAGGGAGAGAAGGGATAGGAGGAAAATGATACTTCAGAGTTTTCTTGTGTCTTACAAATATTTGAAGTGGATAGCTTATTATCAAAAATAACATTAGGCAAATTCTGTTCCTGTTGAATTGCCTAAACATTTTACCTTTGATTTCATGGAGAAGAGAGTGATTTCTGTATTGTGATTTCTGAAAATGCCAGGTATGCAATTTTGTTGGTGACAAAAAACTTCTGTGTTTCTTAAAACAAACAAAAACCTTGTATATCTTCAGTCTAACGACTCTTTACCCATAGAGAAAATAAGTTGCACAACAGCTCAGCTGCTTTCAGTTTTAAACATTTTGTTAATTTGTTTTAAACAGTGACAGAAAATGCCCCAGCCCTGGTCATGTCGGTATGAAATCTTCAGCTCACAATCGATCATCTGGGAAAACTGGACCAGAAACAACTAAGCAGGAAGATGCAGAAAGTAAATCTAGCAAGAAGCCCCTGTTATGTGATGTAAAAGAAAAGAAAGCACCTGGGTAACTATAAGTTCCTTTCAAAGTACGCGTTGTTTGGAGTCGGTCCATTTAAAATACAACTTAACAGGCAATGCAGTACAGTGATTTGTCTGTGGAACTCTTGGAAGCAGTGGGGAAGGACATGGAAGTTCTGCAGCTGTCATTATATTAGAAATACGGGGGAAGGGAGTGTCACAATGTATTTAAGAAATGCATATCAGAGAGGAGAGAAAAAATACTACAAGACAGAGAAATTTTTGAAAGTTGAGATCCTTCTTCCCTGCCTCTGTGTACAAATATGTTGTTGTATATGTACAAATACGTACATACATTTAAAAATGAGAAGTAATTCCTTAACTTTCAGGATTTGCAGTATCTTTTCAACAAAAAATGTCATGAGGTAGTTTCCCAGCTTGCACTGGAAAATAATATTTATGGTATAAAAAGGCTATCTTTGAAACTACAAAGATACAATTCAGTATTTTCATGGGGATATGTGAGGCAATAGAGTTCCCTACATTTTTAATTAGTTAGAGTATCAGTGCATTATTTTATTGGCTATTTTTGTACAGAAATAGAAGACACCCTGGAACCAGCAGTGTCATTTGTTATATATTTACGTCAGCTACATTATCATATGTTCATAATACATGAACTGTAAGTGTTAGCAATAATAGTGTCTTGAGAGACTTTGGAGAGTTAGTATTATACGGTAAATACCTCACAGTAAAGCTGATGATTGAAACTTAACTGTTTTATTAAGAATCAATTAAATCCTCTGAAACTCCTCTGCAAGATTTTTTTTTCTAAAATTTTTTTTTCAAATTGGGTTAACCAGATCTGGCACTGTTTTATGATTTCCCTTCCGTTTTCCACTAGATTTTTTTTTTCTTCTTTTCTGAACTATTACTAATTGTTTTCTTTATTCCAAAAACCTATACTAATCAAAAAATAAAATAAAATTTAATGTGTAGCTTTTTGCATCTTTTAAAATTGGTCAGCATTTCTTTAGAACACTCTCACATTATTTCAGTCAGGTGATATTGGTCAAATTGTATTGAAAAAGATCTAGTAGGAGCATCAGGCAGTGTTGATATAATTTCTATACCACAAATAAATAGCATTCACTAGTCATACTCAAGTGAATTTAAACAGCAAAAAAAGACAGAAGACAGTTTTGTGTGTAGTTTTGAAATAACCTGTGTTAAATAATAGTTGTCATTCATCACTGTAACCGCAGCTGTAGTAAATTCATCTTTTTTTAGAAATAAACTTTGACTTTACAGACTATCTCTTAAAATTAATTGAAGAACAATTTTTTTTCTTTCATTTTTTATAGGGTGTTATTTTTATGAAGACCTAAAATAACCAATACATGTGCTATCTGTTCACTGTATTGAGTCATTTTCATTAAGAGAATAATAGCCTTGTGCCAACTTTGAACTACCCAGAGGCTTTGCAGTTTGTATTTGAACTGTTTGAATACACCAATGACTATCTGCATTTTATCATCTAGCTTTCCACATTCTTTATGTATCCATGATAGTCAGATAGAACTTTTAGATGAATAAACTTCTTTTGAAAAAGGTGTGAAAAATAGCGTTCACAACATTAGGTATATACGAACTGCTATAGCTATAAAATATTGAGCATCTGGTTATTGCAATACCCAGTGGATCTTTTTAGATGTGTAGTCAAAGTACACATGCATAATTGAAGACATAGATACGTATGCTTGTGTGCTCTTTAGCTGCAGTGCTTGTAGTGTGGATTTAATTATGTTTGTCTTCAGTACAGTTGTGTATACCTTCATATTCCAGGTAATCTTTTGTTTCATAGAAGCCCTTGATTGAGGAGCCAACCTCATATGAAGCCAACCATGAGATTTATTTTGTTGTGTTAAATCTAAGTGGTACTCAGCTAATCTCCAGTTCCACTTACTCCTTATCTTCCTTTTTTTTTTTTTAACTAGTAAGAGGTATCTGTGCATACAAACCATTATACTAGAAAATTTTGGTTTGCAAAAATATGTGTGTAAAAACTGCAGTCTGTCCCTCTGGAATGTTCCTGAGATTAAAGATCAAGATAAAAATTACATGCCTACAGCATATTCAATTTTAATTTGAAATTATCTTTATACTATCTTCAGAGTAGCAAAAGAATTTCACTGTAATAGGAATTCAACTCTGGAAATAATTACAATGAAGGAAGGAAGGTGAACACTCAGGCTTGGGAATCGAATGGTACTACCTCTTAAAAGGAAATTCAATTTATCTTCCAACCCCCTCCCCAAAACCTTCAATTCGTGATACTATCTTGTATTTAACTAGTGAGATAAAATTTCTGGATGTATGTTGCTATGAAAACTGTCCTCAAGAAAATAGGAAGATACATGTTTCCTCACAGGTTTTGGTGATCTCTCTTCCTTACGCTGAATTACAGTAATCATTTACTTTGGCTTTGGAATTAATTGCACTACTTTGTAGCATCTTACTTTAGAAGTTTTCTGTGTTTGTGGAGGTTAGGAAGATAATTTTAAATTAAATAAATGCAGGTGATATTTCTGAGGAAGATACTGTGGAGAAGTTCTTTACAGCACAAGAAGGCATGCCTGCTGTATGCATTCCACTGGCCTTGCTTGTTATACCATTACTATTTGTGTCCTACCATACTACAAAGGCTGGATTTTCTGGTTTGTTGTGTTCATTTTGCACCATTAGTAGCGTGTTGAACATATTTCTGTTGATGTCAGTGACCTTGCAGCTCCTAGCTGATTTATTCCCAAATGCTTACTTGTATTTAATACTATAAATGGTATTTAATATATAAATTGTATATAATAGTATAAATGTAAACAATGGAATTAAACAGGTCTGTTTTTTCTGTGGATTTGTGTTTTGAGGTTAGCTAATCTTGATGTCTAACAAGCTCTAGTTTGGCTTTTTATCTGTGTTTGGGACATTTGTAAAGGGGTTCTTGTTGACTGCTTCTCTGGTAGATAGTAAAGCATGAGTTTGTGTAGTGGGCTTTCTTGTAGTCTTGACTTTAAGATCATTGTCTGGTGCCTATTTTTAGAAAATGTTCATTATGAGCTCAGAATCTCTTAGAGCTCACCATCTGTGATGGTTTAGTGAGAATTGGCCAGTGTTGTCAAGTTCTTAAAAGCAGAAGGAAATAAAAACACAGATAATGTCAGCAAGTTCATATAAGCTTCATTTCTGTAAGAAAGCAGACTTGAAATACCTTCTGAACGCAGAGTTTGAAAAGGATCTTCCCAGGAGCTGACTTTAAGATGCAAATACACCCACCCCTCTTTGAGAAGCTCACTTGTTTCCACCTCTCTTGCCCCATTTTTCTCAATAGAGGGAGGTCATTCCCTCTTTGCAAATGTTTGGGCTGGCAGAGCTGAGGGAGCAGCCACAGGCAGCAGGCAATGAGCGGCTCCTTTAGCTGGATAAGAAGTAATGCAAAAACATTTACAAAAGATACAGATATTTTCAGTGGGATCATTAACAGCTGCACAACAGTGTGTCTGTATAGTACTGGAGTTGGTGTGGGGTGAAGATGAAGGTTGGGCAGAGAAAAAGGAGTAAGTGCTGTTTCAGACAGCTCCTGAAAATGGCCTGGATAACCAGTAAGGCTTTGTAGGAGATGCAGCTATATATGTGTTCTTCACTCTTCCCATCTTCTGCTGTGGACACATCCACTGCCTTCATTTGTACATTTTCCAGTTTCAGTTATGAAGTGAAGTGTGTTGATATGATTTATGTAACTTAGTTTACACTACTCTTGAGACTTCATTGCAAAATTCATGTCAGTAGTCATGGCATCTGCGTAAGTCAGAAATTAGGTCCTCTCTTTTTTTTTATTTTATGATGCTGCAACATCCTTTGTGTGGGAATCCTGGTGTGTTAATAGCATTGTTAGCAAGAGATGTCATCATGCTTAGTGATTTTTATGATGTATTAATAAAAAATGAACATCTTATTTTCCTCAGTGGAGTACTACAAACAAAGGACTCCATAAAGAACAAAGAGTGTGAAGAAGAGGAGACAGAAAATAAGCTGCTCATTTCAAATGAATTTAAAGGTAAATTGGTAGTATTTCATTTGTTTCATATTAAAACCTGCAGAACTAAAAAATGTGATACTCTTTGAAATTCTTCATGAAACTACATTGCAACTTATCTTCCACATTCACTATTTGTGTCCAAAAATTTGACAGCAACACTTTTAACACTGTGTTTCTTTATCTTGTAATCATCAAAGGCTTTGCCAAGAACTTTATTGCAGTTGTAAAGATGAATGCAAAATGTATACTGGTATAAAAAGTTTCATTTCAAGAATATTTTTTCCACTGACTTTTAAAAATAGGTAATTAAACCAGTCTGAGTTGTAAAGGTATAACGTTTGCTTATTGCTTCAAAAGTGTCTTGAAAGAAAGTTAAAGCATTTACACATTACAGGCATAATGCAAAGTTAAGGTGACTTACTCAACCCAACCTCAGTCTGTTGTGCAGTCTGATACTTTCCAGCAGCCCATAGACAGAATGGGCCCTTTCTTTTTCATGAGTTTTACAGAGGGATGGCTAAAATTTTTACTTCACTGAAAAACTGGAGACAGTCCAGTGGAGGGCCACCAAGATGATTAGGTGGTTGAAGGACTTGACATACGAAGAAGGGTTGAAGGAATTTGGGAAGGGAAGGCTTGGAGGAACCTAGCCACAGTCCTCCAGTAACTAAAAGGTAGTTACAGAGAAGATGGAGGTACCCTCTCCTCCAGGATGCACAGTGGTGGGGAAAAAAGGGAATTGACACAAGTTGCTTCAGGGGAAATTCTGTCTGAATATAATAGAATCATAGAATCATAGAATCATTTAGGTTGGAAAAGACCTTCAAGATCATTGAGTCCAACCATCAACCATGCCCACTAAACCATGTCCTGAAGTACCCTGTCCACTCGCTTTTTGAATACCTCCTGGGATGGTGACTCAACCGCTTCCCTGGGCAGCCCATTCCGATGTTTGACAACCCTCTCAGTAAAAAAATTTTTCCTAATATCTAACCTAAATCTCCCTTGCCTCAACTTGAGGCCATTTCCTCTTGTCCTATCTCCAGCCACCTGACAGAAGAGACCAACACCCACCTCACTACAACCTCCTTTCAGGTAGTTGTAGAGAGCTATAAGGTCTCCCCTCAGCCTCCTCTTTTCTAGACTAAACAGCCCCAGTTCCCTCAGCCGCTCCAGGCTGTGCTCCAGGCTCCTCACCAACTTGGTTGCCCATGAAGAAGCTTCTCACCATGAGAACAGTTGGAATAGGCTGCCCAGAAAAGAGGTGGAATCCCTCTTGCTGGAAGTATTTAGGACTTGGCTTGACAGAGCCCTGGGTAACTTAGTCTAATGCCCTGCTCTTAACAGAAGGTTGCATCATACGGTCTCCAAAGGTCCCTTCCAACATGGGCTTTTCTTTGGTTCAGTGATTCTGTACGGTTGTGTGTACTGCTGTGTCAAAACTCTTGGCTGTTCACTGATACAGATGGACAGGTTGAGGGAGCTGTTCATTATTAATTTTTATCCTCATCGTTTAGAAAGAATACAGCGCAAATCCAGAACATCATAGTCTTATATTTGACAATTATTTTGCATGTGTGAAACTTAGTATGTCAGGCTAGTTATTGGACTGAGTCAGTGCGTTGTTTCAGTGCAGCTTTTGCTGCAATAATTTTATTAACTCTTGCAAGTTCAATGAGAAGCTAAATGCCTTGATTTCATAATTTAATTCCTTAAATTTTTAGATGTTTTTCTTCAGTAATTTGTTGTGCAACACAAAATTTGTAAGGCTTTCATCAAAAATCTTGAGACTGGAGCTACATTTCTTAAGTGAGCTCATCCTTGTAAAACCCAGGAAATTCTTTGAGACTAGTAGACCATTGCGTAAAGATAAAATTAAAGTAGTGTTTTATTTTCAATTATTAACCTCTGATACATTTCTTGTATCTTAAAGCATCATTTGTCTGCCAGCGCTTTTCAGATAGATCTAAGAGGCACTCTGAAGAGCGTGTGAACTATGAAAGGTTCCATCTATTACAAGAGCTGTGCAAAAGGTGTAAAAAAATCCAGGTTCCTACGGTGTTTTTAAACATGATGTAGTTCAGAATTCTGGAGAAAATGAAGCATTAAAAGAAGAATCTCTCTAAAGCAGATGAAAGAAAGAGGTTTTGGTCATTTGAAGTATTTTGTTTCAGCAGAATGGGAACATACTGTTTTGATGTTGACTTTGCATTGTATAACACAGTACAAAAAATTTAAAATCAAATAGTTCGGAGCATTTTAAATTGTCTGCAGTTCTTTTTTTTATTCTAAGAAAACTGGCCTGATTTTGTGAAGCATTTTGAGTTTGGCAGAATTGACTATTTGGATAAAGTTTCACCAAGAAGCTCTGCTTACTAAGATACATTTTGGTGTAGGGTCTTGCATAATTAGGTTTATAAAACTAGAACACTTTCTTACATTATTGTTTAACAAAGTTATCCTTTTATACCTCCTTTTTATACACATAATTTTGTGCCATTATTTGTTAAATGTGCCATAATACTTAATCTTTAAGATGAAAATGGATCATTTGCTATCATAGTCAAGGAAAGCTCAAGCTAAAATAATTGCAGTTGTGCAGGGATAACAAGGTGACATTAAGTATGAAGAGGAATGTAGAGGCAGGTGGGCTGATGCTGAAGCAAAATGTCAGCAGAGAACAACAGTGGTCAGAGTTAAAAGTGTGAACTTACTGCATCTGGCTCTGCTATCTTGCGCGGAGCTGGCAAGCAGATTTTGTTTCCTCACGTGGTTCAAGGAGCTCTTTGTGGTTCTGTGATAAAACTGCTAACCCATGGTGCACCTCAAGTTACTGTTCTCCTAAATGTCCAAATTGAGACAGAAATTGGAATACATCACCTGTTTCTCTGGCCCACAAACACAGATTGCCTCTGTATGGGAAACAGGACTTGCAGAGCAAGGAATACCAGAGCATGACGGTAGCGAGAACTTTTAGATGTCTGGTATTACAGCCATAGTTTGTAGCCTAAATACTGTGCTTTGCACTGTCTTTTGCAAGAAGTTACCCACGCTAAACCTAAACTTCCTTTTGTCAGGGATGTGGTTATACCTCATGCAGGGTGGGGACTTTTTGTTTTTCTTTCCCTCCATCTGGTTGGGTAAATTGGCACTTTACATGCTCCTTTTTTGCTGTTCATCTTACCTGTGAGGCAGATAAGATGCAGGCTCAGAGGCAGAGGCATTTTTGGCCACATCCTCAAAGGCATGTAGTCAGTCAGTAAATAGAGCTCTTGAATGTGAATAGATGGAGTACACAGTTTAGCATTATGCAGTGTCACGTTAGTGAACTTATTTTCTGCTAACCTCATTGATAACCAGCTGACCTGTCTTTGCTTGAAGTTTTCCAAAAAAACGCAGCATGGACAGATGCCCACCATAGATTTTTCATCTGGAACTGTTAGGCTTTGACCCAGCTGTAAACTATTGAAAATAGAGACATATGGGATAGACAGGTACCCTTAGCTGTCATTGCTGCTACTCAGTATGCATGTACCTATATGCTTTTATGTATGCATATGTTTAAACATGTGCAAAAACGGAGTGCAATTTGCTTGGAATTTTGTTGACGCAGTATTTTCATCTGCTCTTTATGTTACAATATCAATGTATTACATGTTTTGCGAATGGAAAACAAAAAACATAGCTAAATACTTGTATTTTTCAACTCTTAAGAGACCTTTTTTAGAAAGAAAAAATCAGGGGTTAAGGATGGGGAGGGGATTCAAGGGAACGATGAGAAAGATACTATTTGGTAAAATAGGGTTTATATTCAGCATGCTTGCTGCCTTACAAGACTCTTTTCTTTTTCACTGAGATTTTTAGTAGTAGTAGAAGCTCTAAGGAACATTTGAAGAACAACAGTGAAGTGTAAACAGACATTTAGGGAACTCACTTCCAAGAGTATGAATATGATGCTAGGAAAAAATTAAGGAATCTATTTAAAAATTTAATCAGTGGGCTGACAATACTGACTAAATGGCTTAAGAGTCAACTTCTAAATAATCGACATTGATATAAAATGAGGGTAAGTCTTGAAAGTAACAAAAATTTAAGCTAGAGGAGCAGAACAACACAAGCAAATGTAATCATATCCTATATTGTCCACATTATATATTCTAGACTAGTCCCACTGTGCTGGCAAAAATCTGTAATAGGAATTTGTACCCTAGTTGTTGGGCACAAATGTATGAAAACTAGAACAGTAAGGAGAGGGGAGTACTGTGAATAATAGCAACTTCCCAAAAATGGAAATAGAATGGAGCTGTAATAGAAGTGGGTGATACAAACAAAAATAGCACAGGGATTTGTGAGTGATTGCATGAAGCCATGTTAGTAAGGAATATTAAGCATAGGTTCTTTGTTGGCTTTTTCATTCAGAAATGAATTCCAGAGGTTTTCCACATTTTCACTCAGCAACTGGAAAGCGTTCAGGGCTGAGTTCATAGCAGGCATGTTGCTTTTGCATTTGCAATGGACCTAAATGAACGTAGATCTCTTGCGCAGTTTGACATCGTTCGTGGCATGCCTCTTTTCTCTTTCCTCCTACACACATCTGCAACTGCTGCTGCTCTGCAGATAGCAGCAGCAGCAGTGGCATGTGGCTGAAGCCACCCTCCCACCAGTACATTACCTTTGAGGCCGGTGGGATGGGAGCTCATTCCTTCCATTATGGATAAGTGAGATAAAAAGGGAAATGACCTTGTAAAAAACCCCACAGCAGCATAGAGGAGTTAAATGTTATTCTCCAAATAAAACATTCCGTTAAAGTGGGAACAGGGAATTTGCAGACATTTGTGTTTTTTCCTCAGAAGAACTGAAAAACATTTTGTTGTGGATGAGGCATAAACGTTGTGTGGGCTGGAACTGTACAACTGATTCACTTGGAATTTTGTATCAGTGCAGTGCTGCTTTTGATGAAGTTCTAACAGCTCAACCCTGGAATTAAGTTAGCTCTTGTACTACTGTACAACTATTAAATGTGGGTGTGATTTATTGTATCAAAATATTTAAAATTATTTGGCCTATGGTACGTCAACAGTTGCGTTGGCATAGAATTGTGTTGTGTTGGAAGAGACTTCTTCCGTGTAAGAGTAGTTGCATTTATATAGAGACAATATAATCACAGACATACTAGTGGAAGAACAGTCATGGTATTCCTCTAATTCTGGTGTAAGCAAAACTGTACAGCTAGTGTAGGGAGGCCCATATATATCAATGGAAATGAATGTGCTTTTGCTGTGACTGATCTCATCACTGACGGAGGGATTTAATGCTTGTTTGTTGCTTCCTGTTGTTGAAGATACTGAAGAACCCAACACACAGAGGCTTCTTTCTCAACCAGTTATTGTGTCTTCCAAGTTGCAAATCCCTGGCCTACCCTTGCGCTGGGAACAGCAGAGCAAGCTCCTTCCAAGTGTAGCTGGGATCCCAGCCAGTAAAGTTTCTAAGTGGAGTACAGATGAGGTAGGTTTCCCCTGTATCTTCTATCTCACTGCCACTGCCCTTGAAGTCTTGTTGATTCAGAGCTTTAGATTAGCCCCATAGGTTAACAATAATGCATTAGTACTCAGAGGATTAGAGTCAGCCAGACCTAATGTAACAGATCCCCAAAATGTCTGTTCAGGTGCTACCCAGCCTTGGAAGCAGGAAGTATTAATTCATATGTGTATAGACAGGTATAGATATAGATATAGATAAATATGTATGTGTGTGTATATATAAATATTCACTGGGGTTAAAAAGGGAAAGAAAAGTGCTGAATGTATGGCCCAGCAGATCAGGTGATCAAGGTCTACACTAATAACATCTAGCACCCACACAAACATTCTGGAGGAATGGTTTAGGGGTCAGCATGGACCAAGGAGTTCTTCCTGGTGCATAGTTTGGATGTGGCACACTGTTTTGGAGGATGAGAATATAGTGCAGAGAGGAGCGGTATGAATATAGTCAGGCCATGACACCTGATTTCAAGATTAAGGCCCTGTCACTGTTCAAGTATGTGATAATGCTTGGACAGACAGGGTCTAGTCCCTGCTTTACTTTCAGAAGTACCTATGACTAAGGCAGTTTTCTGCACCTGGGACAGTTGGATATGCTCTAATCAGAGAAAAAAGAAGTATGAACTTTGAAAAAGGATTTGCTAATCTCTGTGCTGTAAAACAAAAAGAAGAGGAAGGCAGCATTTTGGTTTGTGAGAAGTGATTCACAAAGCAAAGGTTCATGGTTCTGCATCTGCATGGATATAATAACCTGAGTAATTTTGAGGGAGCAGCCATATCCCACTCTTAGATGTCCTGTGGACAAAAGTGGCACATGCTCTTTTAGTTTGTAGATTTTGTGAATCCTGTCCTTAAACACCCAGCTGCATGACTCCATGCACTTACAGAAGAAGGTGGGACACCTAATATGAGGCTGTAAAAAAAATAGCTAAAAAACTTTAATGATTGTCAACCTTTAAGACTATTTTGAGAAAATACTGGTCTTACTAAATCTTTTGTTGTATACTTTGGTGGCAGGTCTCTGAATTTATACGGAGTTTACCAGGATGTGAAGAACATGGCAAGGTGTTTAAAGATGAGGTGGGTGAATTTTATTTCAAAAAGACACAAAGTACAAAGCTTGGTGGAAAGATTAATTTTATGTCATCATTAAAAATACATGTAAAGTAGTAGGATGAGATACATATTTAAAGTCCGATGCAAATGTATGGAAGATTAGGTTGGTGTGCAGGTCATGGAGTGGGAAGGAAGTAAAGAAGATAAAACTAGCTAAGTGTCAGCCAGGTCTCTCGTGCTCCTTTAGCTTTGTTACTGCAACTGAAATTACTTAGAACTAGTGGTAGAAGAGGAGGAACTTCATGATTTACTACTATTCTCTCTTAATCTGGTTTGAGGAAATTTATAAGTATGTTATTTTAGTTCTGCAGGATGTTAATAAGTAAAATAAAGCAGAGCAGTGGTTCAAGATAACTACCACTTAGCTCTTGATGCTCTTCCTCCTGATACAGCCAGTTTACGAATATGATTTGAGTGAGCAGGAAGTGAGAAGATCTGAAGGCTTGTGATGAGGTTCAGAAGAGTGTGGACTCAGTTTGTGAGCACGCCAGGCATGCCCTTCTGGTGTCTGAGAAGATTGTTGTGCCAGAGTTGTCATTAGGAAATGATAGGGCTTTTAGGTACAAGAGGCCTTTATAAACTAGGTCGGCTTTTTCTTTTCCTCTGAGGTTTGTTACTCCTCTTAATGCTTAGTTTCAAGAAGGCTGTTTTGTTACAAATTGCCAGAGTGAATAGTTCAGGTGATTATCCCAGTGAGACCACCTGAATGGGCAGAATCTGATACTGTAATATCCCAAGTCAGCCAGCCTTTCAAGTGAAGAATAATTGTGGTACTTAGACTTGAGAAGGCACCTCCTGAGGAAGATGCATACAGATGGCCCTGCTCATCTCCTGCAACAAAAGTTTTCAGGCTGTGCTGTAGATTGTAATGACTATTACAGTTGCATATCAAAGAACTGACAGGCTGCATCTTTGGGCATTTTGCGCTTGCTTAGATGTTAGGCATCTTACAGTTGCAGCAGGTATGCAGGCCTAGATCATCCCGTATATAACTTAGGGCGTCTCACCAATGAATTTAAGATCAATAAAAGCTGGCATACTGCTAATCAAGTCAGTGGGTGGGAAGTGCCACAGAGATGGATGAATCCTAAACACTTTCATTCTCAGAGGTGTAAGAAAATACTTCCCCTCTTTAGGATTCAGCCTCTCAGGCTTTGTCTGTGAGTGGTAAATTAAACTGCTCCCAGTGAGACCAACCAGCATGGACTGGCTGGCATCAGTAAGTCTTTCAGTAGGTAGAAGGTGCTGGTTCAGATTTCTGCTGTGGAAGTGAACCCTCATCCTGCTTATATTAAGGTGCTGCAGAAAGCTGGGCACCCACACATTAGCCCACTTCTGGTTCTGAGCCCACCCAGTCTGGCTGGCTTTGTGCACGAAATGAGTAGAAATTGTGGTAACTGCGTGATGCTGTTCTCACTGCAGTGTTCCACAACTTGCAGTGCTGGGAGGTACCTTGCAGGCTTCCTTTGCAGCATGTCTGATTCAGAAAGCTTGTCTTCTAGTCCAACAGAAACTTAATTACACTGTTTTTATCTCAAATTGGTATCTTTAAGCCTAAGCAGTGCTTGCGATTTAACCACAGTTGGCTTTTAGGCCTAGCTATCCTGGTTATGTTACACTGAAAACTTTCTGTAGATACCTAAGTGACCTGAAGTTTACACAAGAAGCGTTGGCCCCTTGAAGCCCTTGGAAGTAAGGGCCTTGTGGCTCTTCATGTTCAGATTTAGCACTCCTGCTGACAGAAAAATTTGCCTGCAGGAGAATATTCACTTGTGGTGTTTATTAAAATAGCAACACTACAAAGCTGGCTGAAAAAATATTCAGTGTTTTGAAAAGTTGTGTTTGTATCAAAGAGGCAGTTTTATGTAGCCTGGCCCCTGTTTACATCAGGGACCAAATTTGTTTTAATTTGCTATTTAATGAGCAGAAAGGGGTAGCCTGAAGAGGGTTCCAGTTCTGTAGCTGGGAGTGAAATCCAGAAGCTTTTGTATGGAGGCTTGCATAAAAAGAGTAGCTAAGATGTTAAAAAGCATTACTGTGCTGCAGTACAGTTGAATTCTACTTCATTTACCCATTTTACTTTTCAATAGCTTATACTTTATACTGTCAGTATGAAAATAAGAACTGGTTAGCTAAAAATTAGCCAGACAGTTGTTTTCAAGCAGAAAGAAGATCATCATCCTGTTCTTTTGGACTAGCTGATCTGTCTAAAAGGTTGAAATCAAAGCTATCATGAAAGCATTTGAAAGTGTTTGTATTCAGCCATTCCTTTACACTGTCTGAAATCGCTGGGAATTTTCTTTTCATGTTTTCTGAAACATCTATACTGCTGCACTGTCAGACCTATTAATAGCTTTGTGTGTTTTTTCTTTAAAAGCAAATTGATGGAGAAGCATTTCTGCTAATGACCCAATCAGACATAGTCAAAATAATGAGCATTAAACTGGGACCAGCTCTAAAAATCTTTAATTCCATTCTGATGTTCAAAGCTGCAGAGAAAAACTCACACAATGAACTTTGAGGATAATGGAAAATGTGTACGAGCCAGCTTTCACCACTGGAGCTCATGTTTTATTCAAAGCACAAAGACTCGCTAGAACTGTTGAGTAAGGACTCTCAGAAAGGAAGAAACGTAACTTCAGCACTGGTGGACTATTTATATTCTCCTAGAGCCAGTACACATCTGAATCCTTCTGGGAAGTGTTCAAGCTTTTGAGAAGGTACTGTGTAACAACCGAGTCAGCTAGTCTTATTTACCAAACTAATGGCGCTAATTCTCCATGGATGGTTAGGATCCCTAACTTTCTCTGGACATCAAGAAAACGTTCATTAATTATTTATGCTGTATTATATAAGGGAACATTAATATTTTCTAAGAATTCTTGAATTCTACTTCATGTACCCATTTTACTTTTCAGAAGCCTTTACTTCATACTATCAAAATAAAAACTGATTAGCCAAAAATTAGGCTACAGGTAGCCGGATGAGACTGTTATGGCTAATACGTATTTGTGCCATAGTTTAAAAATGAAACACTTAATGTTACATACGTGACACTTTATGCTACAGCATATAACTTTACAGGTTATAAAACTGTCTGTTTGCTTGTAACAAAACAAAACAAACCTTGTTGGGGTTGAAATTATAATGCTTTTTTGATAACTGAATGTTTTTACTTTTGCACGATTACAAAAATGTTATGTGAGTTTTTCCACCAGCATCTTCAATGTATTTTACCAAAAGATCAGTATAGAGAAGGCTGCAACTGAAAAATAAAGTTTGACTTCATAGAAGACTTTTCGTTTATGCTGCACAATAGAGTCCCGGCCTTTTACATGGGAGCCTGCTACAGTCCTTCAGCACATGAAGGAAAATACATGTATTTTGAGGTAAGGACATTAGCAAAAAAGAAAATATATTCATTCACGTCTGCACATGCTGGTCTCCAGTATAGTTACCACAACAGTGGAGAAAAACAGTGTGCTAAAGGTAAGACTGCTACTCTGGCTTCATATTCAACATAGGTTTGTTTTCCCAATGGTGGGAGAATTCTTTCACCCACCACTTCCTAGTTGGAAAGTCTGATTTCTAAATGAGTAAGGCATAGGGGGAAAGACAAAGCACAGAGGAAAAGGATACTTAAATGCATATTGGTGTATCAGCATATCCTAGGTGCGTTTCACTGCGTCATTAGCAGGCTGCAGATGCCACCAGCAGGTACTTAGGAGAGGCAGCCTTCTTTCTTGGAGGATTATTATAATGATTTGTCAGGGAAAGTGGTTGCACTTGGTATATATACGCAAGATGTAAACCAGATGCACTTTAAATAAGAGAAAGCCTAGCTACCTGTATATTGAGGACTGTTCCAGAATGTTAGTTTTGCAAGAAGAGAGAGAAGAGTTGGATCAAGATTTTTGGCAGCCCTCTTCTTAGCACTGCTTTGGACAGTTGTTCAGCCTTTAGAATTGAGAACAAACAGAGTATTTCTGTTGCACAGAGCTGGGAGAATTTTACATCTTCCCACAGGTTTTGCTAGGCTGTTCTTTGGGTGGAGTTCCTTAAGATTTCAAGAACTCCCTGTGCCCCTTCCAGATCATGTGGGTGACTAGTACCTGCCATAGTATGAGGTGAAACAGGGTCAGTATAAAGTAAGTTGCATTGCTCTGTTAATTTCCTTCCATAACATTGCATAAATAATATTTTTACATTTTGTTCAATATTTGTACATTCAGATTGCACTCTTATTATACTACAATACAAATAAAACCTGAACTGGAGCTGTCTGTTACATTTGTGTGTGCCCAGGATTCTCAGATGAACCCGGCTGTTCCCAAGGGTGGTGTGGAATAATTCCTCACTGTAGCTCAGTGTGGCCATGAGTTTAAAAGAGCAACTTGGCTACTGCTGTCTGCCCTCTCCTTAAACACTTACTCCTAACGCTCACAGGCCACTTGCTGTCACAATCAGAATCCCATTTATGGACCCAGATTTTGTCACTGGCAGAAGCTGAAGTTGCCCACACAGATCAGTAAAATGCCAAATTCTTGTTTTCCTTCCGTCTGTCCTTCCATGTAGTTTATTTTTCCTCACCCTCTTTGTCTCTCGTGTGCCAGCTCTGTAGCCTGTAGTGAGAACCAATGAAGAGATTTGCTTCTTGACAGAGATTGCTTGGGAATGTTAGCAGCTCCCTGAATTTTTATATACCTACTTACAAAGTACTGTGGTTTAAGAAATGGGTTTCAATTAATACTGTTTACAAGATGTAAAATGAAGCTCACTGAAATTATACAGCGCCCAGCTGTTTATTCATACAGCTGTCACAACAGTGAGGGCATGTATAATCCTTACTTCTGTATCTCATGTGATGAGGTAGCAGGGTGTAGCTACCTCTGTTACAAAAACTACACCCAACAAATTCACTTGGAAACTAAAAACACTCAGGAGACCTACTGAATCTTTAAAATGGCAGTTGGTATTGTTTCATATGTTGTGTTGGAGGTAGCCCAGCTATCACACAGGTAAGGGTTGTCCCCTGATTTCCATGCGAGCCACTTGAAAAATCCTAAGACTTTAGCAAGAGAGTGTGGCCATTAAATGCAGCAATCTCCCCTCATTCCACAGGGTCTCCCACTGTAATCTCTGCATTGGAGTCACCTCTGCACAGCCAGGCTTTAACAAGACTTCTGTGGTCTTCCAAGCTGTGTGTTTGAGTGTTAAAAGAATTGTGGTGACCACAAACACTGCTTTGCCTACACAGACATTTTTAGAACTGGTGGGAGATTGATCTCTTTAGTAGAATGCAGTGCTTCAATAAAAAGCCATTTTAATTTGTAATTAATGCAATGGGTCATGTTAGCGGGCTGCTGCTACTGTCCATTACTAGGCGCTTGTCTGAAGCTGTGCACTGTCAGGCAGTAACCCCTAGGATTTCCAGACATGCAGGAGTTGAGGAGCATGTTAGGGAGAAGAGGAGGCTGTGGAAGAGGAGAGGAGAGGGCCTCTGCTCTGCATGGGCAGACAGGAGAGTCACCATGTGGAGAAGGCCGATTTGTTCTGGGGAAGAAATTCAGAAAGAAAATGAGGCGTTCTCTCCCCAGTGCCAAAGTTGTGGTTACAAATGCACATGGAAGCATCCCAGATAAGTCATTCTTGCTGCTTTGAGAGTTCATCTCAGAATCCCTATTTAGCAAATTCAAGATTAGTGTTAAAAAAAGAGAAGAAGGTTTCACGCATGGAGAAAATAGTGAAAACTCATCATCCTGCAAATTAAAAATCAGGCCCACCATTTTAAGACACAAGAATTACTCTAGTAGGCTTTCAGTGATGATAATATAATGAAATTATTATGGTAACAAGTAAATCTTTAATTTGTGCCACTTCAAAACATTAACTGTATTAGCATCTGAAGCAGCAAAGTGCTCACATTAGCTCACAATGTGTTTTTTAAATTCTGACAGTCAAAATATTACCTGAATTTCTTAAATGTTCCATATAGAAAAATAATACACGACACATGCAGTAATCTAGAAAATTTTATTCTCTCTAGTGCCTCTAGACTGATCTAGAATTTCCATTTAAAATATAAAAATGCTTAGGTTTTATATTTTTAAAAAAGTAGCCAGTACAATTAAAAAAGGGCATTATTAAACATAACTGTTACATATACACTTTCACCAGAAAGAATGGTACTGATTTATCTTCACAACAAAGGGATTTATTTTGACAAAATGTTGAATGCTCGCGAGAGGAGTGCTGTGTACACCATCAGATACTGGGGTACTCGGGTGCCTCCAGCCCTCTCTTTACTGGGGTAGGCAGGGATGCTGGGCTCCTCACTTCAAAGACCAGGGACTCCAGGAAGTTCAGCGTCCTGTGGATTCTCTTTGGGCACGGAATATCGAACACATGAAATGCAGCCACCAGTGCTGCCAGGGCCATGGTGCAGTCATCGAGCTGGGTTAGCTCTTCTCTTCCTACATACAGGGCAAACTCGCATGAATTCACATTGAATGGATTTTTTACTTCCAACACTGGTGTCACTGCCTTTACCTAAATTAAAAAAAAGGATATTTCAAGTGATGCCACAGCATCGCTTTGGTGAAGAGTCAGAGAATTAAGTAAGCCTAATAACACTTCTTTGAACTTAGCTAGTATTTCTATGAATATTTGCGTTCTACCCAAAAGGCAGGCTATTGTCATCCCATTCCAGGAGCTAAGCTGAGGCACCAGAAGGCCAGGTGATGTGCCCAGGCAGCTGATACAAGGAAGAGAGACCAAGACTGCTGGTGCTCTGTCTCCTACCTCCTCATTCACTGCAGCAAACAGACTGGAATCATCTCCAAAGACATCTGGCAGGAGTAAACATGCAGCAGTCATTTTCATATCTGTCAAAGGCAAGGATTTCTACTAAATTGCAAATGAAAACATTCTGGCACTGCAGTATTGTCCTGGAAGAAGAGACTGCAGCCTATGTAATAGTTAACTCAGCAGTAGAACTGTTGTTCAGTCCATTTTGAAGAGCAGTTTGTACTGCTGTGAAGGTTTAGGTACCTTAGCTGGCAATGGGCATTAGTAGTCAAATCATTCATGACACTCTGCTACTCAATATTACGATTAAATTTCTCTCACAATAAGTAGACCTTTGGGTTGCTTTGGTTTGTGAGCTGAGTAGCCCTCCTGCCCCCACCACCCGTCCCCAAACTCCTCTCTCCCCTGTAAATCAGATGTCTCTGGGGAGTCCTGTTGCCAGAGGACTCCGCTTTGAAGGCTGCGGTACAAGCTGGTGCTGCAGGACCTCCTGGGATGTGGTACCTGCTACCCCTCTGGTTGAGCTATTATTGACTGTAACACCTTTCTTGCAGTTCAGGCTTCTGGTGTCATGTGTTTCACTGGACCTATCTTGTCAGGCACTTATTCTCTAGGTGCCAGGTCAAGTTGTTTGTAAGAGAAAAACAGGAAAGTAAAGGCCTTGAGACTTTACTAAGGTATGAGTTAAAATCTTTGTGGGCATATTGTATTAGAAGAGGGGAAATGACTTACAATGACCGTAGCTTTCTAAGGCCAAAGGTCTGAGTAGAAAGTCCATAAAGGCTTTCTGGATTGAGCTGTCCGTTGACACTTTTTAATCTATCATGAGCTATTGAGTAGTCATGTTTTTAAGCTTCAAGAAAGAAAACCCCAGTATTTTAACCTACTCTGCTTGCTTCTTTAAGAAATGGCCTGGTAATAGGAGGAGTGAAACTGCTATAGGAAACACATGTGTTCATCCTGTGTCACCTTTGATTTGACATCCTGGCATTATGCCCGTTCGATAGAAAATGACAGTTTTAGGAGCACTTCTTACAGAGCTAAGCTCAGGCATAGGCATCTACAGCTGCACTTTGGGAAGAATAATGATTCCGAGTTACCGCACTCCCCAGACTTCTCAGACTGAAAGAAGTTGAGTGGCAGCAGGTGCTTGCTCCCTTGCAGCCAGTGAGCCAAACATGTCAAGGTACGTGGACCTCTTTGCATGACTGTGGTACCTGCTCGCCAGAGGTACCACTTTGTGCACTTACTCCTAAAGTGTGTCTCTGCAGAGACGAGGTACTTGAAACAGTTAGTCGTAACTACTTCTTTTATTTCACTGGGATGAAGACTTTAACCATAGAAACAGTACCTCTCTTTCTGAAAGGAATTGTGTCTTTTTGATAGGACTGTTTCTAAACCAGAAAATTAGTTTTCTGTGTGTATTTTTAAAAGATAATAAGCACTCTTTTATGTATCTAGAAATACATAATTCTGCTCATCTAGCAATACTTATTTTAAGGCAGTTACTAACTTTTATCAAACCTGCAGTCTTTTATTCAATAGAAAAAAAAAGTTTCAATACCTGACTGACTTAATTTTCCTAGTAATTTATTAGCTTTCATTCTTAATGCTTCCCCATCACTATATATTTTTCAAGCAACTGTGACATTTAAAAAACATTTCTGCAGTAAAATTGGAGCTAGTTTAGTTACATAAGTAGGAACAATTAGCTACAACAAAACTCTGATGTTCAGAGCATTGAAGATTTGTACTGACATTTCAGAATGTCTTCCTCTGTGTGCCGCTTCAGATTTTCTTGCAGCATAATGTTAATTGGATTATTCCTCACCACATACAAAGATAATATGTTTTCTGAATAAATCTCCAAAATCTCAACTGTTTTCTTATAAATGTCCATGTGTGTGAGAAGCTGGAACTCCCTAAAAAGCTAAAAGAAAAACAAATATTTGATATTATTGCAATCCTCAAAACCAAAACTGAAAACAACACGAGGTGCACACTTTGAAGACAGGATAAAACTAGCTCAGTAAAATAAGATTATAAACTGGAGGGGATGGTTTCATTTCTTTTCAAAGCAGGGAAGAAATACACCAAGTAACACCAAAATACTTCAAATAACCCACTGGTGTGTGTAGCATGTTTAACACAGGACTGGTGAATCTTTTAGAGTGGGGTTAGCAGCAAAAATATGAGTTAGATTAAAGAGAACAATGTTGATGGATACTTCACTGGAAACATGCAGTAGAATACATGCCTGCGGTTGTATCACATCTATAACACAGAGTTCAATGTCATTATTAAAAATAGCTCTGTTACCTGATAAGGGCATCTTAAGAAAGGAAATAGTCTAAGAATGTCTTTTAAAGGTGCCTTATCGCTGATCATCTTTCTCCGTATTTCTATTGTCACATTCATTCTGTTATCCACTTCTTTCCAGTTCCTCTGAGTTTTCATATATTCTTGCTTAAGCCACTTAATATGTACATCCATTGCACTGCCTTCAAGATGAACAGGTTCTTCCTATCACGGAATGAAGGACAGAATTGTAACAAATCAGCTAGCCTTTTTATCTGATGTGGCTTGTGTGATTTGAGTGTAGTCAAAGTGTAGTCAAGCTCAGCAGAAAGTACCTGTAGTGTGGTTTCAGTACCAGCTCTGTGAACTCACCCTCATATTCCAATAGTTATATTAAGATCTGTTTTCATATAATACTATAGCTATCCACCAAGTCTCCCACAGTCAAATTACATATTTGAGGATATTAATGAAATTCCTATGCCTGTGTCTGGTTTGCCTAATTGTGGTTTATTGGAAATCAGTAGGCAGTTCTAATGGTGACTCAGTGTTTAGTAGTGTTAGCTCTGTATTACCAAAAGAAATAACATCTTCTTCGTAGTCTTACAGGTCCTAAAAGCAGGACAACTAACTTTCACATTTATGCAACTAAAGTATTTACCCCCAAGGAGACCAGCTGAACGAAGAAAACTCTTAATGGAAAGCATTATTTGAGCAGTTTGACTGTTAGTGTTTTCAAAAAGTAATTTTGTACTTGAAGATAGTTAAAAATCTTCCTCAAAATTTTTATTATTGTCCCTGCTGGAATTCTAAACGCAGTAATTGCTAAGAGGAGGAGTGGCTATCCAAAGCAGTACATCCGTGGCAGTAGCCTGGGGCTGTTTAGTTTCTATCAGAGGATGCAGTGAATTTGCTCATTGAAACAAGCTGAGACGACATACAGATGCACTGTTAGTGCAGTTACCACTCTCAGGTTGCATTTACACTGGCTTTTCCGATATGTATTGTGACTGATGCAGCTGTTGGCTGTGTCAGTGGTGGCCTGTGGGTCAATACCAGAGGGAGTTGAGACACTTCATCCTGTTCCCCAGAACATTTAAGACACAGAGCTGCGAAACATAGAACAACCAAAACTGCTTTGCAGTGCTCTGTATGTGCAATTAAACTTTCCAGTCTAATTAACAGCCTTTTTTAAATTGTGCATGTGGTATTCCAAAAATGGTTGCACAAGGTACACAACTAAAAAACTGCTTCCCTCCTAGTATAAGTCCATGGATTTCAACAGCCATTGGGATCACAGAAGAAAATAAGCCCCGCATGCAGGACAGGTACTTACCATAACCCCTGCAGGTACTCCCCCGGCCCTTGCTAGATGCTGTATCAGCACAGTCCGCACTCTTTCTAATAGAGGATTTTAGACTTAATTGTATTACAACAGTAATGTTTGTTTGTGACCAGCTTGAGTACGCATTCTTGTCCTCTTCCTCACTGCACAGGAACAGAGGGGGTGGGTCAGATGATTTAGTCCCATACCCTCCTCTACCTGGCTGAGAAGGGTGCTGGGAAGAAGTATAAAATTAGGATAAGAGTGTAGTGGTACTTTCCCTGAGTTCTGTCAAGACTGGCCTGAACTGGCATTTGTGGACACCAAAGGATTATATTATTACATTATATTTAATAGCCTTCAGTAGATTTTTTCCTTCCATTATTTCTCCCAGTCACTCATAAAATCGTACCTTCCACAACATCCCACGTTAAATTTGGCAGTTTAACTATGCACTGTCAGAAGAAATGCATTCTATTGTTTGTTTTTTCCTGCTGCTTCTGCCTTCTAATTATCCTACTGGATTCAAAACCTATTCCTCATCTCCTTGCCACTGTAGGTTTATAGATATGTCATATTCTGTCCTCAGCTGCCTCCTTTCCGGCTGAGACTGTCCTAAGCTATTTAATCATTCCACATATAAAAGCTGGTCCATATTTTGAATTATCCTTGCTACCATCTTTGCATATTTTCTAATTTCACTACAGCCTTTATGAATTGGGCGCAGTAAAACTTAAAATACTAGTTGAGATGCTGGGACACCACAGGTGCATACAGTGGAATAATGCACTCCCTTTTGTTTCTTTCTTAAATAATTCTGAGCATTCAATATACTTTTTTGGACTGCTGCTTAGCATTGTGCCAAATTTTCTTTGGCGTAATATAAAAATATCACTTGTGAATGGTACTAAGCAGCTCAGAGCCCATCACTGTAAATGTTGTTAGGACTGGCTTTTCTCCTTGTGCCTTATTTTTCGTCTATCGCTATTACATTTTATCTGCTGTTTTTTTGCCCGTCACTCAGTAGCATGGGGTCCTCCTGCAATTCTTCATTCAGTCTTTGTCTTTAGCACCCTTAGTAGCATCACCAAATGTGGCCAGCCAACTATTCTCCTTTTTCCACATAATTTAGAAATACATTGAACTGCATAAACTAAGCATTAATAGTCTTTTGTGCTGTAAACCCCAACTATTTCTGCCTAGCTGTATTGGGTCTGCGTGGCAAGGTGGGGGGGGGGGGCGGCTTTGTTCTCTTTTAACTGTTTATCCATGCAAGCACCTTCCTGCTTATCCCCTCAGATTGTATCTTCTAAGAGCCTTTGAAAAGCATGTGGCGAAATCTCTTCTGAGGTTAAAGTGAACTATATCAGCTGGATTTCCTGTGTCCTCAGGGTTGTGGAATACTTCAAAGAAATAATGAATTTATGAAGAATTACTTCTGTTTACAGAAACTTCGTTGATTTCTTCTCAATGTGTTCATCTCTTGGGTTTGCATTACAGTTCTTGCAATTTGGCCAGTTAATACAGCAGGTTTCTTGGTCAGTATGTTCCCTAGCTCTCTCCTGAAACTCTGGAAACTGGCACCAAATTAGCTACCTCCAATTTTCTAGTATCGTGTTTCATGAGAGAAATTAATGACCGTTTTCTACTGGCCTTAGTAGCCACTGCTGTTTCAGAATTTACTTCTCATTTATTAAAGTGCAGTGGAAACATAACATAAAGTATCTTGAGGATGGGCAATGCTAAGTATGATGTAAAACACTTGGGCTGTTGTAAAACTATGCTGCTTGCAATGAAAGAGCAAGCGAATACTGAGTTCTAGGGTTAGCATTAGCGACCAGAGTTGCTATGATTTTGGGGACTCCTTGTCTATATACAGTGGCAGGTTTGTACGTTTTATATCTAATCACTTCATTTTGTCTCTGGACACTTCCACTCCTACTAGGGAATACATACAATATACTATAGTTTATAGTGTTATGTAAATATAAATTAGCTAATAATTGGGAGGATAGATTCACTGCATCATTGCATATTTCTAATTCCAACTGATTTAATGCAAGTGGTGCACATTTATCAGTCAGGAACAGAACAGAGCAATGGGACCTCACTGGCACATTAAGTCAAATGGCAATGACTGTCTTTAGCAGAACCAGTGTGGAATTAGAGAAGAGTGAATTTAGATGTTTGTGGTTGAGTAGCTGTTTTCAGTCAACCTAGCTGAAAATCTAAAGGGCAAAAGCATTCTGATTTATGTTATTCATTATTTCTAAGCATAGTTTCACTCAAAATCTGAAGGTTTTTGATAGAGCAGGAAAGTTTGGCAACACTTGAATTTTACACAAATTATTTCTGAGCTCAGAATTTATTAGATTCTAACATCAAAAGAAGTTTTTGCTTTTATTAAAAAAATTACAAAATACCATGCTTGTAGCAGAACATGTTCTGTGTGTAACTTGCTTTATAACTCAATTTCCATTATCTTCAGCCCTTCTTCCTATTTTGCAAATTTGCGTGTTTTCTACTAAAGTGCAACGAATGAGTATGAATCTTGTCTCTTGATTTTAGAATACTGAAAAGTGGGTCTTGCTATTTTGTCTGGAGTACATACAGGCACAAGGCATCATAAAAACACAATGTACAGAATAGTTTGTAATACCACTATTATAAGAGACAGCCCTTTTTCCTGTGGTGACTTTCACATTCATCATAATGACATTTAGTATGCTGAACACTGGGGCTTTTTATATCAGGAGGAATGCTCAAACCAGGTTATAATCATTAGAAAGTGAAGATTTGCTCAAAAAAACCCCAAACACCCCAGACTGATCTGGAACAAGTGTGAATCTGAAAGGCAGGCAGTAAGCTGGACATCGCTCAGGACCCATCTTCTTGCCCCAGAGGGTGGGAGAGAACTGAGGTGGCATCGCAATTGCACCAGTTCTCATGTCCAAACGCTAAACACAAAGACAGGTGAAAACAGCATGGGCAGACTGCTTTCATGCAAAATAAGCATGTAACCTACTGCAGTAGGATCCACACTGACTTGTACTCAAATGAGATGTTTAATTAAAGCAGGGTCTGCTTTAATTACACATAATTACCCTTTTGAGCTAGGCAGACACTTTCAGAGCTAGACTTACATGCCATTGCTAACTGCAAACTTCCAAAGCTGCATAAGGCAGTTTATTTCTGACCAAAACTGCTAATTTGTAAGCTGCCAAACACACAACATAAGCAAAATGGGTGAAATGTTTTCCTCTACCAAGGGACAACCTGTATTTCACACTTTACGTGAACTCACAGAAATGGAGATACTGAATGACATAAGAAAGAAGGTGAAACGTAAGATGTACACCAGGAATTTGTGTTTAAAGCTTTTGCTTTGACTCTAAAAGCATTTTAAAATATTAGCTAAGCAACACCACACACTATGTATGCACATCAAAGTTTTAGTGGAAAAATCACATTACAACAGTACAGCCATTGAATGATCATTCGCATATGCACAAGCATGTTGTGGTTGTGCAGACATTCAAGCACTTGATTTGGAGACTTTTAATCTTAGAGGAAAAGGGCCTATCACCCCTGCTTCACCTGTGTACAGCATTCACACTACAGATGACACCTAATGCTGTACCTGCCAATAGTGCCCCTCAACCACAAGACTGAGCCAAGAGAGTTTCTGTGTCTCATGCACAAGCTGTTCATCGTTTGAGAGTTTTACAGATACTTGATTCCTTTGGTTTCCTTTTTCCCTTGCCGATGCCTTTTTTTTCCTCCTCATTCTTCCCTTTTTCTCCAGCCATAGCCTCCAAAATCCTATTCTTTCCACACTCCTTGAAACCTTGTTTCAAGGTTCTAACACCTGCAGTGGCATAATCTCATTGACAAACATGATGTTAGTCATCACCTCAAAGAAAAGCATATCCCTAGGAAATGTCTAACTTGCTTAATTTACCTATTCAAGGTAAAAGAAACTCCAGCTCACAGGGTAGATATCACTCAATCCTGATTCCTTCTTTCATGAGAAAAGACAATTTCCAGATCATGATGAGCATAAAGCCAATGGGGTAAACTTCTGTGAAGCACCCAAAAGCAGCAACTTTTCTATGACCATTTTTCTCCTTACAATGAGCCCTAAGACCACCCCCAGAGGCTTCAAGCAGACTCCCAGCTTCAGTCTGACTTTGGGAAAAGGTTGCACAGGCTGAGGCAGAGACAAAGGCAGAAGACAGCATAGATCGTCTGCTTCACCCCGTTAAATGGCTGGCTTCCTTCAACAGTTAGCCCCCTCGTGCTGGCTTGTTCAGCGACTGTCTTCTACATCTGCCCTGAGCCAGGTACTTTGTGCAGGTTAAGCCTTCCAGGCCTCGTCATTACATCTGGCTCTTGGCACCCAAGGTGATCTTAATGTGGATTTTGGCCAAACTCAGGAAGCCCGTCACACAGCTTTTCAACAGCCCTCCTCTGTTTAAAGCCAGGAGGCCCATCCATCCCCTCTGAGACAAGCTCAATTTCTAAGTCTCATTAGTTAAGGGGAAGCCTCAGCCTTACGGCAAGAATAGTCTCACCAGCTTTACCACTCTTGTACTGCATACCACAAAAACAAGCATATATGGTACCCAGCTTCTACCCAGAGGCCTCCTGGGCCAGAGGTCTTCTCTGATTTTCATCTGGTCCTCTTGGGAGAGGATTTGCACATTCACCACTTTCAACATTCCTGCTTATCTTCCCTGTACAGGAATAATATCCGCAGATGTCCAACTTCATCAGTCTAAGTTTTTGCAGAATCCTTCTGCTTCTCCCAGTCTAACTACTACCAAAACATTTCTTATCTCTATACCATAGACACAGAAAGGAGATGGCCTGCTGGTACCATTATAAATTGTTTTCATTACGTTACTCCCAGCTCTGCTGGGTGTGACAAATATGCCCAGTTATCTGCAAACATCTACCGCTATCTTAACTGACGTCTTGCCAGAGCCTATTTCTCCTTTTCACATCTGACTCCAAATTTACTTGTGTGACAGCTTCAGAGAAGGCCTGATGACCTCACAAACAGGCTGTCATAGGATGTAAGAAATTGGAGGCATTAGAAGAGGGACTCAACTCTCTCCCTCTCCACTTCTGTTTAAGATCATGAACTACTAACAGTCTTCTAGCCTGTTATATTCCCTTATAATTCAGATATGATATCCTTGGATAGTTCCTTTGCTGACAGGTTTTCTCATGCAAGGGCTGGGATGGATTGAAGGAACTTGATTCGGTTGCGTAGATATAGCTATTTAGTGGCATTTGAGATGTTATAAGGGTATCCCAGAAACCTCTGGAAGTAGCAGAATATGACACAGGACTTATGGGAGACCCATGCCCTTCTGGATTGGCAGGTGGAGCCATGCAAGATATCTGTGGGCATTTTTATGTCTGTCTTCAGCTAACTGAATTGATAGTGAAGTCACACTTGCCATGGACAGCACTGTTCAAGACAGATTTCAAAACTTGAAGTTCTGAAAGGGACAGTTTACTCTTTGGTCTCCAGCTCTGTGATGACTAAGCTAGTGTTTGAACCACATGCTTCCAACATATGGAAGCCAGTCACCAGCTCTAACCGCACTTCCCTCTCCATCACCCTTTGCCTTTTGATAATTCTCTGGTCAAAGATGCACACCAAGAGCATCCTATCTTCCTATTCCTTCTGGCTCCCCCAAGTCTAGGGCCCCTCCTGTAACAACTGGCAGGAGGTGGTTTCTCTCATAGGCTGAAGACCATAAGCCCAATAATTCCTTAGGGCAGAGGAAGGGTTTTACGGTGCCATTTTGATGCTAAAAAAAGAGTAAGGAGATCAGTCAGAACAAGCCACTGGATGGCTGCTTTAGCACCAACCCCACCCTGGCTGCAGAGGGGAGACTGGCTTGCCTTTCATATTTATTTTCATGGTGTGATCACCCCTCTCATGAAAAGTACCTTCCATTTGTAGCAGATGAAGGTCATTATCATTACAAAGCACTCTCCTCTCGATTACTGCAGCTCCAGGATATGTGCCCGACTGTGGAAAATGACTGAGGAGGATTCTCACTCCGTAGCCAGAAAATGTGTTAATTAAGGAGGCTTTCCTGATCAAGTTCTGAATATCCCTCAGACATGGAGGCTCATATTAATGTCTATGTCAGGCACAGTCCAAACTTCTTTCCACTGGTGGCTTAACCTGATGAATATTTTTAGGGAGCATCATTTTAAGCAAAATCTCCTTCAGTGACAGACACCTCCAGCATGGGTTTATGTGCTTACTTACCATCATTTTACAGCCCTGAACGCTGCACTTGCTCAAGACCGTTCCTGTGATGCTAACCACTCTAAAATGAGTATACTCTTCAGTCTTGCTCGAATATAATTCTCTGTAATGAGGAACACATCAGCAGCTGTTTTAAAGAAACTGGAGGAGGAAGCCAGATGCTGCATCTGGAAGCAATGCCCTGCATGGGAGGCCAAGTAACACACCTGCTATGTTTGGAGGAGGAATGCCTGCTGGCAGGTAACAGGGCTTGGACAGACCAAGGGGCAGACATCACCTGTGGCTCTGAGCACATCCCAAAGCATCACAGGAAGCTTGTCCTGGCAAGCAACTTTTTTCACATAATGAAATAGAAAGAGTGGTTAAGGATTTTATTAGTAGTAATAGCTTTATTACTCTTTTTCTATAAAAACAAATGCCAAGTATACCAGTGAGGCATTTCCTATTAGTAAATAATCTTTTTATCAGTTTCATACTATTAACAATCCAAGATTGTACTGACATGAAGCACACTGGACAGAGTTACATCTTACGACTGTTCAGGAACTAAAGCTCAATATAGAAGTCAGCTGCGTGGCTGGTAGGTCATCTGTTGGGAACAGATGTGCTCTTTCATCTGCACTGCTTGCCGGTTGGCTTGTACCTATAATGCCCTAAATGTCCTACTCTGCCTATCTAAGGGAGAGTGTAGAGACACAAAGGGGCTAGGAATCCATCACTGATTATTCTCCAAAGGTCTCCTTAACCTGGAACTCATTTCCTACCATTTTACCTTAAATAAGCCTGATGTGTTGGCTTCTTGTCCACACACGGCTGATCTGTTCTTCCAGACTTGGAAAAGGGAAGAAGGCAAGGGGATCTAGCTAATGGTAATTTGAAAATCATTTGGTTTTGCCTGTGGTATTGGCTTCTAGATCAATTTTTTTTTTTTTTTTTTGAGGCTAAGACTCTTTGTTGAGTAGTTTAAATTTATCACAAAGTAGTTAGCGCCAAGGATTAGTAGAAAGGTGCCTTTATGTGTGTTCCTAAATATACAAAATTCAAAAGCCCACACAGCATTTGTTTAAAAGAATAATAAACAAACATCTTGTTCAGCTGCAGTTTGTAATGACATAATTTAGGATCTCAGAGCCAGACATACCTAGTTTCAGTGTAGAGATACATTTAAAACTAAGAAAGGTATGATTCCCTCAATTTTGTGGGACTCATTCTTAAGCCTTAATAGGCTCCACAAGTGTTAATTCTTGCATTTATATCTCCCTGCTGTTTAGGATACAAGAAAAATAAGAGAAAGTAAGTAAAAGTTGTTCAGGGAGACTCAGCATCCTTTCACCTCCTTCCAGTTTAACCCTTATTTGCTTACAACGTTAAGGCTTGCAGAAAATGCCTAAGACTTTAGAAGAGGTGGAACATACTTCCTTCTTCAATTTCTAAAGCAAATAAGGAATGACCAGTGATGGCCTTGGGCAATGCAGTTGAAGAGCAGTGATTCCTAATTTACAGGCACCCAGCCCAGTGCAGTTACACCCTCTCTACAGAAAAATGAAGTCGAGCATGCAGTCAGTCCCTACAGGATCACTGCAAAGCCCTTCTCAACTGGCTGATGTGACAAAAAAGACCCACATTTGCCCTTTCCAAGCATCAGCGGATAAAGAATGGCTAACTCTTAATGAATGCACAAAACCAGGAGCCTGTCATTTCTCCTTTAGCGCATGCAAGACTGTTCATTGTTTTGCACCCAAATTAAAGGTTTCTTACTTCACACATTCTGCAAACATTTTAACTAAAGCAGGCGAAAAGAGGGAAGTGTTTATTCCTGCATACATTAATCTAAAGGGGATAAACAGAAATTACTGAAGCTTCTTAAAAAAACCCAAACAAACAAACCACAAACGCAAACCCATATATCTGCTTTTTGGGTAGAAAACTACAGCTACCTTCAAACACAAGGGTGATTTATGCAGAAATGCATCCAGCAAGCCACTCTTGCTGCCCTAAACACATGTGTCTGGTAAACAGCAGGATGGACATATGTAAACTAAAGTCAAATATCTGCTTATGTATCTTCTTTACCACAGTTTTATATTTGTTCAAATTTTACTGCATTTTAATTGCGGCACTGAAGGAAGTTAAGGAGCATTGGCAAAGCATAAATGGAACATTAATGTATTTATGAAAGTGTATAAATTAATTAGTATACTTCAAACACTTACTGGACAGTGATAGCTCTCTGAATTCTCTAACTAAAGGGAAATACAGCAACTGCATGCATACATTCATAAGCACCCTTAAGTATATTACACATCAACACAAACAGCTTTTATATAACAAAGTGCAATGTGACAGTAGGATATGGCCATTTGCAACCAGCTCAAATACCACGTTGCATTCTTATTTGTACAGAGGTTTCAGCTCTTAGTCATAAGCCTCTGTTGTTTTCACTCTAACTGGAGATGTATAACCTAAAGCAGAATGGGAATATTTCATTTAAAAAAAAAAAAAGAATTTTATGTCCAACTGGCAACAACTCTAAATGACAACAAATGTGCAAGGCAGCCAGTATCGGTTTCAGCTCCACTGTTGATACTTAGTCCTCCAGAAAGGAAAAAAAGTCAAGGGTCTAGCTATAGGACAAACTCTATACAAAATGAGTTTAAACAGGATGAGATCACTTTTTTCTCCCCTTTACTGGCTGGTGGCCTTACTGTCAGCAGAGGAGCTAGCTGAAAGACACAGAACTCAGTTAAGCACCAAAAGTCTTACCTCTACCTGCACCTGGACATCATCAGGTTTGTTTTCAGCAAAAGATTTCCTGGTCTGTCCTCGCCTGTGGCCAAACTTGCATTTGTTCCTCAGAACTTGCTCATCATCTTCAATGGGTCTCCGCACATACTTGAAACGATCTTTAAGGGCCCGTTTCCATAGCAACTGCATGGGGGGGGAAAAAAATCTGTCATTACCAGTATCTTTCAAGAATTTGCCCCATTCCTAAAGCAGATCACTTTGTTTTATCTAACTCTATAAAAAAGTGTTTACCACTAAGCAGAAAAACACTCATAGGGTGGCATCAGCATGCTGGTGGCTTCAGGACTGAAGGAAACACAAGCACCTGTGGTATATGACTTTATGGCAACGAAACGGCGGGGCTACTGGCACTGCTGTGGTTCATTAAGGATGACAGTAATTGAACCTAAGGGTTAGATTTAGCCTATAAAACCAGGGCTGTCAGTGAAACCGCAGTTTGCTTCCCTTTTCTCAGCTCTACTTTTGGATGCTCCATTGGTGACATCAGGTCATGAAACTACATGGTGAATCAGATCAGCTCACTCATGCCACTAATTGGGCAAACTAATGGGGCTTTTTTGAGTGGACTATTTTTTCCCTGCCTCTGACTGGTTGTGTAGTTGTATGATTATCATATCTAACACAAGGGAGCAGGAAAGACATGGTGGGATGCTCCCTTTTTTGCAGGAAGCCTACAGTTACACTGGATCAAGTATGTTATTAAACTGAACTCAAAACTGCTGAATTAGAAGGATCATTTAAGTAGGTCCTAGCATTTGTGAGACTCCTCAAGGCATGTAAATTGCAACTTAAAGGCAGTTCTGCATTGCAGGTGGATGCAGTCCCTGTTTAATGGAGCCACTCATCAGTCCTTGACAGCCAAACTTCCTCATGCATTCTTACGGACACATGGCTCCTTACCTGCATCCCATGGCAGGACCCAGTCGTGCTAACTACCAACACCCAGGGAAGCAATTGCTAAGCCAAGGCTGCTAAACATGTCTGCAGCAAACCCTGCAGTTATGCATATTGAAAATGTTTTGTCAGATCCTCAAAAGCAACTACTTGTTTCAGTTATTGAGGGTTTTCAACAGTCAGAGGGAACAAAAATTAGTCAGAAAAGTGACTGTAAATGACAGGATGTGGCAAGAGAGATTCAAGTAGCTGTTACCGCATTTTCTAAAACTGACTCCAATACTATACTCACTTAATACTATACTCAAGCCTGTAGTCACTGACATACTAAACCACAATATAAACAGAAGAATGATTACCCCAAATTTCTTACCAAAATGGTGTTCTTTATTAGTCAAGGTAATATTGATGTCAGATATAGAAAATCCTGTTTTGAATTAGAAAATCCTGCTTTGAATTGTTACTTAATAATTTTCAACTTCAAACAATTTCAATAATACCTAGAGAAGTAGCCAAGGTTACTCTGACCCCTTCTATTCTTTCCTGATTGATGATACATCCCTCTTGGCAGGAAAACGAACCATTGACCCAGCACAGAGTGACTTAGCGGTCAAAGTGAGGAGGGGATACCTCCCCAAATGACCACCAAAGACCACTCAAGACTCCCGCGCATGCAGAGAAGGCATTTGATGTGTCATGGTTATATAATCCTATGCATATGTATTAGATAGTCTGAATATGTACTAGGTAGGCATAGTTTAATAAATTAGATGCAATTGTTACCGTATAAGAGACACTCCTGATGAATCTGGTGTGCTTGGTTTGTGGAAAGTCCACCGAGCACCCAGGCCTGAATAAAAAGGGATTTCTCCTGAGCGCGTGAGATTGGTCTATTGCACACCAGGTAACAAATCCGCTTTTAGGACAACAATATGACTTTAAGGGTTAACTTTGGTGTAAACCAGAATTCAGTAAAAGTAGACCAAGTAGTACAGTATCTTTCTTTGCAGCGAGTCTGATGTGCCTGCCTTTCTTATCCACAGGATACAGATGGGAGGGTCTCTTAAAAGATGGTGGTGGAAGCAGTGTGACCTTGCCTTTCTCCTGCTGAAAATACTGCTCTGGCCTGCCTAGGGTACTAGCTGACTTACAGGTCCTCAATCCTGAAAGCAAGAGCTCCACGAATGGTGCAAAATAAGAGCGGAAGAGCTACGAGAATACAGCCCCTAGGGCATCGACCTCAGCTCTTCTTGGGCAGACCTGGGCCAGCCAGGGCAGGTGTGCCCTTCCCAGGGCAACCATTTCTGCCACCCACCTACAGGATCTTGCAGAAGTGTCCTCTCACTGCCAGTCACATGTGAACATCCAAGAACTGGAAAGGAAACAAACCCATCCGCATTTCCAGTATGTAAACTTCAGACTTCGGATTCTGCCAGAACAGGAGTCACGTCATCACCAACTTAAACATGACGATTTGAAATAGAGCACAACTGCTCACCCAGTCTTCTCACAAGGCATATTTACAGCCTCAATTTGAGTATTACACTCCAGCACTGTTTTCTAAAGTAGTAACGTGACCGCATGCCTTGAAAATCCCATTTGGTATCTGCCTGAACCATTAAGGTTCCTAAATGTGTTTACAATTCTGGCCCTATGCATTTACATTTTGATGCAAATATCCCCTTATATGCCTAGCAAAATTTATTTGAAACATTGTTATTTAAAGGCCGTTAAGAAACAAGCAAACAGAAACCTTAGCTTAACGCTTCTCTGAAGTGTTCAACAGACATTAAAATATTTTAAAACACGATCATCCCAGAATATATTAGCAGCTGACAATTTAAATATCCCCTTAGTTGAGTTTTGCACAGTTTCTTTCTTTTGAAAACCTTTGTTTGGCTAGAAGACTTTCGCTTATTCTTCCACAAGAAAGAATATGCTGACACCTATACAGAGCTTTAAATATCCCTCCAAGTTCAAAACATTCAGCTGTTTCATCCTCCTGTCCTCAGATAAATTGAGAGTTTTAACTAAATCTATTTCTGTAATAGGATTCTCATAAGCTTAGCCAAGTCCCTTCTCACATACGTATTTCATGAATGAGCCTGCAAGCATATACATTTGCATTACCCGGTAGGGAAACCACGCATCTTCTAAAAACCATAATTTTGTTACCATTTCTGAGCTGCTAACTTTATTTTCTATTAATTCTGCCCCCCCAAACCCCCCAAAAAACCCCAAACCCCAAACAACCCAAACCACCCCTGGGAAGGTTTACAATGCTTGCAAGGGAGCAGAAGGATTAGTCTGTGTCTATCTGACATAGGAGGGAAAGGATTACACGCAGATTAAAAGCAGTAATTTACTAGCGAATAATCATTTTGTGCGCAGTGGTTACATAAATCGGGCATGTCAGCGCTGGGATCCTGGGTTTTGCCAGCATCACGGCACCGCTCGGCAGCCCTGAGCTCGAGGGAGCCGCTTACGCAAAGCCCACTGGCAAGCGGTGCGGATGAGAGTGCCCTTTCCTTTCCTTCTTCATGTATGGTTGTCTTGAAATCATACAATTTTCAATTGTTGGCTGAAATGAAATGAAATAAGGGCAGTGACTCTTTCCAAATGGTTGGTTGTAACCCTTGTAAAAGGAATAAATACAAATAGAATAGTATCTTGCGAGTGATCAAGAAACAGTGTCATGCCAATTTTCTTTTGACTGCTGCAACTATGACGTTGGCTTTTTCTATACAACCTATTTGTCTGTAACTACTTACAAATGTTGCATTGGTTACATTATAGATCAGAAATCTAATAGTGCATTTCATAATTAAATGGAGATTAATTTTTTAAAATGTTGTATGTGTAACTTTAGAATAACATTGTTCTTTAGGTAGACAAAAACATCATAGGAAAAAATCCTTAGGTAAACACCTTAAAGTACTTTTGTCCCAAAACTAATCTCAGAACAGCGTGGGGAAAATAATTTCATTCCAAGTGCTCCACAGACCTCTTAAATGAGTTTTGCTTTTAGTATAATTTTTTTTTTTACTATTATTTAGGATTTCAGATAATTCTTTCTTAATTCCTGCTTCTACAGTGACCTAGTAAATAACCTTCTTTTAAATTCATAGTATATAAGTAGCTTATTCATAACCTTATTTTTAAACTTATTCATTTAGGATCATTAGCATCATTCAGACTATATTCCATTAGATATCCTTTTCAAGGGCCAATGGCACAGAAGCATATTTTTCTCTACTGCAAAATTAAATAGGAAACCTTTTAACCAAGAAAATAGAATTATGGATAATCTACTAATAAATCTTGAAACACTAATCTTTAATGACCTCTCATTGCAACAGTATGAGATTGAAAATATTAGACTACATTTCTACATAATGCACACATTGTTTGAATTACTTGTTTAAAATAGTTTTGAGTTGTAAATAAAAAGTGTCCAGTATTTTGGGGAAAAAACCAAACAAACAAAAGAAACAACATACCCTCCCCCCAAAAAAACCCCAAACCAAACAAAAACCCCAAAACCAACCAACCAACCAAAACCCAACAAAAAAAAAAAAAAGGAATGTTCAAAGTTTTGCAAGTAAAATTTTTTCCCGTCATGAAAATACTGGTGTGCATTTAGGTGCTCTTAGGTTTGGTTTTTTGTTGTTGTTCCTCTATGTTTTCCAGCAGATCTTTCCCCTTTCCAATTTTCCAAGCCATTTAATTTCCATGAAAATCTTGCAACGAAAGTGCTGACATTTCCAGTTCATAGTTTCTCCAAGTTTTTCATTACATCAAGTTCTTTACATTCTGATTTTCTGTTCTTGGTCGGAAGAAAAAGCTAATTCTGAAATGTCAAGGTCTCCCACGGGATGAGCTTTCCCTTTCCTCAGCCAGAATGCCCCACAGGCTGCCCCTGCCCACCCACGCCACGCACAAGCGTGCATACTTGCCGTGGAAGAACCCAGAATAGTTGTCACTGCATCCTTCCAGCAGCCAAGACACATCCATTTCTGGTGAAGGGCTCCAAACCGTAAGACTCGCGAGTTAAAAATAAAATCACACCACTGACAGACCTTCTCAGGGCATCTCATTAAGAACTTCTGCAGCCCCCAGCAGATTCTGTGGCTGCTCCTCCACCCCAAAGGATAAGCAATTGCTTAGCTTTTAAGCATGAATTTAGAGTTTAACTGAATCTAGGAGCCAAGACATAGCACAGCAATAAATTAACATCATTAATGACACAGACAGATAGCTACAGAATACAGATAGGGATAGAGCACTTTGTGCAGCAGAAAGGAAGACACCGGCCGGCAGAGGCGAGCTCCAGCACGCCAGAGGGAACGCCAGACTTCGTACACCAAACTACGTTCGGCCTTTTGTTTTTTGAAGTGCGTGCAACTATTTCTTTTTCCTGTAACTTTGACAAGATATTAAAAGTCTGAATACTTGAAAGCATGTTTGTTGGTATTCTAAATAAACTCGGATAACTTTATTAATCTACCAGTCCTGGAAAACATTCTCAGAGGCCTGCCCAGCTCAACTGCCATGTTCTGCGTGTCCCTTTCTCCAGCCTTACAACACACCGAAAGGAGGGGGTTACCTATCGGACACAGACACCTGTGCACAGCCGCTCACCTGAGGCTCCCTTTGGAGTCCACAGAAAGAAACGAGAACTTCCATAGTGCTATTCCTCTCTTCCCAATGTAGACACCAAAAACACATTATATGAACTGCATCTCCAGAAGTTTACATACATGTTATTTAATTTTTGCTTAAAATACTTCTCTCGTTACAGTTTTCCTTTTCTACATTTAGCTATCAGTCACCAAATAAAGAGCTTTCTGCTTTCCCTCTGAATTATTTTATTGATAATAGCTTTCTTAAATACTTTCAATGTACTATTCAAAAATTGCAGTAACAACTGTCTAATTATTATAGACAAACAAGTTTAAGGTACTGAAAACCTCTCAGTAAGTAATATTTTATGTCTTACAAGACCTGTGATTCAGTACTGTCATCAGGAACAGCAAGCAGCAATTCTTACAGTCCCATGCTAGCCTGAGCAATTTTAAAAGAAAGGCCTACAAAAACTTCACTTTTGTGAGCTGCTGAAGATACTTTTTCTGAGAAAAGATGAAAGAATGGTGGTTAGCCAATTTTCTGTTGTTGTTGTTCATGTGTTTCTTAAAGGTGTATGAATTCAGTTTTATTGCAAGCCTAAGTAGCTGTGCATATGTTATAGGGTTTGTTTTAAGCCGTTGCTGTTGTAACGCACAACTATCTTAGATCAAGAAAAAAAGAAGTATTTATAGCCTCTATGATGGTGAGGGAAGAACAGAATGTCTAACAGTAGGGCCAATAAAAATAGTAATTCATTCTCACCCCCTCCTCCCACCTTAAGCATACAGACATACACCTTTAGTGCATTTGTTCCTGCCTCAAGCCCAGCAACGGAGAGGGGCTGGCTGAGAAGCGTTAGACTAGCAATATTGCAAACTGTTAATTCCAGCTTCCTCGCTTGCTTACCGTGCTTTCTGCCAGATATGCTTTCTAGTAAGCATGAGAGAAATATCAAAAGATAAAGAGCAACAACTCTGAAGTCTCTGCCCCATCACATAACTTCCGCCAGCACCAGTTCTGGGATTGATCTGGGAAGCCATGAGCCATTTCCCAAAGAATGGAGTTATAAGTAGTTTCACTCAGTCTATGGTCCTGCTGCAATTAAAGCCCTTCGAAAACCTAACTTAAGAATCTCTGTTTAAAAACAGTTTTTAAAAGTAAAGGCTGTAAAAAGGTCTTCAGACCGGACCTGAATGTCATTCCAGCTCCCCTTCACAAAGGGAGCCAGATGAAGCCATAGCATTACCCAGGACCCCAGCTGGGGAGCCCCACTGAGGTATTCAGAGAGATATCCTGATTGAAAATAAGGGTGGACTGTTGCTGTCTGATCCTTCTGCTCCCTCTCTCCTCTCTGAGATGCGTTTTTTTTCTTTAGTCCCTTCCCTTCTACAATGCCTGGGCTCAAGGGATAACTAGAATAGCCACCCCTTAATCCTCACTTTTTTTTTTTCTTCTTAGAATTATTTTGTTTTCTGCAGTAACTGCACACGAGATATATAAATATATACATTTAAAGCTAACGATCCCCACTGAGTCTCACAAGCTTTTACAAGATGCTATAAAAGTATCACATGGCAAAGCAATGATGTGAAGTCAAAAGGTGAACACTGTCCTCTGAGACCACAGATACGTATTCTGGGTCACAAGAGTGAAAAAATGTAGTTCAAATTTAAGTCACCTCCTTCCACTGCTTTCTGTTATGACCCCATTGAGATCACAACTAGTGTTTTTAAATAATGATTTTTTTTTTTAATTAGGCCTAGATTCCCAACATACTTAAACCAGTAGTATTACTGCATGCTAGATATCTCGCACACAAGTGATCACAGTGCATTGCAAGAGCATCAGTCATATGTTAGTCCTCATACAGACAATTTTCTAAAGGCTTGGCTTCTTTGTTTTTAAAAACAAAAATAAGTCACATTTACTTAAATTTATCATTTGGAAGAAATCAATGCAGAAAGAAACTGTACCCAGCAAGCAACCAAGGACTTCATGTACAGGTCTGCATGATCTCACAGTGGCTTTGAGGAATGGCTATAACTGGATTAATCTTTAATTAATATAATGAAATAAGAACGTGATATGCCAAACATGTCAAAGTGAAGCTCACAGCTCTGAATAGAGCCAGTATATAAGAAATCAATATTGATTTCCTCTGAACTAAGTTACTTTCTTGCAATTGATTATGTGAAAACAAACAAACAAACAAACAACCTGTGTTTTTCAAGACGGAGTACTCTTTACAATACTTACAAAGCCATTCCCATTTTCATCAAGGAATGGGTACGCCTGCAGCAGAGCATTGACAACAATGTTATATTGCTGACTGTTCGGATACCTGTGCAAACAAGATGGAGATGTAAAAGAAATACTTGGTATTCTAGACAGTATTAGACACTGTCTGGAGTCTATGCTGATATACATTAAACTGACTATTTCCAAGACTATTGATTCCCCTCCAAATAACAAAGGGAACAGCTTTAAGGTTGGCACAAAGTCTTCCTGTTGGGTTCAACGGTTTCAGGCCCTTATCCTCCTCTATTTAAACAAGCATATTAAGAGAATGGCTTTACATTAATTTGAAAATTTACTTCTGCAGCCAATTGGTAATGCCCCCAAATAAGTTTAACAATGTTTACTCACAGTGATCCTTCTAGGTATTTTGTCATGTCTGCTTGTAAAAATTCGATAATCCTTATTCTCATACTGTGATCAGGGCATTTTCTTTCTGCCAATACACACTTGACATCGTAAGGGAAGTCTGGCAAAGCATAAGAACTTGTCCACTGCAACGTCTTGTGTCTTGCAAAAAATGATTTCAGATTTTTTCTGTAAAAGAAAAGATTCTGTCACCATGATCACATCCTTCTTCTATGGGAACGCAAGCAAGAAGGAAAGAAAAAATACAAGCAAAAATTCAACACAAAGGCAAGTTATTGCTGTAGAAATTCGAGGCTTGCTCTCTTGGTTTCTACATAAAGAATACCCACAAAAGTTGCAATCCAAACATATGGGGTTAAAACCAGATGTCAGTTGTGAAATGTTTTAATCAGTGGACGCTAGAAGGTGGTCACTAACTGAAAGCAGAAGGCAGAGTGGAGGAAGTCACTGGGGACTTGCTACTGTTGCAAAATATCTTTATCTGTCATCATTTATAATGTGTTTCCTACCAGTTCTGCTAACTTACTCGTGAAAGCAAGCTGAACAGCTCAATTGAATAAAATACTATACACGACGTTAGTTAAGACTGCCCTCCCAAAGGGGCAAGCAGTGAAGGGATGAAGGCAGTTATTGTCAGCACAATGGCTGGAAACAAAGCAGACACAGCCCATCAGTACCCACAGCTCCCGTCCCAAGACAGCCATGAGCACTATTTACAGATGTCACAGGCCAGCTGGGGTGAGCCTGAGGCAGGGTATCACCACAGCTAACTCAAGTGCTTCCCGCCTCCTGAGAGCCTGCCAAACCCTAATTCTGAAGGAACACAGGGAAAAGTAGAGATAAATTGAGCTGGAAGTCAATCAATAGCCACCTAAAAGGTAGAGTGGTTCTGGCAGCCTTAGACAGCTTCCCAATCATAGTAGTCCAGACCCAATAAAGAAATTTCAAATGAGAGGTGCCAAAGACATCTAAAGAGTCTTGTTATGTATGTGGTATCACTGCAATTTACGTTTCCTTTTAAATTAAATTGTTTCCAAATTGCAGAGAGCAACTACCAGGCTTCTAAAAGAATTAAAAAAAAAAAAATGCTATCATTATAGATGACAAATGCAGATGCTTACATGGTATAAATATACAGATAGCTATATCTGAATTAATTATCTGCACTCCCTTTATATTCACTGAGGAGACATAAGCACCAGTGAAGGATGACAGAACAACCAGAAGACATCTAAATCAGACCTGATATTCTCTCTCATCTAGTTCTCTCTGTTATTTATGAAGAAAATTAAGATAGTTACCACAGTTGTTGAAATCTATACTGTATGTCTCAAGTTAGGAACCCCACATTTGGCAGGTGAAAGCTCCGACACAAAGACACGTGGCTGGACTCGGCATGCTCTGGTGTCCCTTCCAAGCTGCACTAGCTTTTGAGTCTATGAAAGTTATGGAGGGAAACACCGCTAGTCCAGTCAACATACACAAGTTTTCACTCCTAAAGGTCTCTACGGTAGCCTATAAACAAGAGCTAGGTATATAAATAAGAGTTGTGAAGAGTTTTAGCAAGGTCTTCATTGGGAGGTTTTGCTATCCAGCCTCTTTCAGATAAGGATGTAAAAAAACCCCCATGGTAACCAGTATCTTTAGGCTGGCAAAAATAAACTGCAATACCAGTGGATGAGCATTTGCAATAGCTTACTTTATACCACTTTGAAAGATTACTATATATCTGGGAGGCAGATTATTTTGGGCCCCTATTGCATTAGTTACAATGCAGACTCAATACCTTCTTGAGCAGGTTAGCTTATAACTCTCATAACCTTGTTGACCTGGTTATGCTGCCATACCATCTTGGCATCTTTTAACGTAGGCTGGTAGCTTGCAGGCTAGTAAAAGCTCTACAGCCATGATATAACTTTACCAACCCCAGCACTACTGCAAATTGTGATGCAGTGCTGAAAAAAAATACTATTTTGGTTACTGTCATATGGTTCTCAGATATATTAACAGTAGTAGCAGTACTTAGAGCACTACCGTTGCCCTGTGCAAAATGGGTACAAAATCGCCAGGGCTGCCGTCTCTCCAACCTCACCAGATTTTATGGGACAGAGATGGTTAACAGTAGATGCAAACTGTAGTAAACTTCTGTTAGTACTTTACAATCTCAAAAGAAGGAAAAGCTGTGTGAAAAGTGACAAACATATCCACACAGACACATTCATGTCCTTATTTGATAAATTAATACACAAGTGGGAAAACAAATCCCAACCCAGATTCTGAAATCACCTGGAAATCCCTCCTATGCAAATAAAGTGCAGATGTTCAATGCAGCATCAATGAGGAGTCCATAAGTTTGAATCCTGTACTTCTACTGACTTTACTGGTGAATGTCATGTAGCAGACAGGCTGCAAGTTACTACATACTATTTTCAACATTCTATCATTTAAATTAGCTCAAAAATGTACAGAAGTTTAAAACGTGCAGTAATTTGTAGCTGAGCAGCATTGATATTGTTGCTAATACCAGTTACACTGAATTGCCATTTTGAAAAGTGGAATAGTTTAGCAGGTTCAGTTCAGGCGAACTGAACTGTACTCATTTCCTGGAAGAAAATAGTATTTTCTTGCAGTTGGGATAGCTAATAGCCATGAAGGCATGGTAACTCTCCCCTCCACCAGTCCCTTCACATTTGCCAGTACAGCAAAAATACTCCAAATTCCATTTCTCTTCAGCCTTACCCAACACAGAAAACTTGCTGTCCAAACAAGATCCAAAAATTCTTTTAGTCTCCATGGTACAACAGATTAAATATTTTACTAGCTTTTGCTGAAATCATTGTTGTTAGGCAGTCATGTTTAATATGTGCAGTAATATTTTATGATGAAATGCAGGTTTGTTTGAAAAAAGAGACACAACTCCACACTAAACTTTATACCCAGAAAGGCTCACATGCAAACTTGTTTAACTAAAAGAACAGTTCAGTTAAACTGTATGTGCACTGGGATTTATGCATATAGCCAAGACCTTCCTTGATTATGGAGAACAGCAATTACAGTTATATTTAGGTACTGCCGTGGTTTAAACCCAGCCAGCAACTAAGCACAATATACACGCAACTAAGCCAGGTACACGCAAATATAGCCTCTTTCTAACCATCCCTCTCTGGTCTTCTAGCTAACCTGAGCCACAGAGATAAGATCAAGATCCCAGAGTACAAATTCCTACATCTTTTCTTTTCTCTCAGTTCTTAAGGCATTTGATGCTGCAGCTAAATCAATCCAATGGCTAGCTGCTGCCAAATGTCAGTCTGCCTCTCCCCCTTGCTGTTACATGTCTCTACCCCTTTCTTACTGGTACTGGGAAGCCTCTAACCCTGCAGCAAGTTACTTCAAGGAGCTACAGGGATGAAATTTTTCATTTTTCTTCTTGGTTTAGTTTTCTCACTGTTCAGGTCCCCAGAATGGCTCCCCATGAGGTGAGACAAATACCAGTGCAGATGAAGCAAGCTTGTCTCTTTATGTTTAGCTGCAATATGGAATTGCATCCCAAGAAGCATCTCCTCAGCAAGAACACAACTAATCACAGAGCTTTTGACCACTCTGCTTTTGTAGATGACCACATTATGTACTGTACTAAGCCATAGCATTGTTTCACACAGCTATTTCTTTGGCTCCATTACAGCCTTACACTGCTCACGTACAGCATGTTTACTGAGACACTTAACTATAAAATAACACCATTTTTGGAGGAGCCATTTGTCTCCTTCAGCTGGCAAAAAACAACCAACCAACCAACCAACAAAAGACCAAAAAACCCCCAACCCTCCAAACCTCCACCTATTTAAATTATATAACCCCTGGGATCCCTAATCCCAGGGAATATCTTGTTTTACTGCCAAACAGACAAAGATTTTACACGCTTGCAGCATCACCCAGATCATTTGATGAAGGTTTTAGACTGCACTAGAGCAAAGAGTGATGAGTAAATGCAGCATCACAGTCTCCAAGCTCAGTGTCCTGTGCAACCTCACGCAGAGACAGAGCTGACTGAATTAGCTGCAACAAGGCAGTGAAAACAATCTTGACATCAGTACAGACAGCTCAGTCAAGATAGCTGTGCAAAGTGCAGTAGATACCTAGAAACAGGTTCAAATACTAGATCATATGATTCTGTCATTTTTAAGCTTCTGAGCATAGCGGTAAGAAGGATCAGTTTCCTGCATCTGCTTAGTTCATTTAGGAAAAAAAAGTGACTTAAAGGCCAACTGAGCACACGCATAAACAAGCTGTGTGCCAAATGCTTTTCTTATTGTCTACTTTGCTGAAGTCAATGAGTCTGTGGTACCCATTGCTACATCTTGCACCAGCTCAGGTCCCAGTAACTCAGGACATCACAGTTGGGCAGAACCTTGCTGACATCAACGGGTTTCCATGTTCAGCATGTCCAGACAGAACCCAGCCCATGGGTGGAGCCTCAACAGATTCCCATTTTTCACAGGTGAAGGTCTAGTCTTTCATGTGTCTGCACCAAACATCAGTAAGAGACTCCTGCCTGGAGATTTGTAGGCTGGAAGAAAGTCCACATTACAAAGCCAAGGAAGAAAAAGAAGAGAAAAGAAAACCTGGAACTTGCAGATGTGAAGGAAGGAAAAGTCTGCAGCTGTAGAAAATGTTCCTCTTCCCTAACACACATATAATATGCTTTCAACTGTATGACAATAGTTAATGTTGTAAAGGTTGTTTCCATCCAAAGGAAGAAATGGTGACAGGTGATTAAATACCAAAAGAAACTCTTTTTGCCCTCTCAATAATAGGATAAAATAGGGCGCTCTTTTCTATTCACAGTTCCAAGATCTGTGCCTGAAGGATTCTCATGCTTTTCCCTTCATGTGCTTCACTGCCATTTCCTACTTTCCAGCACAAATGAACAGTTTCCCAGTTATTCCCTGGAGCCTGGGATTTGCAGTATACCTAGTGCTTGATGATGTCTTTTACTTTTTAGTTCCTGCTAAACGTAGGGGCAGGTATCCTTAGACTGAACAAGAAGCTACCCGCAGCAGCATTAGGGTCAGCAAGTTACAGACAAAATTAATCATCTTTAAAAAATTTTGTGAGGTGCAGACACAACCTTCTTCTAGAGGGAGTCAAGATTTTTTGACAGTTTCCATTCAGAGGAGCTGTGTCATGTAAGTGAAAGCTCTGCACTTACATGTGAGGGCAGCAGCTGTAGGTTACAGACAGGGGGAGAGAAAACGCTCCTTGGGGATTCTGACTGACAGAACTGCCAGCTAAATCAGGCCATTTTAAAGAAATGGGGTTTTTTTTGCATTCACCTGTGTAAGATGTGTTATACTGTCTCCAAAGAATTTTATGTCTTTGGGGCTTTTTTTTTTTGTTGTTGTTTTTATGACTTTGCTAGACCTTAACAAGGCAATGCAGTTAGTGTCTCCTGCAAGTCATTTTTAAGACTTGGTTTATTTCTGGTGTGGAAGAAAGGAGATTTAGATTTTTTTTTTTTTCCTGCAAACTTTTGTGGAAGACTCACAGCACCACATCAGTAAATTCAGCTCTGCTGACCTCGAGTGCTCCAAAACCATGAGTCCAGTTGCCTTTACTTCCAACACATTGAGGCAACAAGCACAGAGAAGATATTATTGTGAGTCTTCTAGGTTTTTTTAAGTTAGTATACTTAAGCTTCCTGCTGCAATGAGAGAGACATGAAATGCTGACTTAAAAAAAAAAAAAGTGGCAGAGATTCTCTCAACCTCATAAATTGAAAACCTAAATTTAAAGAATCTCCCCCAAACCCTACACAAACCAAGCCAAAACCCACAGATGTAACAGTTTTTATGAAGATGGAATAGCAATTGAAGTTAAATTGTCAGGAATCATCAAAATAAAAAAGAAATTATTTTTCTGTTATGATACATCATTCAAACAGGGGAATCTACTACTGAAACAATAAATAGCTTTAGAAATATTGAGACAAATTCTTAGAAGAAAAATTCAATCAATCACTGTTAAAATTAATGGGCTAGATGCAATTTATGGGTTTAGAATCGCTAAACATTAGTTGTTGAAAAGGTATAATCAAAGGAAGCATCTGATGTCTGTACTTCTGAACAAGACAGACAGTACTTCTTTTCATCTACTATTTATTGACCATTGTTAAAAAATTAACATGGTTTTTTTTTTTTATAGCTGCTTTTCATGTTCATATGAACTAACTGAAAAAAGGTCATCACATCTACTAGAAACAATTCTGCTTATATCAACAATAAGGTTTCTGCATAGAAACTAAGAAACTCTTAAGTTATTTATAAATAAGGCACAGTCCAGCTGAGGTTTTCTTTGTAGGACTATAGCTGCATATGGGTATGTACATATGCATATAAAAGTTATATTTGCCCCCTTGTGTAAAGGGAGAAAAATAATCTGAAACAATTGACTAAGCAACAATTTTTCAGGCCAGCTACTCTTTTTTTTTTTCTTTTTTTCCCCCTTTTCTTTTTAAGGTACAAGCATAAGTGTGTTTCTGATAGAACACATTAAACACAGATGAACAATACTGCTGTATGGGTAATGGGGAAGCAAAGGAAGGAGCTCTATAAAGATCATTATCAGAACAACATGTCAAAACTAAAACACACTTCTGATGCAGCTACCCAGTAGTCAGTGAAGTTGCCTGCGGCCCCACCGAACTAGACACAAGACTACCCTAGCTAAGGAGCTGTACAGCATCGCTAAGACGGCTCCCTGCCCTGTTCACCTCCAGTCCCTATCAGCAGGATATTACTAGTGCAAACATTGCACTGGTGCACGCTGGTAGGTGCTTGACCTCAAGAGGGCTTGTAGCAGGCAAGCCATCTCCATGGAGGAAGTGAACGAAGGGAGGTTTGCAACCATGCAGGCCAGCACAGTCATCTTGGAGATGGGAGCCAAGTTTATTTTCAAATAAATCTTCCAATTCATCGTCCTTGCTATAAGCCCAAATTTACACAGGCACCAGCACCAATATACTGTCAATGCTGGCAATGGCTTTATTGGTATATGAACGCTTAGCAGGCCTAGGTTTGGTTGAGCACCGACGACATCTTCCAAATTTGCAGCAAATAGAGAAGTTCAAGGCTGTCAAGGCTGGCCAGAAGATTTGTTACCCTGCTTGTGCACATAAGCCTGCTCCAAGCAAATTACTTCACGGCGTTCAGACAGTAAATCTGTTACACAACACAAGGGCTACAGAATGCTTTTTTATAGAAAGAATAAATGTACAAATAAACCTGTGTCAGGACATCGCTCTTGAAGGAAAACAGCTGGACTGCCATACTGGAAACAGTGAAAGAGGGATACATTAGGGATGCCATTTGATAAACAAACACCTTGAGGAAAGGCAGACAGAACATATAAACCAACCAATAAAAGTTTGGTTCTTCACAGTAGTATCAGGTATTTACAAGTAATGACAGCCTCTGTCTTACCAACAAGATAAACACCAGGCTGGAGGAGCCATCAAACTGCTAATACTCCAATACAGAAAAGCAGGTATAGGGGAAATATATTTATTGAATCATCCTCTGTAGCTATCTTATTGTCTTCACAGAAAAGCACCACTTCAAGATCAGTCTTCTTGGGTGATTATGAAAAAGATGGCTCTTTTTACTTCTGTAGTTGCTAGCAAAGAGTTATTCCACTGAGGTAACCTGCAAACCTCATCTGGTTGTATGTATGCACAATTTCAATGCAAGAACAATAAAATTATACAATTGCTGCATCCACTTACTCTTTACTTTTGCATTTAAACAATCTTCTTTGATTTTTTAAAAAATATTTAGTAATACAGAAGAGTGTATTTAACTCAGTTGTTAGGACTGTCTACACAGGAAACATACAGAGAAACTTTGAACCAATTCACCAGCACTAATAATCCATAAAAGCACCCACGAATTCATTTCAAGCAAAACCATGATGGTTATTGAACCTGTAGTTGCATGGGTCTTTTGGGGGAAAAACAAAAACTCCCCCAAACCCAACCCACAAAATTTTAAGTTCTTTTTCAGTTTGGATGAAATAAATGAGGGGACAGAGCTTACAAGCATCAGCCTGGCCAAATATTGATCATTTGAACTGTACATTTAAACCAACTCCACTGAATTAAACTAACCCCTGGCAGAACTGACTCTAGAAGTGCTTATATGAACTGCTCTGCTGCCAAATAAGTGGGTGAGGTGGGAACACCCACTTCGGAAGAGTGGAAGCCATGGTTGTTCTTAGCTGCTCTTCCACATCTGGACTGGCTGATGAGAAATGGGTACCTACCCTGCTTCTTACTCACAATAAGACAGTCCAGAGTGTTTTATTTGCAGAATCACGTCCCTATATTCTACAGCTGCCCTTTCCCCATCAGTTAAGATGAGAGACTAGGGGAGAGAAACAAATGCACGGACTTTAAACATTCTAAATTCAAAGCAATGGAAAAAAACCCCACTAGTCGATCTAACAGAAACGTCTATTAACATTATGCCAAAATGAAAAAAACCAGCCACCATTAATCTGATGTGAAAAACTACTTTGCACCACGGCACATAAATCCATAGACTGGAACTTGAGTGAAAAACAAACACACAAACTGACCAACCTAGCTTTCAAAGTAAGTATATTAGCAAAATAAACAGGGGGGTTACTTTTATACTCTAGGCTAAGAATCTATCCTTACATTGTAGTCAAAGCAACTTTTTCTGTTCCCATAATCAAATTTCTAAAACAAATGTCTTGTTCAACCCTTCACAACCTGCTTACAGCTGGCATAATCCCCTCAAGCATATAAAACATTAAAATTTTCTATCGTTATTGAAAATGCAATAAGTGAGTACTGTAGGGAAGAGAAGGCGGGAAGAAGAAGAAAAAAAATTTAATTCAAACCTAACCTCTATAATACCACACTTAGAACTGTGGGTCATGCCATAGACCTATCTAAACAACAGCATTCACCTCTGAAGATAATATTTAGCTTGGGATGAACCCCGTGCAGCAGCTGATGGATGCAAGGGCTGTTCAGTCCCATCCTCAGTCTCAGTCAGTTAAAACAGCTGTTTCTGAGAAAGACATTTGCCAGGTTCTCATCTGACCTTTAAAGAGAAGCACTCATAAAATTTACTCAGGTCTTCAAGACTACAAATCATCACAGCTCCACTGGCTTTTAGGGCACCTACTACTTCACCGAGAAGGGGCACTTCCATTTAGAGCAGCAGATTTCCCTCCTCTTCTGCTCCTTTGCCCCAAGATGAACTGCACTTTTGCAGTCCCTTTCCCTTAACAGGCCATTATGGGCCTTTGAAAGCTACTACTGACAACATTTGCTGAGAACATTTTCTAAAGCCAGCCTATTCTGGGTTACGCTGATTCACACAACCCATTTAAAACTCTTCATACAGCACAAGGCAAGTTACTCAGCATTAATTAAAAATAAGCATCCTTTAGAAGTACAGGCTAAAATACCTCATTGCAAAATCATTTTAATGGTTTACTCTGAGGGTTTCAGTGATTTGGGTTTGTTTCATGGGAACAATGCTGACAGGATCTTTGGGTTTGGGGTTTTTTTGTTCCTTTGAAGCTTGTAGCAGGACTTGATTTTAAAAACATTAACTATGTGATTCGCTAAGCCCTCTACCATGTTCCCAGACAGCTTTATCCCTAACTCCTTCTTACTTTTTTAAAGTGATAAAAATAGATATTTTTGTAGGAAGATGTCCCCTTATCTCAGAACGGTGAAGCCATCAGTCACATCTATGGGGGAGAATGGTGGTAATTATAGCAGGTGGGAATAAAGGGGGATAATGAGTGGACAAAGTTTCACAAACAAGAAAACAATTGCCTTGAGAGAGGAACAGGACTCTTCCAACACTCACTGCCCATCTCAAAAGTAGAAAAGCATGCATAAGAAAAAAAAAAGAAAAAAAGAAAAAAGAAAAAAACCACATATGTCTTGCCTCCAGTTTTTAGGGACACTCGTTTTGACACCCAAGGAAAATGAGCGTGCAAATGGAATCAGCATGCCTACCTTTCCAAATGCTATATCTAAGGTGCCTCAAGCACACTATTTTTTTATAGCCATATTCCACACTGTAATGATTAATTTACCAGAATGCTATTGAAAACACATCTGTAAAAAAAGGATTTTTAAAAACTAGTAAAAGACAAACCTGTATCTTGCCCTCTGCATAAGGCAACATACGAGACAGTGAGCAAAGACTGAGGATGGAGGTCAGAAAAAACACCATTAGACTATTGCATTCAGTCAAATTCCTAATAAATTTCTGCTCCTGCTGTTTTCTAAGTATACCTGGATATACCTGAACCTGGCCTTCAATAATTAGGATCACTTTTTAGAAAGTATCTGTTTAGTCTTAACAAAGCAAAAAGAAGTGTTTATGTCATTTTCAAATGGTAAGAAAAATTTAGTAAATGCATTATAACTCACTTTTGCTTTAGCACTCTGTGATCAATTAGTCCTTCTTCATTTTCAGTTGAGCACAGATATTTTTTCTGCTCCACAGGACCAGAAGAATTTAAGATTTGTCTGCTAGTAGCCCTGAAAGGAGAGGAAAAAAAAAAAAATTCACCATCAGGCTTTGTGCAGCTTATAGAAAAGAGGTATACCAGTGGCAGAAATAGAGAAGGAGAAAAATTAACATATTGAATAGTCATAATTTTATGTGATGCTGATGTCTCTTAATCAATCTCCCAGTTCAATTATCAAACTCTGACAAGTTAAAAGGAAAACTGTAACTAACACTGCCTAGTGATAGTCTAATTACTATGCGGTTACAAAACCCAAGAAAATAAGCCTTCTCGGGGTTGCAGGATAACTGCCATCTTCATAGCCTGGCATCTCCTTATCACTGGGAATAACTAACCATTACAGTATGCAAGGGGTGGGGTGAAAGAATGATTTACACAGAATTGTAAGGCAGTTTCTATTCCACTAGAACCTTGAACACTTGCTTTTTTCTAAAGGTTAAGTACATCTTGAACCTTCAAGTCAGCTTTGCATTACTCCAACCACTCTAGAAGATCCCCAAATGCCACCTGGTCTCACATCGCACTGTTCTTGGTTATTTGCTCCAACTCTAGCCTGTCACTACAGCCAAAAACTCCGGATACCCACCTCGCTGTCTAGGTGCTACTCCAGACCACTGCTTTCCATTTAACCTTTGTGTCCACCTCTCTCCCTCCTCATTTCCCTGTTATTTTTCCTTCTCCTTTTGTTGGTAGAAGCCAACATCAACAGTTTTACCCTGTACTGGGGAAAGGCAGAGGTAAGATAGGGTGTACTGTTATGCTACCAAAAATTCATGGCAGTCATCAACTTTTTTTTTTTCGCAGGGCGGCAGGGCGGGGGGGGGGGGGGGTTAGATTCCTTCCTGTACCTCATCTCTTCAGAACGTCTGAACTCCAAAGATTCTTTATAAACTGTTCAAGCCTCAGTTGCACTTGCACATGAAAGGTTATTATTAGAAGTGATGTTAACATTTGCCACGTTTATAAGGGGAGTTTCCCCTTTTCCATGAATCAACACATCTTTTTCAGGCATCCAGTTAAAACCAGAAAAAAATCCAGTATGTTCTCTATGTGGCTCCTAGAAACAATCCCTTTTGGAATTGGAAAGCATCTTGACGTTTACCTGGTAACATAGGTGTGAGCTCCTCATATGCATATAAACACAGTTTCTACTGCATGACCCAGAGCGCTTCCACCTTACCAGCAACAGACACAAGATGCTATTTCCACGTCTCAATCCAAACTGTATGTAAGTCACATTTAGTGTCCTTTCACAAGTCCATTACTTCCACACAGAACGTGTTCACCTACCATACTCAGAACTCCACGTCCAACCACTTTATTTCTGTTCCAGCAGAGAGGTGAACAGAGAACAACTCACACGCGGTTAGAAGGTGTGCTGAGGGCACCAGGATAAAGAGGTGGCCAGCCAGGAGCGCGCCAACAAGCACTGGGGATAGCATTCATGTGAGAAATACAACAGAGAAATACTGCTGACAGCTCTTGGAAGCTCCACAGCGGTTTCAGCTGACCCAGGAGATGGCTATGGTACTGCTTTCTCCCCTGCCCTGTGGCTGAACGATGCCTTCTCCACCCTGGCCCTGGTACTCGCAGGGTGAGCTGGTTCTGGGAACTGGCCTGACTGAGAAATTATTCTGCAAAACAGAAAAGGTGGTTGGTTTTCACGTGGGCTCAAGCACCGCAGGAGAAGGGCTAGGAACATGTAGACTCAGTTTTCACAGTTGTCCCCTGCCGCTGTGGGACCACAGACTCAGCTACGGGTGCTACTAACAGTGATCCTCAGTGCGGTGACTTTGCTCATGTGAACAAGACTGCAGTTCAGCCTAACATTGTTGAGCAACAGAGAAAATGTGAGTTCACATATATTGTGGATCTTTGAATTTTTGGTTTTGTCACATACTCTGTTCCTCTGTGTCAAAGTAGCTTACCAAGAAAATAACTTTATTACATTACTTCAAAAGAGTGTCTCATACACTTTATTCTAGTCATGAGTCCCTGAATTAGATCTTTCTATTCTTAGAGGACTTTGTTCAAGATGTACCGAACAGAAAAAATAATTTCCAACTACATCACTAAGCACTCCAGAGTTAAGAAGTAACAGTTACAGCTACCTGAATATGAGCATACAGCTTTTAGTTTTATAATAAAATACTATTTTTACTGCAGGAGCTTTTCATCATTTTACACCCCAAACTGTACAGAATACCTTGATTTTTTACTCATCCTGAAATACATGACTAAATGCATTTCTTAAACGTGCTTGAGTTCTATTCTGTGGGCCTTGACCCTGACACACAAAATGTTTCAGAAATAGCAACTTATTTACCTAACTTCCCTGTAAATTGAGGAATACCAGAATCTTATTATCCAGGCAAGAAGACTAGGTATGGAAAGATTTTAAGGTAAATTATATTTACTAATATTTGAGATTTTCAGCATTTGATTTTTTTGGAGTCTGCAGAACTTCACAGAAAAGCTGCACCCTCACACTACTGCAACTGCATGCTCTTTGTGAGACCATAAGGCCTGACTTGCAGGACTTGAGAAGTACACAGGGAACAGTCACATCTGAGACACAGTCTAGCCAAACATCCCTGACAAAGTCAAGGATGAAATCTAAATATCCAAAGCAACATGCAAACTGCTCTAAACCTAAGAACAGGTTTTCTTCTCCTGAAATCCCCTGAGGAAATCACTACGCATCTTCCACACTTTGGATGAAGTACAGGGCCCACATACAGTAGTCTTCTTCACAGCAGACACCTGCTCTGCCTCCAAAGAGTGAGCTTCCTATAAATCATGTGAGGCAGGACCCTGGTGCAGAGAACCAAGACTAGCTGTGAGCACATACTTCAGGTCTATGACAAACCATATGTGTGGTGACATTGTCTTCTTCCTGCACCTCCCTTCCCTCCAACAATGAAACCCAAGGGGTTTCATAAACACTTCTACAAGGACAAGAGGATGTGTCTACATGAGCAGTTTAGTTCTGCTCATGAGTGCAATTTGGTTGGAAATAACCCAGTCATCACCATTTACCATGCTTTGGTTTGCACCGTGAAGTCATCTCAGAGTGCACAACCTGGACTCCTTTTAGATGAAGGCAAATGCTACAAAGAATGCTCTACAGCTCGCTGTTACTGTGTGCCAATGCAGGCTTAGTGCTAGAGACCTTTCCTTCAAAAAGAGCATTTTGCATCCCTGGCAAGCCATTCTCTACTGCCAGGATTCTTGGGCTTAGAAGAGACCACTCTGAGAGCTCAGGATGTCTCTCCTCAGTCAAGACATCCACAAAAAATAATCCTGCAAGACTTACAATAGATCAGAATGGAGGCGAGGGATGGGGGGCAACCGAACCAAACCAAACCAACCAACACCAAACCCCTCAACCAACCCACACCAAAACACCTGACCAAAAAAACCCACAAACAAGCAACCTCTGCCCTCCTCCCCCGAAAGAAACCCCAAGAAAAGAAAACCTGCTCAATCAAGAGCCAGAACATGCTCAGCAAAGACAATCTTTGTGGAATTAGTTTTTTAAAAAAACCACACAGTGGGATTATTAAATGCTTACACCTAGCTCAAATTCAGAGCTTCCTTTGAGAGATTGAATTTAAATACACCTGTGACACAAACACTACCTTTGGCTAAATCATGATTTTACTCCAAGACTTGCAAACATTTAAAAGTGTGTGCTTCAAAAGCTTAATATCACAAATACAGAAAATTTTAGCTACAGAGAAGGTTTGATGATGCCTCATCCAAATGAAAACTAGGTCCTAGAACTGGAAACGAAGAGCAGCTTAAATTAATTAATGGTGGTGTTCAGGAATGTTGATGCCCTGCTTAAAACCACGAGGTAATAACCTTATTTTGCATTTGACATGTTGTTAGAGATATCTGAAGTTTAAAAAACAGTTACAGCTTACAGCTATAGAGCTAATAAATGCCAGTTTTACAATGCTATGAAAAGAATACAACTATACCCAGACTGATATTTTCTGTGCCATGCACAAACTTACCCACTGATTACTTCTGGAAATTTTGGAGAAGCTGTTTCATAGCAGTATGTAAGGGATTCTAGCCCACTTTTTTGTTGCTGGTATTTATTAATCAGGTCCATTAGCACTGCCTGGTGCCCAATCTTCTTCACCAGCTGCTGCACCATACGATCATTAAGAGCCAGAAGAGCTGCTCCACTTACTTCTTCTTCTGCAGATTGAAGGGGTTTAAAGAATTACTGTAAAATAACTTTATAGTTACAGTAACATTCTATATGCCTAAAAACATGATGATGGAGGACAGGTCAAAGGCAAGGATGCTTTCTACTGCTGACAGTCTTCATCTGCTAAAAAGAGGATGTTTTATCTACTGTTCTTTCCCAAGCAGTGCCAGAAGTTCTAGTCACTGGCCACATACCTTCCCCTGACAAAAAGCCAAGCCTGAAACGTCCAGAAGCAGTGAGCTGACTGTTTTAATGCTTTAAATCAGGCTTTGCTTAGACTGTTAGTTAATGAAGGAAAGCAAGCTTTTTAAGCGAGCACGCAACAAATAGCCTGTTCACATAACAGTTCCTCATGCACTCTTTTGTGGAGTGTTTATATACTCAGGCACAAAACATTTACACACTACAGTTGCATTATTTAAAAAGATTTATACAATATAAAATAGGCCCTGACAAGCCTGTTAAACTGCCAGCTCTGATTTGAGAAGGTGTATCTATTTATATACAGGCTTAAACTCACTCCCCAGCATTTCTCAGAGACTTCATAATAAATCTGCACACTTATTCTGATTTATTAGATCTATGTCAGTTCTCACCCTAATAAATTTCTATAAAAGTCTGAAGTTTGCATAAATATACATGCCCCCAAAACAAGGTAGGCAGCGCCAATGAAAGGCACAGAAAGAAACACCAAACAGCACCCCCCCCCCCCCCCCAAACAACAAAAATGCTTACCACGAAACTTAGGAACTAGTTCTCCTAAATTTCTCTGTCTCAACCAGTTGCAGACTTGATCAACTGACCAACTTTCCATCCTTAGGTGTTGCAATGCTAAATTCTGCTGTGAAATGAAGAGAGAGAATTATTTTCATACTGAACTCCAACATTTCATAGGAAAAAAATACACTCAATAAATAATGTTACATTTACATGCTCCAAATAAAAATAGTGCAAAATAATCCAACTAATGCCTGTTGCAAGTGGCAGTTTCCTCAGCTCCCCTTCTTCACCTCCTCTCCCTTTCCTGCTTTCCCTCCACTCTAAGAGACAGCCTCATTCCTTATAAAACACGACCTGCTCCAGTACCATTAACACCTAGGTTTCCACACAGAGAAGAAAAAAGGTGTGAAATTCACCACCACCATGCTCATCAGGAAATGGCTGACATTTTACAGAGAAAAAAAAAAAAAAAACAACACAACACCCAAAACAACCAACCCACCATCAGATAAAAGTCTGTCACATACATGTTTATTGTAAAGCACGCACCTTAACCCTCTCTGCACCGCCAAGCACGTACTCAAGCAAATACTCAACCCTCAGTAACCAACAATTAGGGGCAATAGAGCTCCTGGAAAAGGGAGGGGAGGGGACTAGTTCCCCTGTTATTTGCTAGTGCCATCCTTCAGGCTCCTGCCCTGCCTGGGAAGCTGCAGCGGCCGCCCTGGGAAGGAGGAGCACCAGGAGCCGGTCCCCGGGAGCCGGCGTGGAGTGGACCCCGACTCCCACCCCGACCCCCACCCCTGGGCGCATCAGTCCAGCAGGTAACGTGTGCCCCCGCCCCGACTGGCCTGAATGGGGGGGGTTAGACCCCATGCCAAAATCAACAGCAGCCTCCTCAGGAGAGGATTACTTACAAAGGCAAAGCTTGTCCTGCTCTGCCAGCTCCTTGACAGCAGAAAACTCCTTCCGAGGGTGATTTTCTTATTAATGTGTTTTAGCTCTGCTACATAAAGGAGCAGCAAGGGCTCCAGGAGCATGCTTGCAATCCACAGCTAACAACGTTAGAGGAAATTACTCAAGCAGGTTTTTCAGATGAGAACATGAGTGTCTGGCATCGTTGGCCAAACATTTCCATTCTTAAAATACATCCACGCACATACCCAGAGCCTGCAGTGAACTCCGAGCTAACATGAGGATTCACCCACGCAAACCTCATCAGGATCTGGTCTAGTGCGCTATAAGAAAAACGAGCACCATCCTTGAATAAAAACATTTCCGTTTTCATCCTTCAACAGCAGAGACCCCCAAAATAGATGCACTTCAGTTTACACTCTTGTGCCAGTAGACTTCAGCAACTTAAAAGGGTTAAGTTTAAGAGGAACGTCTTTTTGAATTACATGAGTGGATTTAATTTGGTATGACAACAGTAGCCGTGCAACTCCTCCCCCAGGCTAAGCAGCAATAACAGGGTGTGAAAAGTCATTATTTGTTGAGAACTGTGGTGTAAATTAAAAATCACACCTTCCTGTCACACTTCTTACTTCCTTGCAAAGAGTAGGGCAAAAAAAAGTCTCCAAAAACTTGAAAGATAAAACTGAATGCAAAGCAGAAAGATACTTGCCTTGTCAACCAAGCCCTGTAAAAGTAGAGAGAGATATTAACGTGGTGGAAAGGTCACTGCTTCATCTCATAAGAAGACTAGCATCCTAGAATAGTCCTGCTAAAGCAGACAGTCAGATACCAACGTTTCAAAAAGTGTCAGGCGAACTACAGCCATGCACAACAGTATGCACATTTAGCCCTGTGGAGCTAACTCTACAGCAAAATGTCTATTCGCACATGGAAATGCAGGCTGTACGCTTTAGAGGGGGAAGGAAGGGATAACAGTTTAAAGGCTGTTTTAAAAAAATCAGATTATATGTATTAAGGGTCACTACACAAAAATACTTTGAAATGCTTCTCAAACATGATTTCGCTTACTTGCATATGCTAGAGATAAAGGAGCTAGGCAAAGAGCACACCAGTCTTCTAGCAGCGTTATGGAGGCAATGAGAAAGACTGCACATGGACGCTGATACTTGTCTTCATTAATGATTCTATTTATTACAGTAGCATCAAAAGACTATCAAGTGAAAGGTTCCCTGTGCTCAGTGTGGTAAAACACGTGAATATTTATATTCTTCAATCAACTCTTAAAAGTCAGAACAACAAAAAACCAACAATGGCAGCATTTTAAAGACAGACTGCATTTTAGCAATTTATAGCATAACTTTAAGTCAGATTCAGAACAGTTCTAAGTGCGAGTGATCCCTGTCTGTTAATAAATACAGTCAATCACTGGGACCCATTTCTTCAAACACCTAGAGTGTGTATCTATCATGAGGACTTAATCAGCCCTCGTTAATGAAATTAATGAAAATTAATTTTCCCTAGGATGAGTCAGGACAACACTTGCTTTTACTGTAAAATCCTTCAAGACCGACAGATTAAAATCTTGGGGTTTAATCAGATCAAGCTAAAGACCTATCTATGGTACAGTTTTCTGCTGATGTAGTTGGTTACACAATAGCAAGAGATGAGGTTTCTGACCAGCACGCCTGTGCTGGCAGATCCATACTGTGTGAGCACTGATTTACTGTGCAGCTTGTTTTACGAGAAGATGTAATGAGCTACCATCAACTCGAAGTGACACTTCTAAATGAATAAACCTATATGTCAAAACATTTTAGACGGGAAAAGTGAGTTGTTATATCTACTTTACATGTTGACTTGTGAGAGAGTCTATGGCATAACAGACTACAAATACAACAGCCTCTAACAGGCCTCTACATGGATGTCACTGAGGTCGGAATTGAGGTTAATTTTAGTACATTTTAGTACAAGAGTGAGGAATGTGATGTGTGCACATCTATGCATCGCAGCTATGTGGCACATTTTGTACAGGGCCAGGTCTCAAAGTTGCAAGCGTGATAAGTAGGAATTGGTGCATACCAAAGATAGAAGCAAAGTACCCCTTGTGCATTTTTTTGATGCTCTCCTAATTTGGTTTTATCTATGTATGCATTACAGAGACTTTATTATTTTCTTTCTAGTTACTACCAAGCTATTTTAAAAATAATTAAAAATATATTCAAGCAACTTTATACGAGGCAGAATATGTCATCTTGGATCCAGTGCTGAGTTATCATGAAAAGAACATCAGTTGTCCACAAATCTTTTCAATAACATCTAGGGAAATACTCCAAGAGAGCACTTCTGTAACCCTCCCCACCCCCTGAAGAAAATGCCAACAACTTATTGCCGACATTTATCAGGGACACGCTCACACAGATGGCCGAAAGCAGCAATGTGAGGGGAGGGAAAGAAAATACGTATACCAATGTAGGACCAAATCTTAAAGTGGATATTCCAGTTCTTATTTCTGTGCTATTGTAGAGTAAGACATATGGAGCTGCAAGATCAGGAGACAAACAAATGTACAGCAGATGCAAGAGAAAACCCGTATCACCTAAGAGTAAGGCTAAATGAGAAGATCTAGGAAGGAAACATGCAAACCCATTCCTCAGCTGTCAATAAATGGGAACAAGCCAGATAGCCCTTCTAAACCTTGATCAGAGTTGAGGGGAGTATCAAGGGCTCTGCACATGCCTGTCTGTTGAGCTTATCAAGCAGACGAATTCCTCTGCTGCAGGAATTAACTCCAAAGAATATTACAAAAAATCAACTCTTTCCTTAATACATGTGCTTCTGATTAAATATGCTATTTCTAGTATCCAAGTTTTTACTATATGAACTTTAAAAATATTTTCATCTGTACTATCTACAGTATTACTGGAAAAATGAGCTGTCCCACTTCAGCAACAAGATTGAACTGAAGAACCAAGTTGTCCTTCCTGTTACAGCTGTACAAGTTATTTTGTAATTTGAAAGGAAGAAAACAAAGTTAATTTGACTGTGTTTTAAAGTGATTTAATAGTCATGCAGATGAGACTCTGTCCTTGGTATCACTGGCAACTGTGCACAAGCCATGAAATAATACATTTAGCTGTAGAAGAAAATGCCTTTATTTTTTTTAAGAACACAACTTCTGAAAATTAAGCCCCTGTAAAATCAGACCATTTTATATTTAACTTTAAGAAAGCTGTGTCAAATTAAAAAAACAAAGTTACTGGATATGGAGAGCAGGAAAAAAGTCAAGTAAAGGTTAAAAATTCATGAATCACAAAAATGAGATCTCATATACCATAAAGAAGGCAATCAGACTGAAGATCTTCATTACAACACAAGGACTGCTTCAGAAAACTAAAGAAAAAAGTAATTTCTTGTAAGTGATATCACACTGACTTTCCTCCCAGAAGTACAAATTTCTCATCAGGACCATCAGTACTGTCGATCATGTCACTGTTTGCTGGCTCAGCAAAGGACTCCAGTTCCTGTCACTGCGCAGTGCAGAGACCTCTGACACTAAAACCCTGCAGTGTGATTCCACAGTAGCCTAAATCACAGCAGTAGTAATCCAGCCCTTTTCTTTGCAGCCATCTGTATGATCATGCAATTAGCAGTGCGGGCTAAGCTGAAAACATAATTTTGTGGTATGGCGAGTTTTGGATGGATCAGTGCCTTTAACCAACTCCCTGGCCAATTGGGTGAAAAAAGATGGTAGAACCATATCCCTAGATTCATTGAGGCGTAATATTGATCATTGTTACAATGCATTATAACAATGAAGATTTCTATCTTAAAGGCGCATTGATTTGTAAAGTTAGGCCAGAAACCCAAACTATGAGTAACAACTATTCCACCTCCAAAAAAAAAATTGGGAAATGTATACATCTCATTTCCCTCAAATTGTTTTGCTCGAATTATACTGGCTCTGCTTTTTGCAAGATTACTCTTGCTCCCACTCGAAGCCCATTCAAGCTTTCCTGGTGAATAAGACTAATAAGATGTGCAATACTCATAATAATGAGGCTAATCCATTAATTACTGAGAAGGATTGGTGCAAGGTTCTATTATCTGTTATTTGCTTGCTCCACATTTGATTTAGAATCATAAACCAGTTCAGAGAGCTGAACCAGCAGTCAGTCATAATGACCTTACCAAAAAACCGGTTAAGGTTAACTGAAAATAACAGCTTACCAAGTCTATTCTGATGAAAAAGGCTTGGTGGCAATTTATAAGTGGTTCAGTTGGCAGATCCTCAAAGGTGCTAATGTATGACAAAGCTGCTCTCTGTTGTTCCTAAGGGATGGATACAGAAACCTTTTTAGCCTGGGTAACATCTAGAAAATTATGCATATCCTTAAGTGAGTCTGTATAGCTGAACTATGACAGAAGTTGGGGCTCCCATGTGCAACCACATGGATACACGACATTTACATGGTTTTCCCAGCAAGTGATCTGCACAGCACTTACACCTTTGATACACAGGAGGTGTTATAAAACATATCACTTGAATTTTGGTCACGTTCTTTAGTTGTTTTTATTCTGTATTATACCCTGCACTCAAAGTAAGATTTTTTCAGCCATGTTTAAACAGTGAAGCAACACACCAGTACAGTTGGAATACATTTTAAAGTGGAAAAAATATGTAGGAGGATTTATACCTCAACTCCATACTTGCACTGTCCTTCCAGATTCACAGGGACTGCAATAAACAATTGCACATCTCTTTAAAACAAGTCTTGCATCAATGCAAGATTTTGTCAAGCAGAGACTCAGTTGTGCCCAAAGTCAGGATTTGACTTCTCACTGAGAGGGGTCTTCGCTAGTCTCTGTGTAATGTAGCATCATCAGGCATGGCCACATGTCTGAGATAGCCCAACCTCAAAAAGAGCTACTAGCTAGATCCAGAAATGTTTACCAGGCAGCAAAGAAACAAGACCCTCAACAAAGTTTTTGAATTCTCCTGGCATTTGATCAGTTGGATGAATCAGCCAGGTAGAGGAGTGAGAGTTACTGGGAAGACATACTAGGAAACCCTGAAACTGGAAAAACTGCCCTCATCGGTCAAGACAGGCGACTGCACGCGATCAGGTTTTGGCCAGCCTGTGAGAACCTGTCCAGAGGTCCCTTTTCAGCTGGTCACTGCATAACTGGGAAAACTAGAGTCCACTACACCTTATGAATAGTTAGTAGGATGCTGGCAGCTCATCAGCACTTTGAAAGAGTAAAACAAGTGAATGTGCTTGAAGCGCAGGAACCAGGTCTGATTAGCTCAGGTGAAGGAACCTCTGGATTTTGTTTGGCTGATGCTGAAGACAGACAGCTGTGGGGTGGCTAGGGGCACGGCTGGTCTCTCCTGCACTAGCCCTTCCTTTTTCCCCCGGTGAGCTGGGCAGGACACCCCTGGGCAGGAGTCACCACCACGCACGTCCTCGGTAAGAGATACCGATTTCTTTTAGGGATCACTGAGTGAAAGAGCCGAGCACCGCTGCTAAGCAGTGCATGCCGCCTAGCACTTCTGGATTGCTATTTTAGCATGATTGAGGATTGCTGAATTATATGGTTACTAACCACTGACAGCACTCCTCCTCCAGTTTATCCATCACATGGATACGGAGACAATGATGAATAATTAAGTTTTAACACATTTCACGACGCACATTTTTTGTTTTGTACTCTTAATTCATAATGACGGATCCAGTCAGTCACGGATTTTTGTTTTAAGGAATTGTGTTGGCATATGAAGCCAGGTGAGGTGGGTATGATTGAGCTAGATGGTAAAAACAAACCAGGCTGTCTCATAGGCCTATTTTATACGCTAGAAGCAGCGGTTTAACTAATTTGGCATCCACTGGTGCAAACTCTTTATGTAAAAGGTGTTCTAAAGGATGAACTAAATAATGCAGTATTAATCCAAAATATATGTCCCCACAGGCTGATTGCATTTATTTAGTTCATTGATGTTTAGGGCATACACAGCTCATTTCTTACAATATTACCACACCACACTGGTCATTACTGTCCACTGCCTGTGTGTTACTGTCTCCTTGTCATATCCAGATGAAGAAGTCATGTAAACACTCCACAACTGATACAAGAATGTTAGCTGAAAACACCAATGGAAAGATAATCAATAATCTCTATCTGCACGATGGAGATAGGGAACTGGAAAGTTTGAAAATCTGTAAACTCCTATTTTGTTGTGATAGTGTAATCATGACATAAGTAAGGGAATTCACAAGCCCACTTCAGAGGACTGTTTCATCCTGCTTTTTGCCCTTTTTTCAGCTATGCTAATTCATGATGACTTGGAGAAAACACCACCCCGAACATATAAGGACCTATATAGGTATAACCATTTGTTCTAGTGACAAGAGTGTAAATTTCCCAGTCTAAGGATCTACTAAGATTGTATCCTTAGGCAGTCTATCAATTAGCAAGCCCACAGTCCAGCTGATTGCTGTAATCTGCACTTTTTAGGACTTCTGAATTATTTCTGTAAAGAAGAACCCCTCAGTTTCAAAGACTCACTGCAGGTTGCCCCACAGCCTCTTGGTTAGCACACAGGATCCATGAAAACTGCTCTTAAATCCCTGCTTCAGATTAGGTTGAGCAGGGATTTGGGAATATACCTTACACCTTCAGGCTGTCAAACGTTACAGAATGGGGTGGGACAGCGGTTTGGAGGGAAAAGTATGGCAGAAAATGCCTGTCCTCAGCTTCAATACCTTCTCCAGGAGAGGGGCCAGGAGTGAGGATCTCAAGGGAAAGTAAACCCCTTGCTCCAGGCTGAAGATAGGTAGATACAGTGTATTCAAAACAGCCACATAATGCTGGTGTTATGCTTGTATGGTGAATTAATGAAGTTAAACTTGTTTTCCAAAATAGCTAAAAGAAATCAGCTTTGTGATTTCGTCTCAGGCAGTTACAATGTATGTGGGAAAATGTAAGGGCTCACTGATTTAGCTTTGTTTCACTCATTTTGTGGCTCCTAAACCTACGCATTTTATAAATAAATCTTTTCTGACTGTAGGTCTTGTTTGCATTGCAGACAGTCAGACTGAAGCAATATAACACCAAAAGAGGTGTGAAATTCTTCTGCATGTGTCAAGTAGAGTGCTAATGTCAAAACATCATTTCACTGTTAAAATGCTAATAAATTTAAGCAAATCCATATCTCAAACAGCGACACACATTGCAAGTTATTTGTATTTAGTTATACACACTGGCCAAAGACACTGAAACATACTTTGGTATATATGGTTCAGCAGTCAAGGATAAGCAATATACCAAGATCTTCCCCCCCACCCCCACCAAAGTCACATTGGCTGGCTTTAACAAAACCAGGATTTACGGCACTTTTCTACCCAGCAAATGGCACAGGGGTGCTTCTGTGGCAGGTAGTCAATGTTGCTATATTCTGCATTTCAACTTTCTCTGACAAATACCAGGAAAATTCTATTCTGAAATAATTTTTCCTTCCATAAATACATCACAATATTGTTGTATTGATATTCCCAGCCATTGTTTTCTCAGTTGCATCGTCCTCGAGATCATACCAAAAGAAAGCACAGACAGCTTACTGACACACAGCCAGTATATATACACTTACACCCAGATATATTAGTAAGCTTTTATGGATGCAGTAGTATAAAGATAGGCACGCACACTCAAATAAGTATTTATGGACACCATAAAATCATGGCATTTGTGATCAGAATGCAAGAAAACCTATTAAAATTACTTTGTTTTCCTTTTTGAATGGAAGACCAGAATAACCATTTCCCCAAACACCCATGATCTAATTAAAAATACGGTATTAACTTTATGTAAGCAAGTAAACTGCTTGGAATTTGTTACTCCTATGTTTCACCATATCTGTTACTAGGTATACTACCATTCAGGGATATATTGTAAGATGTTAATAAAGTAGCTGTCAAATACAGCCTAGGTGAATACTTAAAACTGGGCATTTATGAGGGACACTGTGATGTGGAAGCCATGCCTAGTATAGAATCAAAAAACTTTCAGAGATGAATATGTTTTTTGGTCCAAAATGTTATGCTACTTCATGTCATTAAAGAATAAAACATTATCTTCCCTTTTCTCTTTGTTTGATTAAAGAAAAAGCCCTACGCAGTCCCTGTGCCTGGCAGCTGCCTTCTGGATGCTCTGTGGCTCAACTGATGTAAGCACTGGGAGTGCTGTTGAGAAACAAGCCACTGCCACTGAAAGAAGATGTCCATGTCCCTCTCTTCTGTCTCCTCATTTTCCCACCCATGCTGCACCCATCCCTGCTGCCAGCACAAATGCTTTCTGCCCATACCAGCCAGATCAAGGGACCAACACCACTGAAAACTGAGAAGATGGAGAGTTTTCTGTCACATCTGGTCCCCCATCCGGTTCATCGTACAGCCGTACGAATACTTGTGCTGATGAAAGGGAGGTGATGGCGCAAAGATGACAATGAGCTACCAGGGGTTTATGGGGGAAGACTTCTTCATTTTGGTGACAGTGTTGGCTTAAAATATCTATTGAACTAGTGCCTGATTTAAATAAGGATGAAGACAAACAGTCATTTTGGAAAGAGCTGCCTTCATGTGAAGCATTACCTTCAGCTGCTTATTGTTTCTCGGCTGGAAAGCTGTTGAAACCAAGCTGTCTGGGTACTCCTGTATGCCAGTTTATCTATGCAGTAGGTAATCACTGGCACAGTAGGCATGATACCTTAAATCACCACAGCTGTTTTTTCACAATGAGTCTGACCAAAACTTCAGATGCCAAGCGGGTGAGTCTTTGTCATCTTTAGAGTCACACTGATATCCATATTTGCAGCAGTTCTTACAAATCGTATGGGTAGGAATGTCTGGTAGGGCGTAAATGAGGGAAAGTAGGACTTCCCGCAGGTTAGGGGCTGGCTTGCCTCTGGGATCCTCCAGACATTTCATCTCATCCATGCCTTCTTGCTCCTAGAGTCCTAGGAAATGGCTGGTACTGTGGTTTCTCTGTTTTTCTGAGGGTGACGTTGCTGCTGCTGTTCGCTCAGGCTCAGTCTTCTGCAAACTGAGTGTTCATCAGATTCAAATTCAGTGCAGAACAGATTCAGTCTTTGGGCTTGATGTGAGTCTGTGGGGCTCCATTTACATGTTGGCAGAAGAAATGGCTGGGCCAGTCACTTAGGAAGTCAGTGCTCTGGCTGTGTCTTACTGCTGCTTGGCAGCTCGTTACTCTCTGGTCTCAAACAGCCAATGCAAGAGAATGCATTCATGGCCAATTTAATATAAAGTCAGGGCTTAAATCCTCTTTGTTAGTTTAACTTGTCAGACTCCAGTGGGCAGACAGGATTCATTACCATTTTGATGTGGATGAGATAATCGTTAGCAATAGATGAGGGGCGAAAGGGGAAATCAGCATTACTAGGCAACCTGAATGATTTAAGACTGCTGGTATTTGGAATTTCTCACATTACACTTGCAGATCTCGTATTCCTTATAAGTGCAGACAGATGTTTCTTTTTTCATATCTTCTTGCCTAAGTGTAGTTGGGAATTTAGGATCTTTAATAACATCCTCAAAATCTTGAGTCCTTCTCCTGCCACAGCATGAGGTCTGGGTGTTGTAGTGCTGGAGCTCAGATGTCCTCTCATAGCTCATGCCAGTCCAGCACTGTGCAAGGCTGTGTCTAGAACATAGCATAGCACAGGACAGGTTCTCCGTGGCTGTAAAAAGGGTGTTCGAGTCTCTGCAGAATACGGAGGTGGGTTGCTCTTCATTCAGTCTGACCCATGGACACCATGGTTCACCCTCCAGCCTGTGCTCTGGGGTCCTGGGTGAACCTGGGGAGAGTTCAGCAGCACTTTCGTCCCGCTGCCTGGCGCAGAGCAGGGAGGTGGTGGGGAAAGCACAGCTGCACAAGCAGCCTCGAAACGGGTCCTGACAATTATTTGTGTCTTCTTTTTTTGTCATTGAAAATTCTAGCAACCTCAGGATTGCTTTGCCCTTTGCATTGCCTTGTCCTATGTCAGCTGAGGGTTGTCCGTGTTCTTAATTGCCAGTGTTATACAGATGTTAAGATTAGATGGTTGAATGTATCTTTACAACCTTAAAGTTTATGAAGTATCTAAAACTCAGCTATATCTTGAAGGGCTAAAAATAATGCTGATTGTTATTACTTATGTAATTAAAAATGTAATTAAGGCAATCAAAGGGTAGCACAGTGACTGCTAAATGAAGTTCCAAATTCTACCATACAACAATACTGCTATCACACTTATTCTATCATTTTTATAAATGCTTGTAAAGATACAAGGTATATTATTAATTATGTTTTGCAAAGCTGTCTGCAAATCCAGTTTTACTGAGAGGAAATAATTAGCTACATTCCCGGTTTTGACTCCTAGGATCTCTTACATTGAAGAATTACATCAAACTGCTCCAAAGAGATTAATAGCTTTTCATCAGTATTTTTATAATGCATGTCCCTGCTAGAGTAGTGAATTATGAAGGCAAGCCACAGGTAATTCTGCATTACTTTAAAATACTGAGCTATAAACTGGGTTAGTTTAAGAACTGCTTCACAACCCCCTCAACTTTCTTTGCTATACAGATAGCAAATTTCAGAAGAGACCCCTGAAAGTCCCCCAGCTGCCTGTGTTTGTGTGTGTGTATGTAATATTCTAACACAATCTTATTTACAATAACAGTTTTTGGAAATAACTGGCTATTGTTCCCTATTTGGAAGGATAAAGTAAAAGAATTGAAGTAAAAGGAAATTTTGGGTGACTGAGAATGTGACCTTTGACCATAGTACATGAGCTGAAATAGCACAGATGAAATGCTTGTGGCTGGGGACAACAGGAATGAAAGGAACAACTCCGAATGTTCAAAAACTACAAGAACAATGCAGAACAAAACTGGTTTTAAAAGTTTGTAGCCAAGAATGTTAATGTGCTCCTTTGTGCCAAGCATATTTTACATGTATTTTTGGTTTTGACCAAACAGTGATCATATTTTATAGAATTTCAACATAGTAAAAAGTATCATAGAACACTGTTGGAGCTAACAGCCTTATTCAACATAAGCAGGTGGTAACAAAACAGGGGTTTTATTGTAGTTTTTATTGACAGTGAATTCTTGCTAGCTATTTTCCACCAGTACTGATATTGTATGGTTGAAGGGCACCCTTATGTCTTTTGAAAATGACAGCAATAACAAACTTCTGGGTTCCATGGAGTTCCAAGAAAAAAATAAACTGTCTTCTTGTACCTGCCTTCTGGATCCTCTCCTGGCAAAAACCATGCCTTATTTTAAAAATATTGTTTAAAATACAATGTGTAATTGCTCTGGTGAAATTTCCCATGTTACTGCCACTGTCAATTAGCAAAAATGTTTCACATTCCGCTCTTGTTGAAGCAGGCGATGAAGCCATGCTCTGCTATGCTGGTTTCAGACAAAGCTGTGTCAGAGAAGGGAACAAAGGACTGGAAGTGCCATGCTAGCCCCTGTACTGCATGTAGTGAACCGTTCTTACTTAATAAAATACTACTGTCATGGGCTATTTTTGATTACAGCTGAGACTTTGGACTCTAGTGTGGCAACACTGAAGTAAACCATGTAGACTCCATGGCACAGATAAGACTATGTCTACATTGCTGTGTTAAGCAAGTCCCTGGGACCGTCCCTATGACCGTGACTCATGCACCACGTGGAACGGCTCCGTATTCCCATTGCTCCGGTCTGGCTCCTCACCGTTCCTGGACTACAGGCTCCCGCAGCTTGACTGCAGGCTCAGTGCCTGCTCAGAAAGGGGCAGGCTGGTTTCTGCTGCTTGGTCTGAGCCAGTAGCAATTGCACATTGTAGTTGATGAGGAATAAAATGGCATCAGTCTTGCCGTCGTGCTGTCAATGCATCTTGTCGGTGGCTCTGATGCTGGTAGTTGCTAGGCAAAATTGGTGGTTTCTGCCTTGCAGATGCTTACCTAGGACCCCAGGACATCTCTAAAGAAGTACATTTAGATACTGTTGAGGAAGAGAAGAGAAAGGAAGACTCTGCTACAAGACAGACTGGGGCAGTTCCCAGGGCCAGGAACAGATAAACTGCTTGAAGGGATGTTCTGGTCAGACTAGCCCAGTTTGGCCATGAGCAGTATGAAGCTGCTGGTTTTAATTTGCTGACAGCAGTCTATGAAGATCCCCTCACTTGATACCCAACATGGTTTGTTCACTGTATAGGGAACCTGGATGTCTCTCTCAGAACTAGGGATTTTATGACACTATAATTTGTCTAGGAGTTAAATGTGTAACACCTTGAAGTGGTAGTGAATTGGTTCACCTTGGTGTGAAATCATGGCAGTTGATAACAGTGTTTCCATGGGGATAGATTTTCTCCCTTACTTTTGTTTGAAAAGTTCAACCCACACTAAAATAATCTGCATCAGAGAAAATCTAATATTTCAGTGGCATAAACTGTATCTGGTGCCCTGATAATTATGCTACTGGGTACGTAGAGAGAGAGAGACAAGACCTAACTTTTAAAACACAGATGCTTTAAATATTTCCAGAGCAGAGCTTTCTTTTAAATTATGTTCCTCCATTAAAAGGAATATAAGATGTTGCTTGAAAGAATGGAGATTAGTTCAATAGCTGTATCAGTAGCTATAGTTAAAGCTATACCTGAAGCAATAGTTTTAGTTACACTTATTCTTAAAATACATGGGGGTCATGGGAACTGGTTCAGTAGACTGGTAAAAGAAAATGTTAACTAAGCCATCTGTCAACTTGCTAAAGCTTTGATGCAGGACACTTGCCAGTTACCCTTTCTATGACTGACATTTTCCTAATTCCATGCAAAATTATGCATTAATTGTTTTTGCTATAATCTCACTGGGCTGCTATTACTCATTTATTTATATGCGTACTAAGACATCAACTGCAGTCAAAACAATTTGTTACTAGCTCAGACTTCCTAATGCTCCTCAGTTTTTACAACTTTGAGTTACTAGTGTATCAGAAATTGTGATTCAACTTCAGCCCAAGGATATCATATTTAATTAACATTTCACAAACCTTTTCCAGTAATTCTATATCTGGAAAAAGTTGTACACGTATAATCTCTAACCCCAAATATTCCTTATGTTAAAGTCAGCTGAGGGATTAAATTTATTTCAAGTAAAAAAAAAAACCCAAACCTGAACTTTGTAAAACCCTGATGGCTACTTCAGAAAATAAACTTGAATCATAGAATCACAGAATATCCTGAGTTGGAGGGGATCTATGAGGATCATCAAGTCCAATTCCTGACTCCACACAGGGCAATCTAAAAGTTAAACCATATATCTGATGATGTTGTCCAAATGTTTCTTGGACACTGAAAGCCTGGGGCCCTGACTGCTTCCCTGGGGGGCTTGTTTCAGTGCTTGCAAAAAAGTAGACATTAAAAGAGATGATCTGAAATTTGGCAGGATGGTAGTCTTGGTATTTCGGATATGCCTTTTCCATCTCAATAACAAAATGCCTGCGCTGGCAAAGTTATAAATTGCCTACAAACATCTACTTTTTTTTTTTCTTTTTTTTTACCCTGCTGGTGGTGTAGTTAGTGTTGGTTTTAGTCCTCTCAACACAGGCATATTAAGGAATTTGTTACTAAATTTAAGGCAACAATAGTGAGGTGATAAGTTGTTTTAAGCCTTGATGTTTCAGTTTGCTTATAGTGTACTCTTTCAAGCCAAACCCAGCTGGTATGGAGACATTAGAAGCGTAGGTGCTTAAATGAAAAGCATCTACCTTCTTTTTGTTCTCTTTGTAAAACACTTTATTTTTCTGGTGACAACCGTAACTATGCCACTTTTACAGACATTTTGTTGCAAAGAGGTTTCTAAATTTACCACTTGTTTTCGTACACAATTTATCATTCTTCTAAGCTTTATTGTCAGGTTTGCTGTCTGCATTTATTACCAAACTCTTGTTCAAACTCTCAAAAACAGTTACAAAATATTAACCAGTGAAAAGTGTCCTCTAGTCTCACATCTTGGAAGCAATTTCTGCTATTTAACATATCAGCTATGACATCTTTTTTAGCAAAATAGATGAGGAAAGATTATTTGAATCTAAGGCTTTGATTTTTTTTTTTTTTTAAATCAGTTTTCATGGTTTAAATGTGTTTTAACTCATGAAGTTAAATTCTTCTGGGCAAAGCAGAAGTTAGTGCTGTAGACTTGATCTCATAGAGTACAACCAACTTTACAATTGGATATGACAGGAGGAGCAATGAAAATGGTAACACATACCAAGAAGAAAATCTGTTTGTTAAAACACAAAACCCAAGCTACTGGATCCAGTGCTTATAAGCTTTCTGATCAGTATGCCCTTAAAAATCGTCTTGATAATTTGAACCCTCTAATTCTGTGGCACTGTTAAGTTTAAATGGCTTTTAAAGTGTGGTGATGATGTTTAAGGACACCTCTTCCAACTTGAACTTGACCAATTTGTGAGGACTAGCAGCAGTGATAATAATCCTGTCTGAAGTACACTGTACCATTACCAGCCTATAGCTGCAAGCAGCTTGCACAAAATAAAAAAGTGTCCAAATGAATACATTATGGAGAAAAAAAAGCAATAAATAGAACCTACAACTTTCTTTGCAGGCCACATTCACGTGAGACTTCAAGCTATGGGCTCTACGGTAGCCTAAACTGATCACGGCGTGGATGTTTTTCTTCCTGTTGCCCCAGCTGGTAGCACTGATGCAGGGAAGGGAGGACCGTGGTGGTCTGGGGTCAGATCAGTTTAAACAGGTCTGGAACAGCCTCCCTGCTTGCACTGAGCGCTGTTTCTGCTCACTGCTCGTACGACCCATTTCTGAGCATCTGGTAAGGAAGTACAGACCTTCGTGACCTTTGTCTGAAGGAATACAAACTTCACAGCACATTAAGTTCATCTGCACTTATGTTCATCTGCAGTGCCTGCTGTTTTGGCAGCCTTGCATCCTCAAGTGTCTGGCTGGTTCATTTATCCATGTGGCCTTTACTGTCCTGGGGCTGACTAGATACCGTCTCCTGCTGGAAAGCTTTCTGTGCAGTTGAAAGCATTCTGAATTTGAGGGTACATCACCATCATGAGTGTATATAAGGCACCTCTATGTGCCTTATATAGAGCAATACACCACTGGTCTCCTTGTCTTTTGGGAAGAGGTGATGATTTGTTCTTTTGTACAAACGTCATAGCAATGGTCTTTACAAAGCTGTCACTACAGTGTTTGCTTAGCAAAGTTGTGTCTGTCCTGCAATGTGGGACCACAGGAAAAAAACTAACACAGTCTCCCAGGAATGAAAAGAAAAAAAGCGGCCCTCCAGCACTAGTTGTTCTTTGTTTATTATTATGTGGGGCTGGACTAGGCTTTATTTGCCAGACACTTCTGCCTGCCTGTGGCTTGGAAAAGGGTACTGAGATACTGCAGTATGGAGATGATGCCAGGATCAGCATGGAGTCTGGTAACAGTCACTTAAATACCATAGCCTCCTTGTTATGCAAAGCTCTCAGAGAAGATTACAGACAAGACTCCTTGGTCTGCCAGATTTCTGGATGGGAGTCCATCTTTTTGGGATGGGAATCTGGTCAGATTTGGTTTTCATTATAAATATTTTGTTTAACTTTCTATGATACACATTGTGTCTTTTTTACTCATAACTAGAATATTGCTCATGTCAGGGAGGGATCATTCTTGCCTGTGCATTTAGAGATTTTCTGTACTTAACGAGGTCACCAGACAGAAACCATTTCTTTCTTGTTCTACACTTATTCTTGCTTACGGGGAGCTGGGGATACGGTTGTTCTGTACTCACAACAGTGACCTCTTCTTCCTGCCTGCCCCATGTATAGTGCAGACTTTGAATTATGATAATTACTGTATTTATCTCAAAACTTTGTAAATGCTCTTTTACGACTGCATAGAAAGTTATAGAGTACATTACAACGCTCTGTGGAGTAGTATGGTGAGAGGCCTTTCAGTTTCATAGCACAAAAGCGTAGCATTTCAGCGGGACAACTGGATGGCTTTGTGTGTATGTGGGGAGTGGTGGTGTCTCACACAAAACTCAGCAATTCTGGTGTTCTGCTTATTGAATGCCTAGGCGTGCACAACTAATAAGGCACTGGTAAGGTGACAGGCTTAGGTCACTGCACCCCCTAATAATTTCAAAAGTTGTTTTAACTCCATTCATGTCACTGCAAACTTCATGCATGTCTGCAGGGGGTACAAAATGCAACTTTTGTGCATAAAAATACTCTGTTGTAGCTCCAGCATCAGAAGGAGAGTCACTATATTTTTCATTTCAGAATAGGTAGCTCTGGCCTTTCAAACCCAAAGGATGTCAGGTGGGACCATGCTGCTGAATGATGTCAGTGCATACCTCGCTGTGCTCCCTTTAGGCCTTTTGAAATAGGCATTTACTCTGATTCTTCATCAGTGATGTCTCTTCTGACATAAGGACTGCCTGCAGAGGTGTAAAAATGTAGCTGCTAAATGCTTCTCCCTTCCACCTCACTGCCCATCCTTTGTGATAAGAAGTGGCTGAGGATTCTTAAGGCTGAGGAGAAGAGCAGAGAGGCACCATGACCATGTTGCTGGCAGTGTGCAATGTCCAAAGAGACTGGACAGAAAGGTTCATGGTTAGGGAATGAAGAAATGTGATTTGTAGAAAGTGTGAATAGTCTGAGAACCTTCTGGAAAACCTGTAATGCTCCCCCATTTTTTCCTCTGAAACCTCTCCCCTGCCTTATGTGGCTCCATCTGATGTGGTACTGAACACCTCTTACTCATAATCTTTGCTAACCACAGATCCTCCTACCCAGAAATTTCACTTGGATAATGCCACATCTGAGCTGCTATACCAATGCTGAGTCCTGCCATGTCTTTCCATCTCTCAAGTGTAATCAGGAGAAAACTTGCAATAATATCTCCTGGACCTGTATGGCCCAAAGACCTTCTCCCTCTTCTTTCTCTCAAAGTAGTAGCATTGGACCTACATTACCAGGCACCCCTGGCAAAGGTTGCTTTTGGTGACCTTGGCAGGACTATTTAGAAATAGTAATATGGCTTGCATTCAGATTACACACCTTCACCAGAGAAGGAGTAGCCTTCTTTCTGCCTTGGTTTAACTGCCCTTCAGCCTCCTCTGTGCATTTTCAGTGTAGAAAGGATTCTGTGAGGTCTGACCGATTCTATGATCTCACATGATTGACGATTCTCTCTTTTCACTACTTTAGAGGAATCTGCAGAAATAGCACCTAAATTACATCATTAGGTAATTATACAACTGGCACCTTCAAGGTGACAAGCATATCGCTGTACTACTGTACTAGAATCTCCATCCAATCCTCACTGAAACATTACCACTGCCAATCCAAACATCCACCCAGACAAGACTCATCTTCCTTCAGGACTTTATACTTGCAGTACCTCCACCAGTCACCTGCTCCTGCTGTTGGACTGCCAAATGTTGCCCTAGTGGTGGTGTTGATTCTGGAGGTGCTCTTGATCATATTTTTGGAAGATTAAAAAAGACACCAGTTTTATGCAGCAATGTGGTTTGATACTGTTAGAGCAAGATCATTATATATAGCACTATATATGTATTTTGAGGAAACATGTGGCCAAGTGTGGATTATCCTTAGGAGTTATGCACCTGCAGAACCGCATCGCAGGGAAAATATCTGTGTAAGACATCACTGTTAATAAAATAACATTACTGTGCATGCATTCTGAAGTAACTCATAGTCAATTGACATATCAGTGAATGTGGCGTAGCTTAGGCTTTCTGCTTGGCTATTGCTGCTAATTAATAGCTTTTTGAAGTACAAAAGCAGTTCTAAAGTCTCTCTAAAGTGGGAAATGAATGTCATACTGTATAGGATTACTATAAACCGTGTCTTTGGTTCACAGGATGTCATATAATCCTGCATTTAGGATTACATACGACATTCTGCTACTGATTTACCAGAAATAAAAGCAGATAATTGCCTATTGGAAAGTGGCAGGTCTAGAAGAGCTTACATTTTGTACTGAAGGTTCCCAAATGTTTGACAAACTACGTAAGAATTCCTCATTCTCCTATTCCTGTTTTTAGCTACCTTGAATAGAAAAAAGCAGGCTTTGTTCACAAGAGCCTTTCTTCAATATTTCTTAATACTATAGCTACTTTTTAACAGAGATAAGATGAAAAATAACTCTACCAGTTGATACCTTTGTTAGGATAAATTCTAGGATATAATGATTAGTAACAACTCTTACAAAGAATGAACTGCAAAGTACTTTAAACACTACAAGTGCTCAAGATCTCCATTCTACATCTGATCTGGAAAATCAAATGCTCTTCAGGCTCAGAGAGATAGAGGTGCATTGTCTGGCCGTGCCCTGCGCCTCATCAGCACAGCGTGAACTGCCTTCTCATTCAGCTCCATTTATAATTATTTTTGTCTGTGTGAGTGTGTGGGGGTGTGTGTGGGGTGTCTAAGTGCCAGCAGCTGGAGCAGGACCATGCGTCACAGGGCCGTGGATCTGCGTGACAGCAGGGCAAGTGGCTTGGGAGCCAGAGCGGGGTGTGGGTGTGCGTGTCTGTGGGCATGAGACAAACAGGGAGAGCAATGATCTGGGTGCATGGCTGGTGCGTGACTCACCAGCTAAGCTCAGTTACTGGGGGCATCCACAGTGTGTGCGTGTGTGTGTGCTCGGGGGGTGTGTGTGCACTGGGGTGTGTAAGGGGGTCCCACGCACAGGTGCCAGCAGCTGGGGAGACTGAGGACCCAAGGCCAGATACTGGGTGGACTGTGCCTAAGCCCAGCTACCAGAGGGATCCCCACTGCATGTATGCATATGTATTTCCCACTAGCAGACCAACATCCAGATCAGTCAGAGAGCAGGACAGGATGGGGTTGTTGGTACTTGTGCAAGTGCTGTGGTTTCTGCGTTGAGCTGTGTGGCGGGCAGTGTATTTATGTATATACGTGTTGTGTACATGTGTGTGCACCTACTGGGGATGCGTGTATGCCTGTGCCTACTGGGGACACGTGCTACTGCTCAGTCCTGGGGGCACGGAGCTGCGGCAGCCTCGCCACTGTTGGGCTGCTGGATTTGGCAACCCTGAACATGTGCTTTGGCAGCTGATGACATTTGCCACTGAGCTGCACGGCTGCTATGATCAACCCAAAGCAAGGCTGACCATTTAGCCTAACTCCTGTTATCACTGCTGCCAGCCAAAAATTCCAGAAACTTCAGCACCCAAAATAGTCTGCTTCCCTAAAACACTGGCCCTAAAGGAAAGTTTAAAGCACCAGAGTTGGGTCCAGTAGGGCTACCTGTGTATAACACAGCCCTAAGACTAAACAAACATCTCCAGTTACATAGAAACACTTAGATTAGTAAGGTGATAATTTATTTAGGAAATAAAACACAGGAGTTGAAAAATATTGGATCAGCTTCTCTCAATCTAAATTTCATATACACTCCAATCTTACACAGGCTTCATACTGTTAAATCTCAGGCTGGCTTACACTCCCTTGTTCCCGAGTGCTAACTTACTGTAGACATGCTTAAAGTCAGCCTTACAATACTTATAGATTTTATATGTATCTCCAATATGAAATGCTTTTACTGTGAGCCACAGATGTATCTATGCTGATGTAAGCTCTGATGAACCTTGGTCTGGGGAGCTACACACATGAACTGTACTAGGATTCTGAGATGGGTCGATGACATCCAAATTTGGATTAACCTCCCAGCGTTTTAGACCTGCTCAGCCTGTTCCTTGTTCATTCTGATTGTCCTTTATTAAATGAAAAACACATATTGACAGTGTGCAATTACTCATCTCGGAAACAGATGACCTGGATTTAGACCGTCTTCAGTCTGCGGGTGGTGGGACTACCAGACTGTGGAACAGACTGGTGTGAGGCACTTCCAGGACAAGTCAGCTCCAGTTTCAGCGGCCAGAGCGGACTCCCCTTTGCAAAAGTGGAACACAATTTTATGAAGACAAAGAGCAAACAAGAGGCAACCCTAACTGCAGGCTGGAAACAAGAAAATTGGCCCTGAAACAAACGTATATTATACAGTCCTATGATCAACCAATTGTCTTTATTTTTCTAGCCTTATTTTAATATGGTAGAGGGAGAATAAGTGTATAGGATGAGGAGTTTCAGGACATATTTCCAGGATTTGAATAGGGCATTAAGATTGCACAGCTGCTATGTAATTATTCACTTATCTGGGAAGGACTCTAAATGTTAGATGACAAGGGGTTATGCCATGGATTTCCTTATGGAATGCTAATTACTGTTAGCAAGAATTGATTTCACTGTGGATCAGCTGCTATTGTTTCCCAGTAATAATCATTTTACTCAGCATTTTCCTGCACTAAGATGCACATCAGACAAAAAAAAAAAAAATTCAAGCCCGCTGAATGTGTGATTTTCTTAGATGATATCCAAGCAGTCTTTCTTCCTTAAAAAAGTGTTTGCAAACAGGGGCTGATATGCTTGTTGGGCAGATGATTTCTATTAAAAACAGTTTGGCAAACATATGGATTAAGTCTTGCAGCTACAGAAGAACCCAGTTCAATTAAAGTAAATGGCAAGAGCATTGATTTTGTGTAGGAACAAACCCAGGATGGTTGGTAAAACAGTGACATTTTAACCATTAGAGAGAACATGAAGATTGAAAATAGATGCTTACATGAACAGTGGCCTTAGACTTTATGATTATGATTTTTTTGGAATTCTGTAGGATGATCCTACAAGAAAAGGGTATTAAATGATTAACAACAGTGCCCAAGGTCAAAGTACTACCATTTTACAATAGTTGTATCTGGCTATTTTAAACCAAATTTTAAAGAAAATTGTAATGCATTTTATATATTTCTAGCCTCTTATTTTATTGAAATGGTTCGTAAAACAAAGCTTTTTCTGCCCTCAGAAAAAAAGGATTTAAATCTCTTTGTAAACAAAAGTATTATCAGAGACAGTACAGATTCACTAGGTGGCAGCATAGTTAGTAATTTTCTGAAAAATCAATCTCATATTTCATGTATGTTTTAGGTACTTTTTGGCCAAGCTGGATATGAAAACAGGTAGAAAAATAGCCTCTTAGAAAGCTAATGTAAATAAAATAAAATAAAATAAATAAAACAAAATAATTGTAATAAATCATTCTTTCAGAACATGTATTAATTTAAGGCTATGCTCTGTATCTGAGATAAATGACATACATGTATTATGGTGTGGTAAAGATCCAGAATAGAACAGAAAAAATAAAATTCCTAAAAAAAGGTTCAACCATAGCTTTTAATCAAGTCTGTAGCAGATGAAATCTGAATTGCAGCTTCAGAATGGTAAAAAAAAAAAAAAAAAAGGAAAAAAAGGTAATATTCAGCTGTTAAAAGGTATTAGAAGTAATCTGAAGTAATCTGAGTTGGCCCTAACCAAGGGAGAGATTTAGTCAAAATTGTACTTCAGGAGATATAATCACTGCCTGTGCTCTCCAGAACCAGGTATAGGGCAAACAGCATGGTGCCAAATGGAAGAACAAAGTGAGCAGAGAAGGAAGCTTACCTCTGCAGCTGACCATTTTCCAAGCTACGCTGATGCTGTGAACTTGCAGCTGAAGTCGCCTGGTTGGGTATAAGACTGAAAATGGATCCTCTCTTGTCGCAAGATCCTCTCTGATTTCATGTTTTTACTGTAAATGACAGCTTTTTTTTTCCTTCTCTTTAGATGGAAAACTAGGTTAAAACCTTCTCAGCAAGGAAATTGGATATGAAAATACATTGGTAAATGGACTGAAATAATTCAGTCTTCTCAACTTCAAAGGTTCAGATGAGCTGATTGGCCCTTCTTGCCTCTGTACACACCTTACAATTGGCAGTCATAAATTCAGAATGGATAATGATGATTTACTAAAATGTTCTGTCAGCAAGGTCTTTCCTGGTACAAATCAATATAATTATCCAATAATCTCTGTTCTGCAATGCTGCTCTCAGCCAGTTACGCCTAATGCATGTTTGCAATGGCACTGATGCTAACTGCCAGCCATGCAGTACTTAGGCAACCTTTTCTTTGTCTACTTTCCCCTCATTAACGACTGTGAGATCGGTTACTTTATATTCAACCTTTAGGACTAATCTCTGCCCTGCTAAGTCTGGCTTTTTTTTTTACCAGTTTCTCTGAGGCAAATTTGCAGTGTAGTTTGGGGTTTTTTTCTTGTGCCTTTGACAACTCTCTTTCCCCTAGGAAAGGAACAGGTGTGGTGGATGACAGATAGCGACACAGTCCTGAGCTAAATTCTGGTCCTGGTATTTCATCACAGGGATTGGCTACTGTTCACAAACTGCTTGAGCTGTGCACTTGCTGTTTAGGATCTCAGCATCATCCCCTGATGAAATTACAGTTGTGTTCGATCAGGATTGATGCATGCTTTTAGACTTTTGACTTTTGACAAAGAGAAGACCTATGGCTCAGAAATTACACGTAATACATTGTAGATGTTGCTGTTTATAATGAAATGGAACAGATTTTGTATTTTTACAGGGTATAGGAGTAACGGAAAATACTGTATTCAGAGAAACTCTAGCAACTTTAATTCAAATTACGCATAACATAGCCTAGTAACTAGAATCATAATTTCTGAAGTCCAGTAGAACAAAGATAAAATATAACACCTAACTGTGTATTTATTTTTAGAAACTGTACATGTTGGTGTATAATATATAAACATCTATTCATTTGTTCAAATCTGTTTTCTTGAGGAAAACTGATACTATCTTCAACCTTTTTTCCTGAGCATGGACTAGATGATCAGCTGTCAAAATTTCAAGCCTTGATGATACTCTCACTGAAGTGCATGAAAATCTTGCTACTGCTACCACACTAGCATGAAGTTTCTCTAGCTTCTTCAAGTCTCCTCTCATTCATCAGGACTTAGACACCACCTTGCCTTCTGCACGTCACAAGCCGATATTCTGAGACGTCAGTATTTTAGCCATGGAACTGATGTTTCCTTTCCAGCAAGGGCAACAGGGACCAGGACAGGGCTAGTGGTGCATTCAGCCCACTCCCCGTCATGCCAGGCGTCAAACCCAAGTGTGCTGCAAGGCGGCAGAACCCAGAGTGCGCTGAAAACTGGACAGGAACCGTACTGAGGTCTTTTACCTTGGAGAAGGGAGAAGCAAGGAAACATGATTCCTCTATCAGCTGTTGTGAAAGCAGAATAATGGCATGCCATCCAAAAGGCTTGCCAAATGGTACAGCTCTGAAAATGTATAAACAATTTGGATTAAGACACATTAAACACATTCACACCTGCTTTCAAGCTCTGAATCCGTAGCTCTGCAAAATGTCATCTATCTGAAGAAAAGAAGGTATTTTTCTTTTGGTAAAGATCTGTTTGGAAACGATAAACTTATTTTTCTGCTATTAACTTTCCTGTCTCCTTTATCCATTTATCTTCCTATTAATTGAAATATACATCATTGATTACCACTGCACAATAGCCACAAATAATGATATTAAGTTATTCCCTTCTTCGCTTTCTCTCCTTGGCCTAGAAGCTGACAGTTTTCCAAATAATTCTACATGCAATCGCTGAATTTTAAAATACAAACAAACTGAAAACCAACAACAATCTGCTACTAAGTACTGAGAGCTAGAAAATGTGTTATTCTGCTTTACTGTTAAATACAAGAGACTTTCAGTTTCATTAGAAAGCAGTTAGTTAAACTCAAAAAGTGAATGAAAGACAAATCCTTGTTTAAATTACTTACATGATTTAGAGACCAATGAAAAACAATCCACTGGACAAGAGTATTTGAAGTGACACTTGATTTTATGACATGCTCAGTTATAGGTAAAGTATTACAGGCTTGATTTGAATCAATCTGTAATTTAGAAGTCCCAAAGATTAGGAAAAACAGAGTAATTCATTCAAACATTCACATGAGGAAACTACCAGGTGTTTCTTTAGAAAAGAGTGGACAGGGTAGGAAATCAATGAGGCATTTAACAGTATAAACACATGTTAATATTTGATGTGTACTTCAAACATAAGGTTGTGGTCCTGGCAACGTGTTCCAATTCAAGTAATATTTCTGAAGTCAAGGGAGTTGTTTGTATAAGTAAAGGTACTCGATCATGTGTTAGGTTCTGTATTGTTATATGCAAAGCCATTAGGATTGGAAGCTGTACTTAAACCTTTGTAAGGTATATTTAATGGAATGTAGAATTTTCCTGTTGAAGTTCCTGCAAAATCATCAGTGATGTGGAAAGTGCTGGAGAGTATTTATTATCATTTAACTATTTATTATTATTAACTCTCTTATGTACGCACTTCTGCAATAAGCCTGGCTACCACACAGTGAATGTGGTGTACAGGTTTTGAAGGAACCTGAGAAAACAATAAGGGCAGAGATAATAGAAGATAAGGGGGATATGATATTTAGGTTTAGAAACCAATGGAAAGGCAAATGGGTGTATCATTAAGGTGGCTGCAGCTGCGTTGTTATAAATGCATTATTGTCCTGGTTTCAGCTGGGATAGAGTTAATTGTCTTCATTATATTGATAAAGTTCACTTAGGAAACTTCATGCATCCATTCTGAGTACTTGCAATTAACTTCATTTGATATAAAAATCTGTGTAGGCCAGCCTGTTGGAAAACAGATCAAGATTAAGTTTAATTTACCTACAATGTTTTTCCCTAGCTTTTGCAAAGGATAATCTCTGGCTTGCTAACTCGAGATGAAAAGAATTAGCTAATATCCAACTTAAGAAAAGGATCAGCCTTGTTCTGTAACACGGACAAAATTTAATTCTACCCTTCCCCCAACTGATAAATCCTCCTGCAACAAGTAAACCAAAATTTACTAAAAGTCATAGCTATAGAATCACAGAAAGGTTGAGGTTGGAAGTGACCTCCAGAGGTCCTCTGGTCCAACCCCCCCTGCTCAAGCAGGGCCACCTAGAGCCAGTTGCCCAAGACAATGGCTTCTGAGTATCTTCAAGGATGGAGACTGCACAACCTCCCTGGGCAACCTGTGCCAGTGCTCCATGACCCTCACAGTAAAAAAGTGTTTCCTGATGTTCAGAGGGACGCTCATGTGTTTCAGTAGGGTCCTGTCACTCAGCACCACTGAAAAGGGACACTGCAATCAATACATGTTTTGCAGTAGCCCTCCATGTTGACACACTACAGTGAAGTCAGAATATCCTTCCTTTAGAAGAGGATTAAGGTGAATGCTACAGAGGTCCTAATCCAAATAAATTTATCTGTGTGGAGACTGTCTGCAAAACAGCAAATGAAGTTTAAATTCATGCCCTACCTTGTTTCACAACAGCTCTTCTATGCACACGTGCCCTGAGACTGGATTCTTGGTGAGTTATTTTCATGTTATGGAGGTAAGACTTTAGATTTCCCCACAGGTCAACAAATCAGAGCTGTTTAAAAGAGTCCAGTGTTTTAAATGTCTTCCAGAATGTCTGTCACCAAAAGGCTTTCCTATTTCCAGAATTCACAGAACTGTAGAGTTCACATGCATCATTACAGGACTAAAGGTAGGTACTTTGCCAGTATTTCTAACATCCCCTTTCAACACATCATGGCCCTGAAAAAGACATCTGTAAAGAATACCTTTGTTATTTTTTCTAAATTTTTTTATCAGAAACATTGGTTGTAAGAGCACGTGCAAATCGGAATGGCATAGGTGTTGGAGACTCAATAAGGCTGAGGGTTGTGGCACATCAGACTTTTGTTTGTGGCATTATGCTGTACAGACTGCTGAGCTACTCTTCTGTGGAGCTTGTGCTCCCATGAATCCCTTTTCTGCACCGCACAGCCATTTCTTATCTAAAATTTGCACTGAGAATGCCATGGGAGGCTCATTGCCCTTAAATAAATGAGTTCCTATATTTACATAGTAATTTTTTACTCTGATGCACTGTCAAAGTGCTTCATAAAATTGGGATATTTCCTACACCAGCAAACTTCTAACAACCCTTGTTGTTCCCTATTGTGCAACAGATGGCTACTCTGAACAACTGAGGGCAAATGTCATTCTGCTGCACCTGATGCCACTGCTATTGGAATGTTTTTATGTTTAGTACCTGCATTATTAAGCATTGCCTTTTCACTGTCTTTTATTCCAGAATACTCATTTTCAACCCAAAGCCCTCTGATTAATAGTATGTATGAAGAACTTACCCTTGGACTAACAAACTCCTACATTTTGATAATGAAAGTTCATTACTCCACATGGTCCTGAGTCAGCATGCTTGAACACTTCCTCTGCGTGTCCTGAGGTAAGGAGACAAAGGTCCTGACAATGAACATGAAAGCATACTCATAAAATCGTACTCTACTATGTTCTTCCATTCATGACAGTCCCTGACTCCAGAGGATCACGGTCTAACCTTTTAGGGAAAGACAGCGAGTTAGGAAACAATATGAAACATGCCTGGTCAGCATGCCTGGCACTGATCTCAGAGTTGTCAAGTGCTTTTAAAGACATCACATCACAGCTAAGGGGATTTTAGTTGAATTAAACTGCTTACCAGCAAAGTTAGTAATAGAAGTGGTTTTTAAATTTATTGCAGATCAGAAGTATTTTTTTTCTCCTAAAGATATGGATTTAAGCTTCCTTCAATGGAAGAAACTCTACGGGAATAATAGGATGCTTCAGATGCCATGGTAAATAAACTGTAGAGCTGAAACACAGCTGATGACTAAATGAAAAATGGAGGCTTTCATGTTTCAGTCAGCAGTGTACAGCCATGCTATTTAACAGCTCTGGTGAGAACAGGAGTGCTGTGACAATTGGAAGCTGTAGAGGGAATTCAAATAATAAAAAAAAAAAGGTAAATATTCATGCTGGAATGTAACTGGAAGACCAAGGTTAATATCAGTAGTTTTCTTGGGATGGAAAAAATAGCAGAAAGGGAATGTCATTACCCTGTGCATTTACATGATGGCTTTCAATGACAGATAAAAGGAACGTAAGTACTAGCAATACCTTCCTCTGTCATCTGGTACACTAAATTCACACTAAAGTCAATGAGAATTTGAGTGCAGATGGGTACGTAACAAACTGTCTGGTTATGTATAAATAACCGTAACAGAACTGCTCTCCTGAGGAAGATGTTTTCCAGCTTTGGTCAAGCTGTGAAGAAAAAAGTATTTTCAGAAGAGACAGTAAAATAAACAAACAGATACTGACAAAGTTCCTTCTGCTTCATTTTAACACAAAGAATGAATTGATATTTTGGCAAACTTCATCAACAGAGGCTCCAGCCAGCCTGCTGTGTGCTCGGCTGCAGATGTGCTGAAGCAATTAGCAATATGCTAAGGTAGTAAAGTTCATTCTGCAGAGCATTTTGTTCCAGAGTATCTCCTTTAACTTAAATACACTTGGAAAATTGCTTAAAAGTATTTTTAAAACAAAGTTCTTCTGAAGCATTTTTCTCCTAGTATCAGGTTAATATGTTGTGACATGATCCCCTTCCATCTTTAGTGCTTCAGTGAAGGTATCAATACTTCTCTGAAAATAATTCCGCTGTACTTAGGGTTTTGATATAATAAATCCTGGGAGATGTATGGAAATAATGAATAACAGGCTACACTTTATCAAGCTTCTATGTTAATTACCATTTAAGCAAATCTAATATTCATAAATAACTATTCGGTTATAATCTATTCATAAATGAGATTTGAGACTGTGATAAAATAGGCTGAGTGGTAGATTGATATGATTGTTACACAATTATTAATAATGGAAATTTAAAACATTAATGAATGGCTCCACTGTTATTTTTCTTGCCCTCTTAAGCATCTTATGCCAATAATTTACTGGAAATAGGCAACAGATTATATGTTCATATCTAAATCATCCCCAACAGGCATTTACAATTCTTTAAGCAGAACAGAGATCATTAAAAACATAAATAAAATCCTTCAATGGTATCTTTGTATAGAGGCTTGCCCTATGCCCCAATTTTTTCTTTTATACTTTAGCATAGTAGCTACCTCCACGGTCTCTTCTAAGACAATTTCCTGATACAAACTATGCTGAGAATCTGCTGTGTTCTGGGTTACTGGTTCAGAAATGAAAGTGTTGTTTACGGGCTTCTCACTTATGACTACAAAAATGATAGACAGCAGAATGCACTTTTAAAATGGGCTACAAATCTCAATGGTTTCTTTCCATTTAATGTTTTTTTAGCTAGGACATATCTTTCAGTTTGATTTGCTTTAGTACATAATCCTCTAAAAGTAATGTGTCTCCTCGTATGTCTAACTTGATTCTCATGGGAAAACTTAAATCTTAAGTCAACTTAAAACTTAAACTAAGCATTGCAAAATTTCTGTGGAAGGAGGGAAACCTGAATGTAATGCATTTTTTTTCAAGCAGTAATTATAATATTTATATATATATATGTATGTATGTATGTTTATATGTATGTATTAAAAATCCACTATTTAAAAGTACAAGTTCCATACCAGAAAAAACAACAAAACATTTTCAAAGGAGCTGGGAAAAAAAAGTAAGTTATTGCAACATATTACCATGCATGTGTTGATGGGGCATATAAGTACAGAAATCTCTCTCATGCAGATCCAAATGAAAAAGGCATGAATTCACTCTGTCTTCCCTCAGGGCTTAGGATATTTCTCTGCTGTTTCAGAGCACGTCCTGAGGAGGACAAGCAGAATATCTGAAGACCTTACTGCTGAGCTAAACTGAACTCTGAAAATTACAAAATAGTAATTTTTATCTCATATATTAGTGGAACTCTAATATGAATTAAGACTCCAATCTTATTATTTTTGTAGCACAAAGACCCCATAATCATCACTGAGTCAGTTTAGCAGGACACTGAGAACACTGTCCAACAGCAATATATGGATTTTTCAGTTGCATTATTCATGTTTGAAGTTAAATATGTCTTGAAATGTTTTACCTTATAGTGGCGGAATACTCTGCACCTTGAGGAGGCTCAAGCCATGCTTCAGTAAGAGAATTATTTGGGCTGCTGAATTTAAAGGGAATATTGCTGTTGATTTCAACAGAAATGGGATCATTCCCTTAATTTGACTGTATTTACTCTTAGTTTTACCCTATTCCCCCAGTTTTAATCAAAGAACATTGCTCTCTGACTCCATACTCTAGCTTCTAACAGCACTGAAATGTAAAAACCAAAACCAGAGCAATCCCTCTTCTCCAAAACTCTACGTCAGGATTTAAGCAGTAAACTGTCAGTCCCTTCTTAAATCTTCACTGGAATTAAAAAAAAGAGAGCGAGCGGTGGCTAAAACTGGATGATGAGAGGACTGCTGACACAAAATCTACAGGGACTAATCATTTATACAGGGTTAAGTCCTTGAACTACCAGCTAACATAGACTGTGTTGTGTTGGAACCAAAATGTTGGATTAGGCATAAATACCATTTTCATAATTATTCTTATAGTAAATGTTAATTTCCTGATGTCATCAATTGGTGTTTAGGCTTTAATTGCCACATTTGGTAGTCTTTGTTACAGAATTATTCAGCATTTGCCTTTCAGAAACAGGCATAAAAAGTAATAGAACCACAAATCACAGTCTATTTTTCATAAAGCTCGGAAATGACAACTGACATTTTACAGTACATTTCCATGAAGACCTGATGCTTAAGATTTTGCGCACCTTCTTAAACTATTTGAGTAAAAGCCAACTTCTGTCGAGACTCCCAGCAGGACTTGGTTATTCGGGGGAATTGCATAATGACGTCACACAGGAAGACCCTCATGTCATCAGACTAGACTAATGCAAACGCACTTTTCCCCTCTAGAATATGTTCCAGCACTCCACTGTTATGTAGCAACCTAAAAACCCATCCTGACAATTTTTAAACATAATGGGAATCTATAAGGATGATTTTGTGCCAGTTTTCTATGCTGAAGATGTTTTAGCTATTTTCCCTGGAACATCAATATTTTTCTAAAGTATATTTCCTATAATTTAAGTATTAAGATCTAGCTCTTTAATCAAGGATAGGCAGTAATGGCACATGATTATGATGGATAAAATGCTAATGACTACAGGAGAGGTGCACTTTCTCTGAGGCACTTGTCACTTTGTAAAATTCATGCTTTAGCAAAACATGCATATCTGGTCACGTCACAGGAGGCTTTTAACACCCTCATGCTTTCTTAATGAAGTAAGCTATTGTTAAGTTCTAGTTTCTTTTTTGTCTAGAAACAATAATATTTAGGAAGCTCATTGGTAGCACTTGTAGGTAATTAATTACATGTTTTACATAATAAGATTGAATTTATTACATAGACATGGATTTTTTTGGTATGTAAGTAGGCAACAGAAGGAATAATTAATACCTTCCTGAATGATGCATGTTGATAAGGATACACATATTCAAATGAAAGTCATCTATTCACTTTTCCTAGTGCTTCATAGTTTTTTTCCCACAATGACAGTGGGAAGAATTAGAGATGGCATGGTATGGCATGAAGTCTGAACTCACTATCACCACAACTGAAATGATCACAGATAATTACAATGTGACATATAAAATACTTCAGTGACACCATTCAAAATTGTGAAGAAATTATATTTTCCTCATTATTTAGATGTTCATTCAAAACAGCAACAATACTTTTCTCAAAGATAGTTCTGCTTCACTTGCTCCTAATCTCCTGTAAGTCCCCAGTGGAATTTTATACGGAGATAGTACAACTGCTGCTCACAATAGGACTTGCATGGGAAGCTAGTTACGAAACTAGCGCATTAAATCATGCAGTTATGTTGCTTTTTGTTATCATCCTGGAAATATATGATGAAAAGATGGCAGTTCTGTAAGCTACCTTCTCTTTTGCTGGCACTACTACTGGCATTTAAAATGCAGAGATGTCCTTAAGCAAACAAGGAAATACTCTACCTGCGGTCCCAGCATCCCGCCTACCTGTCTTGAGACAGCCCAAACAGAAGAGCTGTGTTTTTTGATTCATGATGGAGTATGAGGACACGTTACATGCAAAGAATTGTCTGCTGCAAACAATTTGGTAATCTGAGAAAACATTACATTTTCTATGCATTTGTTCATTTAAAAAAATTATTCCACTGGTACTTTATTTATTGGGCTTTATAGAGCTTCTGCTATAATGGACATAAAAGCTACATATTACTCTCCATCTTCCTTTCAAGATGGTGCTGCTATTTAAAGATGCCAACTCCAGAAAGTCTCCCACACATAGGCCAAAGCTCTTAAACTGCACTGACTTAACAAACTGAAAAGAAAAAAACACACCTTTCTGGAAGATTTTTTTCTTCACTATCCTATGCATTAAACAAGAATTCCAGTTCATATGTATTTAACTTCCTTTATTCAGTGCATTGTTCAGAGTCTCTTCACCTATATGTGCATAATAAATAATGGTTCTATTTCTAGGTGAGGATTTCTGTGGTTTTTATTAGATACCAACATATCCAGATATTTGTAATGTCATGATGTATAATAACACTTCTTCAGACAAACATTTCAAATAAAGGCATAATAAAATTTTATGACACCAGTGGAACACGTTTAAGAAAGTCTGATTTCTTAAACCACTTCAAGACAGATTAAAACCTACTAAACTCAAAACACTTGTTTCATGCTCCGGCTGTTAATAAGAGGATAGATTCTTTACATACAGAAAGCCATATGTACTCTCAATGCTGAGCAGAAAGAAAAAGTTGACTTTCTATTTACAGACACTACCAACACATGATTTTCAAAGTTTTATTTTTAATATACATACATTTTCATTACACTTGTGAGAGCTGAGTGTCTATTCTTTTTTAAAAAGTTAGACTGTAGGAAAGTATGAAAGGATTAAGTTAAATCAGCATTTTAAGTATTGTTGACAGCTTGCAAATCATTTGGAAGCAGACATTTCTATCTGTATTCTCACTAGCTTCAGAAACTGTTCAAGGTAAAGCTCAAGCCAATAAATGGTAAATTACATAGTATTCCATGCTGTTTAACTATTGTTAAGATAAACAGTGACACATGCCAGGATCCTGTTATGTGATTCTGACATTTTCTTGGCCCTGTGTTTCTTGGCTTACATTGCTGTCACCAAATATTTGCACCATAATTCTGCTGAACAGGACCTCACTGATTTCTCTCGGTGGCGTACAGATGCAAACCAAAAAGATGCTATATCTGCCATAAAAATCTCCCAGCTGAGTAAAGACGGTGTGCAAGAGATGAGTATCAGGAATTGAACTGGTCAGCCTGAGAGTCAGTGGTTTCTGCATTGCAGCAGCCTAGCCACTTTCAACATTTTTTCCAGGCAATATAGAAAGGAGTTTCACACCGGTGTTATAAGGAGACCAGTGAAGTAGCTCTACTGATACTTATGATGAGCTCCTGGAAGGACTAGTGTGCAAGGCATCGTAGAAAAAAAGAATTAAATGCTTGTTAAACATCTTGGCAGTTGGCTAATGGATGCTGGCATAAGGGACTAGGAGCTGACGTATCAGTATAGCATGGGATAAGAAAAGGAGGTAAAGACACCTCTTCTAGACCTCTGAGTGTGAGGAAAGGGGACTTTTGTCTGAAGAGACAGACAGTGGGAGGCAATGATAGTGTCACAAGTTAAAACAACAGCCTTTGTGGTATCACTCCTCTCCAATAATAATTTCACTGTCTCAGTTCAAGGGAAAATACAGTAAAGCATACAAGGCCATTTTGTGTGCTCTGGAAGTATATTATAGAAATATCTACACTGTTAACTCCATTCCCTGCTGGAAAACATTGGGATGATTCAGATCTTTTATGACTGAATTTTGGTTACCAGCTTAGCCCTCGTGATTACATGTAACAGGCTTGTGATTTAATATTTAGACACTATTTGGGCCTTTGATCGCATAAGCACTTTCTCATGTACAGATGAAAGATCTTAGATTTTGTACTTTTAGGGGCAGAAACCAGCCACTAAGCCAGAGGCATATTTTGCAGTTACATGTTTATTATGTATGTACATCATTTATTATCACCAAGGAACTCTTGATACCCTTATTCACTGCTTATGGAGACCAAATCTCACTGATTACACTGTAAAAAAACTGAGTACGAACAAATCAATATGAACAAATGATGGATTGAAGATTTATTTTATGTCTTAATCAGAATTAAAGGGATAACAACTTTCGGCTAATTTTTTAGTTTAATACAATGTGGAAAGTAAGCTAAGTAAGATAACTGACTCACAGTACTATTCACATTAAGTCTTGGCAAAACCAAAAATCTGTAGTATGGTCTATCCTCACTGTAATGGTCCGGACTTGACTTCAGCTCTTCACCTTTAGTGGGGAGCCTTTCAACCTTCAATTTCATTCATGTTCCAAATTCAGGGTATTTCATACTTATCTCCCTGTTGCACAGGATTGTTAGGTGTCACAAATTCTACCCAAATTCTAGCCAAAGTCAAAGTAGAAATGAGTCTGGATCTTAGAAGAAGTTCCTGTCCAAAGGTGAGAACTAAAATATGCCAGCCTTCTTTTAATTGCATTAAATTTACAGAAGATACACTTACAGTTTAATCCACCCACTGCCTTGCTTATTACAGCAAATGAATGACTTTTCATAGTACGAACTGAAACGTGTAGGTTGGAAGGGAAACTAGTGTAATACTGCTAACATCCCAACTTCCAAATAAAAGTATTCTATGCTTTTAAATAAATTAAGAGGATCTCACTCATAAGGCTAATTAACGATTCTTGCTATAATCTCAGAAGCAACCACCTTCATAATTAATGCATTAAAATGTTTGTTTTACTGGGCATTAGCAATATCAGTGTTGACTTTTAAAGCCTGGAATATTGGCCTTGACATTAGCTGACCCTCCAGAGATGTGCAGATGACTGAGATTTGAAGAGCTTCAGGGCCTTTTTATCTTCTTTCTTTTCTGCTGCAAATCAGGAGTAAATTCCTTAAATCAATGGTCTCAAGATCAGTATAGAACTGTTGTAAATAGGAAAAGGAGCAGGCACTACCCCTCTTTAAGAATGCACTGGCAGAATTTTAAAAGAATCCAGGCAACACAGGTAATAAGCAAAGCTGAATGTCATCTGCTTGCAAGACATGTCTCCCAAATGTCTGTCACTAGGATTGGCAGCTCTTGTTGTATTATAATCCACAGCAATCTCCCACAAAACACGTTGCCCACAACCATTTAAATTGATTGTCACATTTTTCTACATATAACTTATGGGCCATGTGTAAAAACAACAATCCTGTGGTTTAGTGGCAGCGTGGGTTTTGCACATACAGCAATGCAAAGGGAAGTCTATCCCAGAGATGCTTCTCCCCTAGTAGCACTACTGAAATTAGTCCTCTAACCTACTTATTTACTCTGTCCCCCAAACCACACTGGCTCTTACTGTCACCTGCCTAGGATCTTTTTTTTTGGGGGGTGGCTGTCTGAGAGCATAAATCATCTGAGTATTTATTTTAAATGCCAGCACTTCCAAAAGGACAAAAGGCATCTGAGAAGCATCTTACGGCATGAAAATATGAATAGAGAGGAAAGATACGGCGATACTGTACCTGGTCCAGTGTTGGAGGGAAAACAGAGGTCACTAGCAAAAACTGAACAGATCATTTTCCTTGTAGATTTACAAGCCCCAGCCTTTCAGAGAGAGCACAAGAGCAGTGGTAAAACCAGCACTGGTTCACATCACACACTTGATTCACATTTTATCATCTACTGACAGCACAGGAGGGTGAAGTTTCCATATCTCTTCCACAGTGACATTTTCAATAAATTCTGGAGAAAATGTCTTTATTTTTACTTGTAGAGACAATGCATCTAAAAGGGATTTGGTGGTGTCATGGTTTAACCCCAGCCGGTAACTATGCACCACACAGCCGCTCACTCCCTCCCCCTCCCACCCAGTGGGATGGGGGAGAGAATCAGAAAAAAAAAAAAGTATAACTTGTGGGTTGAGATAAGAACAGTTTAATAGGACAGAAAGGAAGAAACTAATAATGATAATAATAATAATAAAATGACAATAGTAATAATAACAGGATTGGAATATACAAAACAAGTGATGCACAATGCAATTGCTCACCACCCACTGACCGATGCCCAGTTAGTTCCTGAGCAGCGATCCCCCCAGGCCAACTCCCCCAGTTGATATAGTGGGCTTGACATCAGGTGGTATAGAATACCCCTTTGGCCAGTTTGGGTCAGCTGTCCTGGCTGTGTACCCTCCCAACTTCTTGTGCCCCTCCAGCCTTCTTGCTGGCTGGGCATGAGAAGCTGAAAAATCCTTGACTTAGTCTAAACACTACTTAGCAACAAATGAAAACATCAGTGTGTTATCAACATTCTTCTCCTACTGAACCCAAAACACACCACCATACCAGCTACTAGAAAGACAATTAACTCTATCCCAGCTGAAACCAGGACAGGTGGGCGTAAATAATCCTTTCATTCATTCCCTCTGTGATGCACAGCTGGGCCTTACAGAATTTGAGATCTCTGACGTACACATCTGCCTGCAGACCTGTCCTCTCACTAGCTGACATCAAATACATGTGACATCATGCACAAACCAAATTACAGCTCTAGTAATACCTGAATGAACAGACAGAAATCTGACACTTGAAAGTGATTCTTCGCTCCTTGAATCAAAACATGCTGAACAGCTGGAAATGCAATGTTTCAAACTTCTCAGGAATGTTACTCTTCTCTTTGCTAGTCCAGAGCTGCTGCCATGTGTGTCTCCTTGCTAGACTAAGGTGGTAACACGGGATACATTCAATGTGGAAGCCACTGCAGCCATCAGGCAGGAGTATAATCATTATAAAGTGTACACCAAGAACTGACAACACACTGTACAACCACAAAGAAACTGTATGCACTTAGGATCTGAAGTCCTATTGTAGGGTGGATGGAAGCTCCTAAGTCACTACCTGTCTTGAGGAGAGCACTACCTGAGATAAATTTAGATATGCTTATGCCAAGTTCAGCATTTTTCTCTCTTTTTGGGGGATGCATTAGGCAGAATTATGGTAAGCCACATAAAAGGCAATGGCAACGTTGAAGTGCAATCAGTTTTTGAAAATGAAATAAAACCAGCTACCACCTCAAAACAAGTGCAGATTATTTTTCGCCAAAAAGGTACGTTCGAGCGCCCATGCAGGCTGGAGTCTCCCCTTCTCCCAAGCCCATCTGCTGCATCACCTCCCCCGACTGGAAGGTGCGAGCAGCAGGGAGCTCAACTCTGCCGTCCCTGGCTGGACACCCCCCCCCAAACAAGAGGAAAAAAAAAAAAAGAGCTGAATCATAGAAGTGTAATTGCCTCCGAGGTAAAAACCCCACATTTCGATGAATCACTCCGCGCTCCCACGGCTCCCGCCCGGCTCTCACACGGGGGAAGGGAGGGCGCGCCCCGGCCCCGCATCCCGCCGCCCCCTGCCCCGCGGGGAAAGGCCGCCCCCCGGCCCCAGTGCCCCGCCGCGCCAACGGCACCGACACCGGCACGGCCGCCGTCCGCTCCCCTCCCCTCCCTCGCCGACTCCCCCCGGCCGCCCCCGCCGGTGACTCCTCCCTCGCGGCCGCGGCCCCTCAGCCCGCCGGGGCGGAACCGGGCGCCCTACAAATCCGCCGCTCCGGCGGGGCCGGCGGCAGCGCGGCGCCGGGAGGCCCCGTGGAGGAGACGCCTCAGACCAGGCTGGTCCTGGTGGGGAGACAGGAAACTTCCCTGGCAGGCGGAGGAGCCGCGTCCTCTTCCTCCGGCCGCCGTCCCGTCCCGCCGCGGGGCTCCCCGTCCCGACCGCCGCCTGCGGCTAGATCTGCCTGCCGCCCGCCGGGCTCGTCCCGGCCGCCCCTCAGGGCTCCGGCTGCCGCCCCCGCAGCCGCTCCGCGGGCGAGGGAGCCACCCCGGCTCCCGCCCGCCGCCCTCCTCCGCCTGTTCTCGGCCGCGTCCCGTGGGGAGCGGCGGGAAATGGGGGGGTCGTTTCCATGGAGACGGGGCCGCAGCCGGGAGGTTTCGGAGTGAAACTTTGCCGCGGGCGGCGGGGGCCGTGCGGGGGGCCGCCAAGCCCCCGCGGCGCCGAGGGGAGCCGGTGGGGCGGCCGTGAGGGCGGGGGTCCCGCTCGGGGTGGCGCCGGGGGCAAGCGGCGACTGGGCACCTCGCTGAGGAGCCGGCAAAGTTTTGCGCCGCGGAGCCGCCGCCCGCCCACGCTTCCCCCCCCCCCGGCGGCTGCCTGACGGCCGTTCCCTCTCCGCGGCTCCCGGAGCCCGCTGCTATGGCACCCGGCCGTCGCCGCGGGGCGAGCAGGGGGAGGCTGCCTAGGCTGCCTCCGGCTGGCCGTGAGGCGGCGGCGGGGGGGCGCGCAGCCCCCGGTCGGCGGGCGTCCTCCTCCGGCCGGCAGTGACCGCCCCGGCCCCGCTCCCTGCCTGCTCGCCATGCCTCCCCCCGCTCGCCTCTCGCCGAGGACGGTGCCGGGGAAGGGCGAGGGGAGCCGCCGCCCTGTCACTCCCTGAGCCAGCCGCCGCCTCACCGGAGAAGCCCCATGTCCTCCGGGCGCCGCGCCGCCCCGCAGCTCGCCGCGCCGTGAGGGCGGCGGACGCCTCGCACCTCCCCACAGGTAAGCGGGGGGCGGGTGCGCGTGTGGCGGGGGTCTCCCCTTCACCCTCAAACTTCAACCCGCCCGCAGCCGTTATCCCTCCCCGGGAGCGGCGGGGCCGGGCCGGGGCCGTTCCTGCCGGTGGTGGTGGCGGCGGCGGCGGCGGGGGGGGACGGGGACGGGGACACACGCCCTTGCCCTCGGCGGCGAGGGGCAGGGTGGGAGCGGGGACGGGTAGGTGGGTTTTTCCCTGCCAGAAATGGACTTTCTGCTTCCCGAGCGGAGCGGGCTGGCGTGCCGGCGGCCGCCGCGCTCCGTGCAGCTGCTACACACCCTCTTTTGTCTGCGCTCGGGTCCGAAATACTTTACGTGCTGCCATCGCCTGCCCCGCCGGTCGGGAGCCCTGCCCTGTCCTGCCGAGCGGCTGTCCCCGGGCTTCGCCCCCCTCGCCGCTCCCGCCCCGGCAAGTTTCCACTTTGCCTTTATTTTCACAGAAGTTGGGTTTTCCTTCACCTTTGTTTGAGGGAAAAATGGTGGTGTGGTGGTTATCTGGAAGGATGAGAGGCAGATGGGGAAGACAAGGGGGTTGCCCTACTCCCTTGCGTGCAAACGTAACTCACTGCTCAATAAATCGCTGATCGGGTAGACGTAAGCTTACTAGTGAGGTAGACTTTGAAACAAAAGTACCGCAAACAGCTTGGGTGCGTGGTAGATGCTCCTCATATCTTATTAACATAAGCATTGTTAGTGTTTGCGCTTGAATTCAATACGTGTGCAGCTGTTCTGCAGATCTGGAATTGCGATAGCTGTATCTACTTGATACTTAAGACTAATTGTCATTAACCACTGCTAGTCTATTTTATTTTATGCAGTGGTTATGAAAAATAAAACGGGTTTTACTGTTTAAAGGCAAAAGTATCCCAACAAAAGTATTCCTTTACTGTAGCATTCTGTATAACATGAACTACAAAATAACCTGTAGCAATGTAGTGGACTTCCACTTCATAATGCTTTTAGGACATAAGGACTATATTGTTCAATAAAATTCTGTCAGCAAAGGTTTTGTCGTTTTCTGGCTTACCCTGGTGCTAGATCAATACACTAGCAACTATTCTTTTTCTGTAAGTAGATGGTGCTTCCAATCCATGTGATGGAAATAAAGTAAGTGTCCAGATAAGGAAAAAATGGACTGTTTCTTTCTTAGTTGTTTCTGTGCTGCTTTGCAGAAAGTGGGGGGCAAAAAGCCCATTTAAAACAGAAAGTTATATTTCCACTGAATGTAACTTAAATTACTTGATAATGAAGCCAAAGGGTCTTTCAAGTTTGGAACATTTAATGTACTTCTTGTGTTGCCAGCAAATGTACCTCTAGCAAAATACTTGTTAGAAGATAATTATAAGACAATTTTTAGTAATTTGAAACATGAGTAACAATTAGATTTTTGTACTGAGCACAGAAAAACACCCTCAGGGAAAAAGATATGCGGTACTTAAATAGTAATTTGGAAAATAAAATCATATATAATTTATATTTTATTGGCATAGAGACATATTTTATTTGTTGCTCCTTTGTTGGATTGCAACAATGATCCATATGAAAGTTGGAAAAGGAGTACTGATGCAAGAGTTCAGCATACTAGAATTATTTTATTCCATGTACAGAAATGGTTTTGCCCAACACAACCTTGCTGGAATTGGAACAGAGCTTCATTTTTATGGAAGCTCTGTAATCAGATTATAAAAGGTGGGCTGTCTGAATTTAATCCTGTGAAGTATGAACTAAGCAACCCCTGCTTTGACAAAGCACCGAAATGTATGCTGACCCTCAAGCAGGTAAGTAGTTCCGACCTCCATTGCTAATGATGACCTAGGGTGCGAGTTCGTTGCACATAGCAATAGGTCCAGTAACTTCAATGAAACTGTTCACTGGCTTAACTGCATTGCTGGACCTTTCCTGGACCAAGCCCTCTTTTAACGTGTTCTGCTTCCGTTTCCTTGAATGCTGGGCATGTGACACAAAAGACCTGTGCTATACGCAGGTGCTCACCTCGGCCACATCTCATGGGTTGTATATTGTTGATTGACTCGTACTTCTCCAGGGGCAAAAGGGGAAAATGGAAAGTGAAAACTGGTTAAGGAGTAAGATACGTGTATGGAACAGCAGGGGGAGACTGCTACTTCTTGTGCCTTGTTCAGTGTATTTTAGGAGCCAAAAATCTGAAATGCTGAAAATCAGAGAAAACTCCCACTAAGATTACTGAAACCAGACAAGGTTATGATATAAAAAATATGAAACCTAAAGGTTGCTGTCATGAATAGTTTCCTATTATTTTTTTACAGAAGAATGCTGTCAGTCTTGTCTATGATAGTGGTAGAGAATGTAGCGGAAATAAGAGGAACTTGATATCCTAGCTAGTGATGATGTTTCCATTTGATTTGGTGCCATTATGCTTTATAAACAGATCAATTACTTTTAGTCTACATGTTTGATCTTGTGATATGGGAACAAAGGGGAAATTGTGAATCATTTTCTAGTGTGCAAGATTAGAGACTAAAAGTAGGATTAACTTGTAAAAACATAGGCATCTTGTGCCAGTTTAGACACTAAGGTATTTCAGACCTCTGTATGGGGGGGGGGGGAAACAGGGTCTGAGGAGAACCCGAACACTAGAAAGGCAGCCGAAGACCAGGTAGAATATCCTTTTAGATAATGTTTGTACTACAGCTCTACATAAAAGTCTTTAAGAGGACTTGAATCTGTTCTCTGAAACCTTGTCGTTAAGATTTCTGATGCTGCAGTATGATGGATGTGGGAAGACGTCCCAAATATGACCTTAGTATCAGGATTTAGGGAGGTCCATTCTCGATGCCTGTTTACCAGCAGAATCTTTGTATTACTGCTAACTGGTGACTGCCTTTTAGTTACTCAAAGATACTCATCAATAGTTTTAAGAATTAGAAATCTTAGAGAAGTTTGAAACATATTTTGAAACACAGACCTGTGTACACTCTCAAAGCCCCCTAGAAATAAAAGGAAACTGCAGACAGTGCTTGAGTTAGTGCTTTAGTTTTAGTTAGTACTTTAGCTTTAAAATAAAAATATTGTCAGGAAAAGTTTCTGTTTTTCTTCTTTACTAGGTAACACATAACCCACACAATCTGTGGGTAGTTAGGTTCTTAGTAAGTGGACAGTCGATTGCACGGAAAGGTGAAATGCTGACAGCATCAGTGAATTAAGCTACTGAACAGATGTTTTGCACAGCTGTTATCCTACCCACTAGTTTTACTAGCTCTTGGGTGTCCACCTTTTGTGGAGTTTGTGAGAATAAACACTGTTCTAAACTTCCGTATTGGGACTTTGGTCTAACTGTACACCAAGAAGTCGTTACTCTATTCCACTGTTAACCATTTCCACATAACACGATTCGGTACCGGGTGTATATATGTAACTGCTTTTCATGTAGGTGAATCTTGTCAGGAGCAGCTCAAGTGGACCTAATGACTGAACTTACTACTGAAATATTCAGATTATACTGGTCTCTTAGTATAAATGAAATTACGTTCTTCTTCCTGAACTTTATTACGGGATCAGTGATTTTAAACCTCATGATTTTGCCTAGGTGATTTTTCTTAAAAATAAGGGTTGGGGTTTTTTTTTTTTTTGCACAGCTAGCCAAATGAGATGGATATCCTGTAATACAGAGCTACTTGAAGCCTTTTATCTGCAGCAGTAACAGAACATGTTTGTATCACTCAGTTTTCTTATTTTGGTCTTTTGGTGACAGAAATATTACAAAGAGCACTTGGTGTTTTTTGAAAATGATTCAGTAACCAGAAGACCTGAGAAAGAAGGATGTTTTTCCTCAGTCATCTCCTCTGTTGTTCTGTTTCATGTTGGGGAAAGTTATTGTTCTTTTTTCTCCATGTTTCAGTAGCTAAAAAAGTGTGACAGGGAGGTGCAGGGCCACCTAACCAAAACTGGGCATCTGAGGAACATCGTCAGTGAGATGTAATGATATAGCAGAGATTTTCAGGAAAACAGACTTGTGGAAAATGAAGCAATGAACTACCTTTTTGTGTATAAGCTCTCTGAAAAGTCTTAGGAAGACTGTAAGACAGTTGTCACTTTACTCTCTTGTGTCCATTTATATCAACATCTTGTTATTATTTATATCCCACTGGAATTTTAGTCAATTGTTGCTTTTGTTGGAAGTGTGACCATTTTCCTCCAATTAAAATATGTAGAAACAAAGGACATTTTTCTACATTGTTTTTTAATTCTACCCCACTGAGCTAAATGATGAAACTCTTACTGAATCAGAGAAACTAGGATTTTGTAGCTGCAATGAAATATGCTGTAGATACATACAGTAACCAAACAGATTTTAAAAATCACAAGAGATGTAAAATACAGCATAGGTTACTTTTCAAAGCGACTAATTTATAGACAAAGAACTAGAGAGGAAGAGGAAGAATGTCTTTTTATATGAATTTGTTTTTTCTTTGCTGTTTCACAGAGACAGTTGGACTGACCATCCCCGTGCTAGGGTTTTAAAACCCATCAATAAAAATTGCTAAAATTTGAACGAGATTTAAAACTGCATACTTCTGTAATTCACTCTGGCTGTAAAATGGGAAGGACATTTTCAATGAAGCATTGATACCGTTGGGTGCTAATACCCTATGAGTTCTGACAATTGGTTAGTGGCACTTAAAGTAGTAGAGGTTTGTGCTTTGATGCCTGTGACCTGTGCTGGGACCTGTAGCATTAGCTCAGAGAGCGGATATGAAATGAAAAAAAGCTTTTTAGAGCTTTCCAATGGTAGTCACACTGCTTCCTTCCCATAAAGGGGAGAATTCCAAAAGTAATTTTAATTTTTGTTGATGTAAACCACCATCAAAGCAGATTAATTAGGAGGCAGTTAAAAAACTTCACTTATTATATTGCATTTGGTGTGATAGTGGTAACAGCAATAGAATTTGATTTTTTTTGTTTTCACATTCTCCATCTGAATGTGTCTGAATAAATGGGTCTGCTTATCTGTAATCAGTTGCCTATTGTTGAAGAACAAGTGTGTATCTAATTAATTTTATCACTTATATTTTGCTATGTATTAAATGAAAAAAAAGTGCCATTACTTGTCCATCCATCTAGTTGCATATGTAAAATTGCAGCTCAAAGCACTGGAGTTTTCTCTCTCTCCTTCGTGTAATTCAAAATAACAAAGGCATATCACATATTAAAATACACAGGAAATATACAAAAAGGTATGTTGTAATTGAAGGAAGTTCCACTTACTCAATTTTTGTTTGCCATTACTGAAAAGCTTCTACTTATGTTTTGTCAGGATTCAGTGTGAGAGAAACTACAGATAAATGAATAGCTCTGAGTTGTTAGGATATTAAACCATTTTTCTCTGTACTGGAAAACTCATAATCAAGAATTATGTTGTATTGGTAGGGCTTGCCCTTCTTCATACAAGTTGGCAGGATTGTCAAGGAAGCATATTCTAGCCTAGCAATTGACTTGATCCCATTACCTATATTTTTAGATACATTCCTCTCTCTGCACAGACACTATCTATTACTCTCGCTCAAATACGAAATTTGACATGTATTGACATTGTAATGAGATGTACATTTAATGTATTCCTTCATGAAGAGGGATGAGAGCAGCATCATGTCTTGGGGCAGTATTTTGCTGCAGCAGACAAGCTTTCCTAAGGACGTATTCCTTGGAGCACGCAAGGTGTACATAACTTAGCTGCTATAGCTTCTCTCTTTTGCATGATCTTGTGCTAGATGGACTTGACGCATAAGGTATGAGGCAGCCTGCTGGACTCAGAAAAAGAGATGCACCATGGAACTATGCTGTTCTGGAGACGTGGATGTCATGGTGGGGTTGTTGGAGGTCAACTGAATAAACCTGATACAGTGTCTGAGACTTGGCAGGTGTGTACTTCTTGCTATAAATTACTGTGTATTTAACAGTTGGCTTGTTTCACCTGAGGTATGACTACATTTCTGTAGGAAGGAGAAGTTAAATGACAGCTAACAGACAAAAAAGAACAAGGAAGAAAGCAGGGGAGAAGGGAAAGTGGAAAAAAGAGCAAATGACAAAAGAGAAATATTGAAGAAAGAAAAAACAAGGCAGAAAAAGGATGAGATATAATAAGTTGCATTTTTAAGGGTGAATGATGCTACATTCAGTGTTATAAACAGAAATAAACTCAAATAATGAATAGAATAGTAAGACCAAAATATATGGTGGTTTTTCTTTTTTGAAGCATTCCCATCTTTTTTGGTCTGGAAAATGAAGAGATTAATTCTTGTCTCCCTGAGATGCATTTTAAATGATTTGTCTTTGTTGTGTATCAAAGTACAATGCTCTGCAAAAATGATGTTAAACACTTCTTACACAAGATACACTGTAAGCAAATCAGTTCAAACAGACATATGAAAGGAAAGGGAGCTATGGCCTATAGTTTGCTTATGAAGATAAAACCTGCATTTTTAAGTACTTGCAAGTTAGGTGAACTGTTGTTTCCTTTGCAAACAGACTAATGCTCTGAACCCAAAAGTTACCACCATGCAGATCTATGTAATCTGTCATTGTCTCACAGAAGACTAGTGAGCACAATAAGCACAATGGGGACTTCCTTCAAAGTGGTGGATAGTTAAGTGGTATTTATCAAGTGAATACTTAGCTATCATACTTGCACAGATTTTTCTTTCTGATATGTTTTCCCTATGTCTGTGTTAGGAAACTAATGAGGCAAAGACCTGTTCTCTGGCCATGAAGCCGGCCAGGGTGGTCTGGCTATGTGCAGGTGTTAAACCGTCTTCGAGATGGTCGCATCCAAACTGCCTGCTTGGAAGTAGCTTCTGGACTGAACTAGCTAAATGCCTGAGAGGGTGCTAACTGACCTCGGCCACAAATGCCCCTGGCATCCTTCTGGTAGCGTGAGAGACATGGTGGAGTCCCACTGCCTGGGCCCGTGCCTGGGCACAGCAGCCGGTACTGGGTACTGTAGATCCATTACTTGCTAAAATGTTTTTCCATCTCATCCCAAACAATCTTATTACAACAATCCTAATACACATGGATTTGAAATACGAGTAAGATATTAAAAGTTATCTTTGGAGGCCATTGACTGCTCTAATGACATTAAAAGAAATCTGATGTCAGTTTGCTGTCACAGTAGTAACCTTGGTATTATGGAAACTGGAATTTGGAACATGATGTTTGGATACACAAAATATGTGGAATTGGTGGAACATACTGGGACACTGTACTCCCAAATGGATTACAAGAGATTTACCAAACAAGCACAAAGTTGCACACGAAATAAATCTCTAGCTGGCAGTTCCTTAATGTCACAATTATTGGCCTGGTAATAATAGCCTGGTACAAAAATGGCTAGCAAATATTTATAATAAACAACCAGAGGCTGAACAGACTCTTCTTGGGAAGTAATGGCTTGGCTATTAATACAGTTTATAGACTTCAGAGCAGTAGAATCACTTTGCATTAATTCATTGCCAAAGTGCTTTCCCCAAACCCTTCTCATGACCCCTGCAAAGTATTTGCTTTGCTGTTTGCCAGGAAGAAATTTCTTTTCAAATTACTTTGCAGACGCCTATTCTGAATTTATTGCCATTCTTTTTCTAATTCAGTTTTATTCTCCTAGGACATGGCCTCATTAACTGGTGCTGGTGGTGGAATATCTGCAAGGTCCTACATACGTTGCTGGAATATAGTTCAATAGGCTATATTATATTAGAAGGACACAAGTCACTGTTTTCCAGTCCAAGCTTGCAAACAATACGCATACCAATGAAATTACACACAGAAGCGTTTACTGGTTAAGGACAAGCAATGTCGTGTTTTGCAGAACTCTGGTTTGTAATTTTTCATTGTCTTATTGGCTGTAGAGTTGAAATGGTAATAGAAAACAGGTTGTAGCTGAGACTGTGGATCTTTTTTATTTTAGTTCTTAATGTTGTGAATTTTTTCATTCAGTCAGATTTATCCCCCCCCCCCCCCCCCCCCCCCTCCCCCGGAATTTGGAGATTATGACTAGATGGTATTGTATACATTATGTAATTCCTGTAAAAGAGGTAATGCTGTCACAGAGTCAGAATTAGACTATGAGAGGATGGGCCCAGATGAAGTAGTATAGCTTTCTGATAATGCTTTCTAGATAATTTTACCAATGTATTCTTGTGCTGCCTTCATAGCATACAAATGCAGTATTGTTGTGCTTTGTGACATGACTTCATGACATGTGAAGTTAATTGCTTTTCCTACTTTCTCCAAAGAGTTTTGGGAATACTTAATCTTTGTTTTTATGACCATTTTTGTCAGTGTGCATGCTACTAGGTATTTACCTTGTTTTAGGGAAGGCAACGTCCAAAGGGAGAACCTGGAGCAGAAAATGGTCTGTGTGATCCTTAGTTTCTGCAGTCCTTCCTTCCAGAGTCTAGACCTAGTCTCAGGCAAAACTCTTTATCTCTTGTACAGAATATTCTAATTGTTACTAGACACAGTTTCATTCTGAATAAGGCTTATCATCTGTGGTTTTCAGGTTTGAGTTTAGGAGGTAATTTTCAGCCCAGAATATTGAGTGCTTTGTAAATAGGCCTAACACATGGCTTAAAACTCGAGAAGCCAATATCAGCATCACCTGCAGGTTAAATATGCTTTTGTTAAACCTTGTGGCTGAAGAGATGGACTTTAGAATTCAGTTCCAAGCTTTTCTTCCTAATCTAGCTATTCTTGCTTTACAGCTGAAGAAGCATCTACTGGGGGAAATGGGGAGGAAAAAGAAAAGAAGGAAGGTCCACTACAGCAAGCTATGAATTCATGGAGGGGGGGAGAGGGGGGAGAGAGAGGCTGGTTAAACCAGTCTGGAACAGAGATGGCCCATGGAGAGGGTGCTGATGTTATGGAAATTTGGATTGGAAGATTTTTCTGATGAGTCATTTGCTCTGGAATTAGTCGAGGATGTTGCCTTTCAACAGTGAGACTGTGTCTGGGAATACCCATATTCCCAAGAGCATGTGGCTGAAACTCTTCTAGTATTCAGGAGCTTGGGCCTTCTTAGGTTAGACCTGGTGCTTGGAGGTCTGGTAATGTTTATTGCGTGGATTCTTCTATTGCTTTATATTAATAATCTTCTTGTGTCGTGCCTAACTGCCTGCATTTGATTCAGTTGCACACATTCAGCAGCTCTGTGCTGTACAGAAAACTCACAGAAACTGACACAGTTTACACTTTTGTAAAAAATTGTAGGCAAGCACAGTTCACTCCTTGACAACTGCAGGACTGTGTATATAATGATATTGTGAAGGCAGAATGTAGATAGAAAGGAAGATAGGTCAGTAGTACAGCAGCAACCACAGACATTGATTATTCTATAGGGGCAAGACTGTAATTTTGCAAATAATGTCTTAGCCAAGTAGTAGGGAGACTCTTAATCTGAATAACTGGAAATATGAGAAGTGGGTCTTATCATGTAGTGTGACTACAAGTACGTGTGGTATTAATACCATAACACTGTTTTCCTTCTTGTCTTTCAGTAAATCCACAAGGAATGATGAGACCAGGCGTTGGCATTTGCCATGGTTAGCAATTTAGAACAGAAAACATATTGTAGGGTTAACACTCAGGTCTTCAGCAGTGACAGCAGAAACTTTGACATACAGCAGTAAAAGGGCCCTAGAAAAGGGGTCTGATCTGCTTTTGTGCCTCCTATTCTCCAGAAGTTTGTGGCTTTTGAACTGTTTGCAAACACTCAACTTAAAAGCTTCTCTAGCAACAACTGCATTGCACTGAAAAGATTGCCCTTATCATGGTCATGTGCATGTTTGTACTGCTTCCTGTCTGCCTTTTGACCATACTTCTGCCTTTTAGACTGTGATGTACTTGGCAATGTGCTGTGGGTAGTGTGTCCTGGGGGTATGTTCCAGCTGAGCTCCAGCCCACGTGTGCTGGTTCACAGTATGGAAGGTAGACAGAGGAGGAAGGGGTATTCACAGCAGTCGTTGAGATGAGCACTAAGTTCAGGTTTTCAAGATTCTTCTTCAAGATCTTGAGGCAGTTTGTTTTCACAAGCTGAGGTTTTGAGCATGTAGTCACATGGACCTTGAAGTTAAGGTGCTGGGCAGGTTTCTACAATTCCTTTGCCTAAAATCCCATCTTGATAGGAAATTATCTTCTCAAACGGGAACACAAATGAGATGAACGAGACAGAAAATGTCTAGAGATCCTACTTGATTACTGTTTTATATGCAGTGAGGTTTTCCTGAAAAAAAAATAAAATTGAGATTTGGTCAAAACAATAGAAATGGTTTAAAAAGCATTTAAAATCACTTTCACATACATCACCTGTAAAACCATGTGGCTGTGATTAAACAAGCTCATTGTGTGCAAAAGCGAGAGGATGACTGTTGCTGAATACAACTTGCTTTACACAGATTTTTCAGAAGAATCATCAGTCACAATGATCAAACTGTAAAAACAGGAAATATGAGCCACAGCAGAGATCTGAAAAACAGCCAGAGAAACCATCCTGGATTTTGTCAAAAACCAAAAGATTGTACGACTTCTTGTCATGGCTTTGAGAGAATGATAGAATTGAAGCTGATGAATGGCTTGTGTTAATCATTTTATATTTGGCTTGTGTTTTAGTTTTCAGGATACTTTATTGTCAAATTTTTTTATTGCTCATTCTCAGTATGGGTTTTGTTTGTTTTTACTGCGTATTTATAGCGCAGCAACTCTCTCCATTCTGTCCGGATAGTTCATGAAGAGGGAGCATGAGAAAAGCAAGTCTATGTTGCCAAGCTAGTATTGCATTATTTGAATGTTTATCTGAATCTACTATGGATCTTCTGGCTGATCTGACAGTAATTTCTGTTTTTCTCAAGTAAACCTATCTTTTCCATATATATATATATATATATAAAAATACAATCCTGGGAGGAGAGTAGGGAGTTTATGGAACTATTTACTATTTCCCTTCTTTTTGTGGGGGAAAAAAAAAAAACAACGGGTAGTGGATTTGCCTAATATGGAGTCTTGTAGGCTCTAGTTTTGTTGTGTGCTTCAAAGAATAGCAGTAGAAGCACCTTAATGATGTAGCCCTACTTTATGATGTGAACCCAAGCCACCCCTGTATTGCATAGATACAGACAAGATACCAGAGTGTAGTACAACATGTAAGAATCTCGTGGACATGATGTTATGTGAAAGGTTTGATAACAGCTGACTTACTCCATTCCTCTCTGAAATAGTACTTTAAATCCTTCAGGTTTTTTGTGTCCCTGCAATGCTCTCTCCTCTCTTTATTTGTATTGTAGGATATCCATCCTCTCCTGCTTTGCTTTACTTCTCCCTTTTTGCTTTTTTCCTACATCAGAGCAGCAAATGATTTGGGAAGCAAATGGTATTTAGATTTGCTTATATCTAGGGCACACACAGCCAGGAACTGCATACAGGACCACTGAATGACTTCTACAAAGTTAAGTTTTAGAGCTGTATAAATTACACAGGTCAGCAAAGATATAAGAATTTGGATTCTCTACTATCATTACTCACATTTCATATCAATATAAATCCTTGATTTTAATGGAAGTTTTCATATATGTCACAAAACTGGTGGAGGGTTAGATGTTACAGACTGAGAATTGGATGATGGAAGTCAAAAATTGTCTTCTCCTGCTGTGATCTCAAGAACACTGTAAAAAGATTGAATTATTCTTGTTTGCTTACTGTTGCTCTGGTAGTGTGGTGAGATCCTGACCATGTGAAATCAAGGCAGAATTCCTATGTATTTCAACAAGGTTAGGATTTCATTCAGTATGTTAGCTAGTCATGGACCTAGTGCTGGTTCTTACATAGCCCAAAAATGTCAAAGATGTTTTCTGTGAATCATGCCTTTATTACACAAGCAAGCCAAAACAGCTCTCAGGAGCTGGAAGGGTTTTAGTTCAAAGCCATGACAATCAGTTTCGGCTAATAAGCTGCCATCCTGGAAATCCCCAAAGCCTTCCAGAATGTGTTTTCTGCAAAGAAGACTTTCTAATTTATCTAAGTCATGTTAAGGTGGTATTTTTGTTGTTGTTTTAACATCCCTAAACATATGCTTTTATCAGCTGGATTTTTAAATGTCTGTCTTCTAAATTCCTAAATGATATCTCTAACATGCCTGAGTAGAATGAACTTTGAAAGTAGAAGAGATTTTTTTTTCCATCTAATTTCTTTGATTATAGTAGAATATTATGAAAGCATATGGTAGGTTAATTAAGTTAATCAAGATATGGAGTAGATGTTCAGTTTTCTTATTAGTGATATTCAAACTCTTAATGGAAACATAATGGAGAAGATGTCTCTGCCAGTCCAGGAGATGCACTTTTTAGAGAACTTCTAGAAATGCCTTAACACAGATACGAAAGACTTTCTGAGGCCAGTAAATCTCAGGAGGTCAGATGTTCATTCTGCAAAAAGCTGGCCATTCATGAAAGCCCATATCCCTCACTGCAAAAACAGTAGTAAAATCTCAGTAACCTTTACGTCCCAGTGTGCTTGAGCAGTGAGGTTGGAATTGTAGGAAAGGTTATATAAATGTGCTGAGAATTTACTTTAATTCTGGTTCTGCAATCCCATCTGCTGGGGTGGGAAACACTGTATTTTCTGCCTCTTACTACGATCTGACCTGCTGCTTTGTATGACATAAGGCTGTAAGAGTAAGAGGTCTGTGCCTAATAAGGCTCCTCTCAGAATACACTCTGATAGCTGTTAGCTGCATTTTGGAGAAAACTTACTAAGTTCTTTCATCTACTCAGTAGTGTTCATTGATCCAGAAAAAACCTCCCTCCCAGGTTCAGATGTGAAAAGAAGCAGCTGAGTGTGCATGCTTCCATCGGCATAGTCACTGGGGACTGAACTGCCAGGCTGAGGTCTTCATTGTCTCTGCCATAGGTCAGAGTTTCAGCAGCTGCCAAGGCAAATTTGGGCTTGCTGCGAATATTGGTGCTTGTGATTCGTTAGGCTTAAAGTGTCTCATATGAAATGGGGTAAGAACAGCCAGTTGCTTAAGCAGTGTGAAATCTGTTGCATTCCTGTGCTGGACAGTTTGTACGATTAATGTAATTGAAACATCAGTATTAAATTTGTAGTGCATTTCTGAGCTGTTCTAAATGCAGAGTTGTACACCTAAAGTTTATACAACAGTATCTAGAAATAATGTATTCAAATGGTAATGGTCTTGCTGTAGAAGCACAGGCATAAGAATCTGATGATGAGGATTTTGCCAGAGCTAGTCTGTGACTTTGGAGAGCTTGCCTGACCCTGCCTTCCTGGAAATGCATAGGCATCTTGTTCCCATGTTATTTTTATCCCTTTGGAGAATATGATTTTTAGTGTCTTCCTTCAGTTTGCCTATCTGCAAAATGGGGATATTTCTATAGGTGGCTTAACACTCATAAATACACATGAGGAATTTTTGAGATATTTGAATGAAAGATGCTATGCAAAATCAAATCAGTATTATATACCCAGAGTGAGAAGAGCTCTGTGAATGTTGGTGCCTGAGCAGAATCATTAATGGTAGAAGACATCTTAATGCACCAAAATGTATTGGAAATTAAAATATTGAAACTGAAAATAAAATAACAATTGAAATTGGAAACATTTCTAACAGTGAGAGTAATTAATTCTTAAAGTATCTGCTAAGAGCTGAGTTGTCTCTTAAAATCAAGACTATCTTTCTGAAATGTCTAACTCGAGGACTTACAGGCTTGATAGAGAAATCAGAGGTGAATTTCCTGGGTTATGTATGCAGCATGCAGACAACAACTATCTTTTCTGGCCTAAAATATCCACGCATATATATATTTTTTTGGTGGAACAGTCATATGTTTTTGGCTAAATAATGCTTTTCTCTGGAGGGATTTAAATTCCATCAAAGCTATTACTTTAAAATGTATAATGTAAGCTCATTATTTAGACAAACATAATGGCCTAGATGTTTATTTTAGGCAACTCTCTCCAGCTGTATTGATAAATAGATGTTAGAGAGATTGGATGTGGTACTCCAGCACGCAGCTCCTTGGATAAAGTTTAGATTGCAGATGCTCGGTGTAGTGAATGGAACAAACGTGTCTAAGTAGGAGTAAAATTCTGCAGACACACCATGCCTTTAATGCATTATTTGTGTGTGGCAAAAGTAGGGTTGGTATTGGTAAGCCTGCCTAGCAAAATTCAGTACCTTGTGGTGATGCCTGAGCTAATATGGGCACGAGACATGAGATGGCTGTTACATGTGTGCTCTACATGAGCTGGTCCAGATATCTCCATGTAGGACTGGGTTATTTACACAAACCGTGTGAATTCAGGAGCGGTTGTCACACTGCGAGTTTAAGGAGCGAGGTTTAATGTACAATGCTGCATACAAGCAATTTGGTAATACTCTTGATGGCTTCAACAAAGACTTGAATCATGTGTCTTATATGGCACACGACTAGATCGTTTCAGCACTTTCTGAACTGTTTCTAAGTTGAAATAACAGTCTTTTGTCTTCCTTTGCAGTTTATAGGAAAATAAACGTGAATTGCATACCTGATCTAACTTTGGAGTTAGCAGTGGAGGTCTCTTCCAGCCTAAATTATTCTATAGTTCTGTGATTTAAGAATAAGTGGTTTTGCTTTGTATGCGTGTAAGAATGAGTCTGCACACTTCAGGGTCATGTAGTTGGGACAGATATATATAGTTGGAGGCATTCCAGATGTGGAGGAGTCTGTAGACACCCTTACTGGCTGTGGAGATGAGGCCCACTGTCCGTATCACACTTCTCTGAAGGTTATGACTTTTGCCCTGCCGAATTCCTGGTTGTGTGTTGGCTCAGCAGTTCACCAGGAAAGCCTGAGCCTTACTTCTCCTGGGTATTGAAGGAACAATAGCCCAAAGGTGGGTACTCCTCTTGTGTCTTAAAACCTCCTGTTAGTGGAATGTGATTTTTTTCATGCCCAGTGTTACCTAATATTGCCAGAAGTCCACCAGGGCTACCTTTCCAATAGATTGTGGACAGATGGAGCATCATGTGTGGTCTTTGTATTAATTCCATATCCTGGCTTGACTTCTGACTGTCAGGAGGTATCTGCCAGTAGGAGGCAATAGCTAACTGCTTGTCTTGTTTTGAAAAGAGTATTGGTCAGAAAAACAGTTGGTTACTAGTGCTGGGGCCATTGCATCACTAACTGCCAGGCTAGCTTTTAATGAAATAAATCTGTGATGAAATATTTAAGAGTATGTTTTATCATCACAGTATCAAGCATCAGAGATTTTGAGTGACAAGGTTCTTTCACAAGGGTACTTTCATGAAATTTTGGGGGTGAGTCTGACTGGGGAGGCAGGGAGATGCCCTGTCTGCTATAGGGCTAGATGGGAAGTTTGCCCTGGAGGGGAGGATTCCACATGCAGGCCAGTCAGTGAGGAGGCTCTTTCCTTCCCAGGGGAAATTGCCCTCCGAGCTGGCTAGCACCCCTGATAGCTCTGTGCCTGGAAGGGCACCCAAAAGGAAGAAATGTCACTGTAAGAGGCTGCCTTTCCTCCTGCCTGTGCTTCTTAGAGGCAGCTTCTGTTGGCTGAGTTGCAGTTAGCTTTGTCTCCTGGTAAGCCTCAGGTGTGGGATTTGGAGATTCTGTCCAAGGCGCCGATGAGGATGGATCATATTTTTGGAAGAAGGGCATTATGACATTTGTGTGTTGTTCTTGATGAGGTATTGGACTGTTCCTGTTGGTAGACTTGGGAGAAGGAAGGTTAGATATGCCAATTTTTCCCAAACAGAAACAAATTAGATGACAATGTGGTCTGGATAACTGTGAATGAGGTATTATTTTTAAACATACTTAATCCTTCTAGTATCTCACGCAAATACTATCTCAAATAAATACTTAGCTTAAGGAGAAATACATACTTTCATAAGCAAAATAACACTTTGGCTATTTTAACAAAGAACATAAAAAATACAAGCCACAGCGTTTGCAAAGAAATTGGTTTGGCATGTTTATGGGATGATTAACCAGTTGAAAAAGTTTGCAGCTGCTGATAGTACTACGAGGGAGAATTACTACGTTGCTTGCATGTTTGCAAGGTTAGAGCAAAGTGTGGGTAATATCTCTCACTTCATATTCATTCGTGTCACAAAGCAACACATGATGTGGTAGTCTCAAAGAATCATTGAGAGTTTGCCTGTTAATTTCAGTGGGACCAGAATTTCAAATGCATACTTAAATAGCATGAATGATTTGTTCATTCTAAAATTCTCGTTTCCTACCCAAAACTCTCAGGGACTTCACCAAAGCCTTTGTGTTTGCAGAGAGTCTAGAGCGGGGCCCGAAGTCTGATTTTTCACGATTTAACATGAGCAAACTTTGTTATTGTTCAGATTCATAACTCAATATGATTGAACAGTTCTTTTTCCGACGTATCTTTTTTTAGAAGAAAAATCATTTATATGAGAAAGGTTGACAGAATGTTATGTGAAACATTCAAAATTATCCCCATTCTTATTTAGGTGGGTTGGTTAATAATGGAGAACGTAGGTGTTAGTCTGCAAAATCTGTATTGTATAAAGAAAGGTTTTGTGATCGTTTTTTCTTTAAATGGTATTTTACAATTTTGGGCAGAACAGATCATTGTTCTTTTTTTGTGTGTGTTTATCCTGTTCTTTCATGTTATTGCAGAGTCTGAACAAAAATTGCCATTGCAGAACTGATGTCCCAGTTATATTATACCAACAGTCTGCTTAGAATTTATGTGTATGTAAGGAGTTGCAGGTTTTCAAATAACCAGTTAAAAATATGAATATCACCATTGCTATATATTTTTCCCTGATGTCATTTAGAAATCAAGCAACCAGGTTTTAGTGAAGTACTCAAAAAAACATCAGATGCAGGACTGCCCTGTTCCATAAAAGCCCTAAGCTATTAAAATCTGGCAAACTTACAAACAAGAATTTACAAAGAAAATAACTGGGCAACTGGTTAACTTGGCAGCATTTTAGCTGGACTTTGGAAAAGGAAACCGTTTCCTTCACAATGATACAAAATATAATGTATCACAAAGTCAGACAGGAAGAGCCATTGAGAATGGTAATTTTATAATTTCTTGTGGTCTGTGGCAGAATCAGCTGGAACTGCTGGACCAGATACTGTCAAGCCATCATATTTCATTCTCATACCCAGCACATAGTTAAAAGAGCAGTGCAGTTCTAACCATTATAAATTGCAGGCTTAGATTATCTTTTAAAGCAAAATACTTGAAAATAATTTAGACCCACAGCTACCTAGTTAGTTCTAAATTTCATCTTTCCTGCAAACCAAAGGTGTCAGTGCAGTGTGAAGTACAAGAAAAATACTGAGGAAGCACAATGTCTTTGGTGAAAAATGTCAGCAGGGAGAAGACAAGAATTGCCAAAGAATGACAGATTTTCATAACCTTTTCTTCATTATAATGCTTAGGGAAATGAAGGTGAGTCATACTCTGTATGCATTTTTTCGGTGAACTATGGGAGGTTTCATGCTCAGTTTGACTTTAACTGCAAAAGCCCTTCATCTGGAGTATATCTAACTAGTGATCATTAACAATGGTTATATTTTAAATTGAGGTGCTGATAGGGAAAGCAGCAGATTTTACAGAGAGGACATCAAACAGCTTTAATATGGAGACTTCCAAATTTTTCATACTAATTTAAAAATATACATTCGAGGTCTACTTTTATGTAGGTTTCCTGAAAATCTAAGAATTTATGTTTAATGCACATAATTTAAATATTTTGACAATTGTATACTCTAGTCCTTCATTTATCTGTTAATGAATTACAAGGTTTTGCAGTCAGATACTTTGACTTAATACACTTTCCCAAAATTTAAGTTAATGTCAAATCATTACAAAATAGTAAGTGGCCTGCAGTGGACCTTGCATAAAGATCTTCCCCTAAAACTGTTCATTTTGTGTTCAACTTGATCGTATATGTTTATAAGAAATTAGCCTCTGTCAATCACACAGAGCCATGCTGAAAGACAACTCCCTCTGGATGAATGTGGAGAGGAAGCACTGGCTGTCAAAATGTGAGGACAGACATAAGGACTAATTTTCTCTTGCTCTTTCTTTAGGGTGCAGCTTCCTCAGACAAATGGCAAACCTTGATACCACTGTGTGAAGGGCAGGGCTATTAGTTTTCATGAGCCCTTCAGCTAATAGCTAGCTGTTCAAAACAAAGTTGGTTGTGTCTACACATTGCAATGTCAGAAATTTTGTTATCTGCTTAACCAGCATCATGCCATCTGGAGAAAGTAGCACCTCTGCAGAAAGAAATAGAAAAGTGATGTTGCATCCAAGGCAGTAGGATCCGCTTCTTTGCTTTCAAGGCCCAAGCTGGCACAGTTGCACAGTGCTTTGTTTTGGATTTTGTTAGCTGTAGCTCAAAGTTCAGTTTACTTCATTGCACGGTGTAAGTATGCCCAGCGGCTGCAATTCTGGCTGATAATGAAAGTGGAGAAGACTCTTCATGGTCTGCACAAAAGATCCTGCATCCCTATTCAAAGGCTGGAAAACAAAGGGTATCCAATGATTGTTGTAAAAATGCTATTTATGTTGTACAACCAAATATTTTGTAATATATGTTAGCTTTACAGATAAAGCTTCTGATTTTATCTGAAAGTAGTAATTTAGTCACTATTTTTTATTGAGATCTTCACATTCACTGAATTTTAGTACAGTTGTACTAACGTACATGTGCACAGTGTACATTAATATATGTACACTAAAGTACATTTTATTTCCACTTCTGTAAAAGCTATACCACTGCGCACTTATAGCATACGTTAATTCAGTATGGCTTCTTTATGATTTAAAGGTACTAATGATTATGATTCATCTTTGCCAAAAAATCTGTCCAGTGCTGCACTGAGTGAAACTCTTAAGGTCTGGGGACAAATGAGTGAGTCATGAAGTAAAAGAGAAGCAGGGAGAGCTAAGGAGAACAATGAGAATCCAAAGTGAGCTAGTATTTTCATTAAGTCCTTGTTCTCCCTGTAATGTAATCTCCTTTTACTTGGTCATATTTTTTTACATGTGGTCTACTTTGTAGTGCACATATGTAGTGGACTTCAGTGGTCGCTTTGTCTTAAGGCTGCTTTGGATGAGGCCTTTACTGTCACTCTGAAACAGAAAGTGTTTCTGAAGGAAGATGAGGCAATGGTTCACTAGAAATGTCAGAGTATCTTTCTAATAGTCAGCATTTTAGAGTGACTTTGATAAAAACTAGCAGATGAGTTTTCCTGGTTCCTCTGTAGAAGCGAGGAACTAACCAGCCCTATTTCCAGGACCTGAACATGTATGCTAACATACTGACAAATAATCTACCAAAGAGAGACCAGGCTTTGTTTCAAGAGAAGGCTGGGAGCAAGCCAAAATAAGGCTTTTAGTGTACAGAAGCATATGACAAGCCTAGATTAAAAAGATATTCAGAGAAAATATTTTTCTCTGTGGTCATACCATACTTAACTGCAGTCAGCTGGCTGAGCATGAAAATATACTGCTGAATGCCCCTTTCAATTAATTTTAATATGAGGAAGAACTTCTCAGGATAGTTGATGTGCTGTAATAGTGAAAATCTAGGGGGAGTTCAGGGGAGCTACAGTAATACTACATTTGGTGGAAGCATATGCACAGATGTGCATTCAGGAGGGAAGGAAGGGGCTTGTTCTCTGTAGTCACCAGAGTTAGGTGAGGTAAAGACAATGGGGAGGTCATAGTCGGTTTTTTGTTGGGGGTTTTTTGTTTTTTTTTTTTTTAAATTGAACGTAATAGGAAAACAAAAAGTAGAAAGAGGTGAGGAAAATTAATGCATTTAAGGTGTAAGAAACAAATACTGCTCTTTGAGATGTGGACTACTGTGTTTTATTTTTATAGCATGTGGTACTGAAAGGTCCTGGTTGGTGAAGGAGCTTGTAGGTGCTGTGGTCAACTGTGTATGACCTGCTGCTAATAACTTAAGACCTGAACTATTTTCAGAAGTTAGAAATGGAAGAAACTTTACACAGCAGGACTACTTTTAAAAAGAGTTTTTCAGTTTTTTGGCCACATGTCTACTATTAATTCATTCTGACTGGTTAAAGTGTCAATCCTGAAAATAAACTAAAATAAAAGCTTAGAAAAATCATACAGCTCATGTTGATAAGCAAAACCATATGAAATTACACATATGATTAGATCTGCCAGTTTCCATGGAATGACAGAATTTTTCCCCACCTGCCAAACAGCAAAGTGAAAAGCTGTAGTACTCTGGCCTCAGCTTTACAAATCCTTGCCAGTTCTAGCAGCCGTTAGTTGCATGAAAAATCACACTGATTTTAGTGGAGGGAATTCCAGGATTTAGGTGCACTAAAGGCATTTTCTTTCAGAACAAATTCTGCATCCAACTTGTAAGATTATAATGTTATTTTGCATACAAGGTGAAATAACTGAAGAATTTACTGTAAAAGTTTTGTGATCTTAAAGTGAAGAAGAAAGTGCAGGTAAGCAGATGTTTACAAATCAGGTTCTCTGTGGAAGTTTATGCTGTCGTGGTTTAACCCCAGCCAGCAACTAAACACCACGCAGCCGCTCACTCACTCCCCCCCCACCCAGTGGGATGGGGGAGAAAATCGGGAAAAGAAGCAAAACCCGTGGGTTGAGATAAGAACGGTTTAATAGAACAGAAAAGAAGAAACTAATAATGATAACACTAATAAAATGACAACAGTAATAATGAAAGGATTGGAATGTACAAATGATGTGCAGTGCAATTGCTCACCACCCGCCGACCGACAGCCAGCCAGTCCCCCGAGCGGCGATTCCCTGCCCCCACTTCCCCGTTCCTATACTAGATGGGACGTCCCATGGTATGGAATACACCGTTGGCCAGTTTGGGTCAGGTGCCCTGGCTGTGTCCTGTGCCAGCTTCTGGTGCCCCTCCAGCTTTCTCACTGGCTGGGCATGAGAAGCTGAAAAATCCTTGACTTTAGTCTAAACACTACTGAGCAACAAGTGAAAACATCAGTGTTATCAACATTCTTCGCATACTGAACTCAAAACATAGCACTGTACCAGCTACTAGGAAGACAGTTAACTCTATCCCAGCTGAAACCAGGACATATGCTAAATTTGTAAACATAAAGCATACTTTTGTCACTATAGAAATAATAATTTAAGTTCCCATAATTCCTGTGGGTACATTAAAATGAGTCTTTTACTTTGTAGGGTTATGAAAAGATCAGCGTTTTTAAGTTCCACAGTAATTATCATCATATTGTTTAATAAGCCAATTTAATGCTGAAGCATGAATGTTTAAGAATGAATAACAAGACTGGATCTCTTAAGATTTGAGATGGACAGCCTGCAAAGACTCCTAAGCATAGAAATAATAAACCATAGTAGCAATTATTTTGAAAAGGCAGCAAGGCACACATCAAGAATTACTGAGAAGGAAAAAAAAAGTAATTCTGAATCGCGTATAACATTCTGATCCCATTTAAACTGATGGCAACCTCCTGTTGTTTGAACTTAAGATTTAACCTTTTGTCTTGTAATGTGCTTTCAAATCACATACGTGGGCATTCAGATATCTAATTGGTAAGACAAATGACTTGAAAATTATGGAGAGCATGGGGAAATATAGATGAAGGATAGACAGAACACCTGGAGAAGAAAGTTAACCCTAGAATTTTCTGGCTTCCATACCTCTTCCTCACTAAACTTTTTTTTCAGCTAAAGATTAGTGCATATAACAGTCCTATAACAAGATGGCTAAACAAAGTGTGGGCTTATCTTCATCTTTATGGTATATCTTTACTTACTGCTCTCTTTCTGCTGGGATGGATAAGATGGATTGTTTTTGTATTCTGTTCCAAAATCCTCAGCAGTCTTCCAGGAGCAGTGAGCTAAGACCTATCAGGATGGATTACATTTTTTTTAATGGGAGGTTGTAGTATGGGGCATGTAACGAAGACCTTGCTGTTACTTAAGAAACATTGATACGACTGTGGGATTGAAGGCCACCTATACATCAGCTTTAAGCAAACAGTTAAGAGATGTTATAAGCAGCCATTGCCTCCAGCAGCTCCAGAGCCTGGCAGTTCTTCCTACGCAGTTGCTGGAGCCCAGCCTGGGCTGCCCTGCAACCTAGAGGTCTCCACCCCAGACCGATGGACACGGCTGCTGCTTTCCCATTTACAGGTTCAACCAGTAGCAAGGCTAAACATGTACCCCAGAGACACCCACAGAGAGAGGACGTGTGCATGGCTGGCTACGCAGACTGCCGTAGGCAAGGCACTTCCTTCAACAGCACCCACATGTAATGCTTCCAGGAGCGACATAACAGCCAAGTCCCCTTCCTCCTCTTTGGCTGGTAAGGATTGATGTTCAGTAGTGACAGCATGTGCGTGTTGGTGGATCCCCCAAGCACTGGTGCGGACCCTCTCTCCGCCCAGCATCCCTGCCCAGATCCCAGACCCCCTTATCCACCCCGTGGGTCTAGCCTGCCACTCACTGACTAGTTCAACTTGAGGATTGTGAGTGAATACACAGGCACACCCCATGCACGCCCTGTTAGTTGCTTAATGGCCCATCAGTTAGTAACTGGAGGTCTTTGGCATTGTCTCCATTTATCCCTTTCCTATCAGTTTGTGTCTCTGTGCTTTTGTTTATTGCTTCCCTCTTTGTTTATTATCCCCTTTTGTATTGAAAAGGTTCTTGATTGGAGAAAGTTAATGAAGCAGATACTCTCACCTTCCACATGCCCTTAGACAAACAGGCTTTGGTGTTGGTACAGGTGACAACTTGAGCTCAGTAACCTGTACTCAAACCTACCCAAAGGCTGTGGAGGCATCTGGCCAGCTAGACAGTGCTCTGGCCTCTGACTCCAGTTCAGTGGCAGGTTTAGCTGTGGTGGTTTAAGATGTCACTCCTGCAACTGTCCATCATCGTGCTTATCAAAGGCTTTCTCCATTGCTGAGCAGCAAGTGTGAACACATGACAACTCAGTTGCTACAGTTCATATTTTAGCATATAAGCATGAATAATTACTGAAGATTAACAAAGTGTTTGTATATTCCATTGCAACTTGCAGTAACTTTGGCCCTGGCACATCTGATTCTGCTGTTCTGCAAGGGCACTGCAAGCCTGAACTGAGAAGTTCTGGGGTTGGATGCAGCAGGGCAAAGCACTTAATCCACTGGACTTTGTGCATCAGGACACTTCCCCTGCTAACAACACCCAACCTTGCTGAGCTGAAGCTGTCCCAGCTTAATTGATAAGAGCTCCAGTCACTGTTTTAGTAGCCTTGTGAAAATACCCTATCTATGTGTTTCTTAATCTTCATTAAAGTTTTATCTTGCTAGATTTAGGGGGTTTTTTAATGTTTTTATTCTGTTTCCTGGGTCTCCACTTGCCTGTCATGCACAGATCAGAGTGCGGGAAACATTACAGTAGGTCAAAGAGCTGGTTGATGCCAGCGCCTAGCATTTTTGGCATAACAGATCTTTATCTCAGACCTTACAGTCCTTCCAGTAAAATTGACATCCTGAACGGTTCATCTCCTAAATAGGAGAAAAATGAGGAAGGTTGAATAAAGTGAATGAAGAAAGTCTGTAGTGCAGATAGGATGGAGAAGAGCTAGAGGCACACAGACCCAAGTACAGAGAAAGTTATGGAGAAAGGGGAGATGTGTAGAGCCCCAGCTTTCCTGCAAGGGGAGAGCAAGGAAGCCTGGCAATATGATTTGAGGGATCTTTGGCGACCAAGTGAGAGACAGTCAGATGCTGCCTGAGGAAGGAGGGGAATGTTGGCAGGTCCTAATGAGAAAGTGGCACATAGGAAAGTTTAGGTCTGGGAGTGGAGTAAGGAGACTCCTCCTTCTACACAAGCACCAAAGGCATTCGAAGGAAACGTTGAAAGTGTGCTAGTTATATGACCTGTTCTTAAGCCTCCTCAAGGATTTTATAATTTGTGTTATACTATGTGTTAGAAAATGCATTTTTCTTAAGAAATCTAAAGGCCCAGCTTTTGCATGTGTACCAACAGTAAATAAAATCTTACTCAAATGAGTAGCCCCAGTCAGTTCCACTTGAACTGTTTGTAATAGAAGTAGTAAGGTACTACTTGGCATCCGTAAGGGCCCCAGAACAATTTCTGTGTGCTACTGTAATACTCCTACATTGAACAGACTGTAGATCATAGCAGGATTTCTCCTGCAGCATGGTGGTATCCCAGATGAGTCACAGCAACAGCATCTAGCCCCAGCCAGCGAAGTACTGATTGTAGCAAAAATGGCTGCAAGTATAGGTGGCAAATCTCTATGCTATGTTCAAGAATATGGCTGAATTTCACTTCTATGTTGATGCCATGTCTGTATTAATATCTTTATTACAGGGGGAAGTTTTTTTAGCCCCTCTTCCTTTTTTGGGTTAGGGTTCTTTTACCCCATCTCAGCAGATAGCCTGAGAGAATGTATGTGGCCTGTAATGCAGCTGTGGATTTTTATGACAACAGGGCAGCAGATGTTCTGTATTTGAATTCATCTTCAGATGTTACTACTTTGATAAACAGCATTCAAGGACTTTCTACTTTCTTGCCTAAGTGTTTTTCCATTTGGCATTTGCGGAGTGGAATGTTGAATTCTGAGACTATTGAAAATGATAAATCAGTTATGATGGCTTAATCACTAACACAGATGAATTGAATAATAAGCGACCAATGTAAACATTTGTGCAAAAGTAACTGTATATTTCTATATTTCAAAAATTCCATGAACACCAGGAAAACTAATTTTTTTAGAGACAGATATTATCTCATTTTTTTCTACTTTTTAGGGCCAATCCAAGGCTAATGTATGGATGCTTTCTTCCTATGAGTAAAAGCTGCATACTAGGCTTTTTGTTTCTTCTGATTTCTTCTAATTTCTTCTTTTAGTTTCTTCCAATCAGGTATACTTATTCTTACATTGCAGAGATCTTACTTAATTTGTCATAGCACTCCCCACATTTACATGTGTATGAAACACCTTCTGGCTGAAGGAAATTGGGTATCTCAAAAACTGCCAAGGGTATCCTATCAGGGAGTGTAGGGAGCACACGATTCAGTTGGAGTCAGCATGGAGGACCTGGACCCATCTGTGTGGAAGATCTGCTTCATAGCACAAGTGTACCTGTTTAAGACATCTGGCTGTTAAAATAACAGTTTGCCATGAAGATTTAAGGAGTTACTTGGTGGAGGCAAACCGGCATGGAGAGAGATTTGATCGCTCCCCCAGTTCTGCCAGCTGGAAGTCAGTCGACATGAAACTTGGCCATTGACTTTCAGCAGCAGTCCATTAAGGCCCTAAGAGATTTGGAGATCGGAACTTACTGTGGGATGAGGACAATAGGATTTGGCCTTGAGAAGTTAGAAAGTTAAGAATTTTGCTACAATATACAACAAAGAAATTTTATGTATGTATTTTGGTTTGGTTTTTTTCCCTGTAATTTTTCCTCATAAACCTGTCTTCTAAAACTGTAATTATTTTTATTTTTAAAAGGTGGTTCATTTGGCTGCTGAATTTCTGATTGTGACTTTTAGTATGTGATCTTTGGACTCCATGGAGAGTGTAAGGGAGTGGGTCTGTGAACAACTTCTAAGACACTTACGGAAGATGACTGAGGAAAAAAAGTTCACATATATTAATTCTACAGGACGTTGCACCGGAAATTTTTTAGGTGTCTACAAACATCAGAAGTTTGAAAATCACTGATCTAGAATTGAATATTTTGCTAGCTGAATTACAGATGCTAAGCCTTGCCCTCTTCTTTGCTTTTAGTCTTTCCTAGGCATTTTGGCTCTGGAAACTGGAATTTGGTATTTCCCCTTTGGATGGTGGCATCATGCAGTTATCTTGAAGTCTCTTCCTGGAAGACATACACATTTTATTTTCCATTGCCAGTTTTATGGCTGAGTATTATGACCAGTGCAAATAATATTTGCAGTGCTTCTAGCTTAAATATGTATTATCTGTGTATTGAAGGAGACAACATGCATTAGAAATCAGTACCTAATGTAAGTTTCAAATGCTAGACTTCTGAGTGCTCCTGAAAATGTTAATGCTTTTTATTTTCTGTTTTCTGTATTGCCATGTAAAAAACTCTTAAAAGTAACAGTCTAAATGACCACATAAGAAAGAGAAACTTGCTGTACAAAAAATCTTGGCGAATACACAAAATTAAGAAAAAGTAAAATGTGTCCTTTTTCTAGTTGCTCTCAATTGTTACTGTTTTACTACTGTAAAACAAGCAGTAGAAAATATTTAAAGTTTGTTTTTATTTTAATTAGCTATGTTTAAATTTTAAGCGTGGAGTCAATTCCTCATCAAGGCATTGGCCTTGCTCTGAGTTGGAAGATTCCTGTGTGGGTCTGAGGATGTGGTGTAACCAACTTCCTCTCCTGATGATGTGTCTCAGGCTAAGAATTTATTTCAGAGCACTTAGAGCCAGAGTGCTCAATACCTTGCAGTATTGATTCCTGGCAACTTATAGGCTGATCCTGCACCAAAGATTGTAGTAATTTTGCTAGTGCATTCAGTTGGAGGTCATATAGGGGCCTTACCAATGAATGATACCTCAATTCTAAATGATATTTTATGTGTTACTATTTATCCAATGCCAACTATATGCAGTTACACACATGATATTTTATGCAAATTGAATAGAAGTAATTTTAACGTTGAAGTTAATCATGAAGCTGAATATTGTAACCTGTCTCAAAGTTGGGAAGTGGGACTGCGCAGAAGTTAGCAGTTACAACTGGGATGGGTACAGAGGACTGCTGCCAGTGCCAAAGGGTAGTGGTGACAATACGTGGCAGGGGTGGGGGGCTGAGGAAAAGATGGGAGTTGTGGAATCGTGAGTTTAACCACGGCCTTTCACCTCTGTTGAGAGATGGCATCTGTTGCTGCCATCTGTTCTACTTCTCTGCTTATCTTCCCACGTATGATACCAGGCTGGGAGCCCAAAAAAGGGGACAAGGGGGACGCTTTAATGAAAGTTTGATGAACGCCGCTCTGAAGTCCCCATGCAGCAATCGGAGCTTCTGTGGATACATGCGGTCTTTTGCTGGCGGAGAGGAAGATGCAACAGGGCTGCCACGAATGTGATTAATATCCTGCAAGGAAGTTTTCCTGACTGAGCTTCTATCTAGGATAAGTAGTATGTTGTCTGACAAAAAATGGTAGTGAAAACGAAGTTCAGAAAGTCAATCGCCCTTAGAGAATATCCATTTGGTGGTACTTCCTGATTTAAAGTAGCTCTGCAGCTACTGTTTAGAAGTCGTCTCTTCATAAAACCCAGCACACAGGAATATGTAAAAATCTTGGCAACCAAGAGTAGCTTTCAGTGAGAGAACAATGGGATACATTAGGGGAAAATAACTGGTCATTGCCATAAACATCTTCAGCTCTTCTAATAAATCTACTGTATTTGGGCAGCAACTTTTCAGCTCTTGGCAAGCCTGTAGGATGTTCCATAGCAAAGACAAGAATTTGGAAAACCTCAGGGGGCAAGCCTGGCTGCAGTCTGTGACAGCTGGTAATGTATGAATCTGAAAGTGGTGTGCTTATTGTATAAAAGTTTCTTATGAGCAGCATGATTTGTGGAGATCAAAATCACATTTCATAGAAAGAGATAATTTTTTTAACCAGATGAATGTCAGTTCTATGCAAAGTGTTTCTTTCTTTCAACAGAAATCGTGTGATTTATAGTATGACTCATTCTGTACATGCAATATTTTGGTTAAAAAACATCACTTTTACGTGTGAAACATTTCACTCCGACTCAGTGTTGACAATAATACGAAAGAAGAGCTGCTGTAAAGTTTCTTTTCATCATCTTTTTTATTTAATCGTTGTCAAAACTTTGAAATAAGATGGAGCTAAAATTGAGGATACACTACATGTATATCAGAACAGCATTTTTGCTAATTAAATCTGTTTGCCAAAAATGCAGTATAGATTAAAAAAACCAAACCCAGTATGGGCATCCACACTACATTCAGCAGGTGGTTGTGGCTTAAAATAATAACAATTGAAACCAAAAGTTGAAGCAGCCAAGATATTTTTTGAGTGTTTTGAAGGTGAAACCTCTTTTTTCCTCTCAAAAGGATGTTTTTAGTCAAAATTCACCCTAAAAATAACTGGTTTTAAACTGGTAATGACACACAGGAAAAAACTGTTGCTTGACCCAGAACTAGTTTTTCTTGGTTAAGATTTTGCTAAGAAAGCTAAAAGCTATTTATATTCACATCCAAACAATTTTCCATATCATTCCATTTTTAGGATCGCTGCAGGGGTACTGGGCCTAAGATTTCCCAGCATATGGGCAACTAAAAATTCAGAATGCTGAGTTGGTACATATGTTACTGAACATCCTCTAGAAATAATTATATTTTGTTTTGGAAAAACTAGCACTGTTAGAAAATTGTCATTCCTGCATGCTATTTTTTTTCATTTCCTGTGTGGTGTTGCCCACATTTGTGTAGTTCCAAATTATGATAGTGTGTGTGAAAGGAATGCTTCAGGATATCCACAAAATAAACTTCTAATTCATGAGAGAAGGTTTATCCTTGTTTAAGTCAATGCAAATTTTCCAACTAATCTTAGTAATTAAGATTTCACCCAGTAGTGTCACGGCCGTCTTGATTCTTGTGACTCAGTCATCATACCTGCTTTATTATTTTTCAATAATGTCTCAGAATTCAAAATTCCATTCCACAAATGTGGCAACGATGTGAGAAGTCTCTGAATGCTGTTTAAAACAATTAGAAATTGAACTAAAATACCTAACTTTGTTCTGCATTGAGAAGGCACATTTGTAAATTTGTATTCTCAAAATTCAAGAGAACTCATCACCAGTGTCTTTTGACCATAGTATAGTTATTTGGTATTCATAATCCTATTTCGTGTTAGAGGAGCAACTTAATATCCTTTAATATCATTTTGTATTCCTTGCACATTCAAAACTTCCATGAAAGCCAATCATAATTTTATATGCACTTAGAAAAGTAGGACCAGGCCTCTAATTGTAGATGGATTTTTTTTCTAATTTAGTTTGAATAAATTATAATAAGCATAATCCTAACAAGACATTTCCAGATCAAATTTTACTTGCCTTACTAATGCAAAGTTCCTGTTGAGAATTGGGCACCAATAAGAGTAGCATTTGCTTAACCATAAATCTTTGAAAAATCTTCTGATACACAGCAGGTAATTTCAGAGATAAAGAGAAAAAGAGAGAAAAACCTCGTATCTATTACTCTGCCTTCTATTTGGAGATAATTAAGTTCAAAGGTTCTGAAGTAACATTGACTGTGTTACAGGATGTCCTCCACACCAGAAAATGAAATTAATCAGTCATTGCTGTATTAAGTGAAAACGAATTAGTTGCAGGCAAAACACTGTACTTTCATTAGTCATGTCAAGATGCAAATGTGAAGATATAGATCTTCGCATAAATGTTCACAGATAAACAAAATAATTAAATTCACTGTTGAAACAAAATAATTAAATTCACTGTAGTTATGCAACAGATATTCTCTTAAGTATATGTGTCCTGGTTTCAGCTGGGATAGAGTTAACTGTCTTCCTAGTAGCTGGTACAGTGCTATGTTTTGAGTTCAGTATGCGAAGAATGTTGATAACACTGATGTTTTCACTTGTTGCTCAGTAGTGTTTAGACTAAAGTCAAGGATTTTTCAGCTTCTCATGCCCAGCCAGCGAGAAAGCTGGAGGGGCACCAGAAGCTGGCACAGGACACAGCCAGGGCACCTGACCCAAACTGGCCAACAGTGTATTCCATACCATGGGACGTCCCATCTAGTATAGGAACTGGGGAGTGGGGGCGGGGAATCGCCGCTCGGGGGACTGGCTGGCTGTCGGTCGACGGGTGGTGAGCAATTGCACTGCGCATCATTTGTACATTCCAATCCTTTCATTATTGCTGTTGTCATTTTATTAGTGTTATCATTATCATTATTAGTTTCTTCTTTTCTGTTCTATTAAACCGTTCTTATCTCAACCCACGGGTTTTGCTTCTTTTCCCGATTTTCTCCCCCATCCCACTGGGTGGGGGGGAGTGAGTGAGCGGCTGCGTGGTGTTTAGTTGCTGGCTGGGGTTAAACCACGACAATATGATATTTGGTTTACGAGAGTACACAGTAGGTTCTTTATCTGTGTTTTGTCTATGATGACAGGAGAATTTAATTTTTGTTAATCTGGGGAGCCTGGATTCAGGCACCGACTCAAGAAAACATCTGTGTTTATGCTTAGTACAAACAGTCCATCTAAATCTCACTAGCTGCAAGTTTATCTTTGTTTTAATAATGTTCCCCTGAGGAGTATAGTACACAATCTGATCTCACAATTTTGCAAGTGTCCGTCAGGATGGTTCCAATGAGGCCACTTTTGTCCAATGACTAGAACTGAAACAAAAGTTTTGCTTTATATATTTTCAAAGGATTTCATTAATTAGTGTCATTTGCTTTAATTTCTGAAATGTTTCTAGCAACAGAAAACACTTAAAAATCACCTGTTAATTAAAAATTATTCCAAATTTAATTGACTTAGTTTTTTGCTATCGACTTGAGAGAATGCAAAGTGGGAAGGGATGCCTGGCACCATTCGAGTGGTAGTGATGTACGCAACGTGCTGTGAATAGGTCTGATCTGCTGCACAGCTTGGAAGACAACAAAGAATCATGTTCAGCATGCCTGCCCCATAGAGTTTACAGTCTAACATGTACATCTTCAGCTACTCGTCATTCATGCTGCTGGATGGCAGCAGGGAGCGGAAGGCTACGAGAAGACTATAGAAAACTATGAGAAACAGGATTTAGAATGGCAGTCACAGTTCTCAAACATGTTAGTTTTGAAGAGTTCAAGAAAATCAATTGAGGTGACAATGAGGAAAACAGAGCAGCATGGGAAAAAAATGAATAATCAAAACCTCAACCCAGGAGCAAGCAAAGGGAAGGTATGAAAAATGTAGCCCTTTTTCAACTGTATGTTGCAGGATCAGTAACAGGGATTTGCTTAAATGTCTTTATATGGATTAAAGTCACCTATCAGTAAGAAAGTAAACTGCAGATTCTTCTGAAACAGCTAGTAAGTCAAAAGACAATAACGGTGCTGAACCTGTAGAAATCTTTAAGCCTACAATCCATTTGAGAGAACCACCCTGATCCAGCAGCACTTACTCACGTGAGCTCCTCGGCATCTCTGTGTGAGTCTTTTACAAAAAAACTCGAGTAGGATTACAGCTCAGGAAAAGAACTGCAGGAACAGGATGGAGTTAGGACCTAACCCCAGTTTGTGCAACTAGGCAACATCCACCACCTTGCAACACTGAGTGTTTGATCCTGTGTTTATTTGTCAGAACTTCAGTTTCCAGGTTTCTTCACAGTGCTTGATGGCACCAAAGGCTACAGCCCACCTCTTGCTCCCATTACTATGATTATTTCAGAAAGAGGGAAGCCTAGGTTTAGAATCTGGGAAAGCAGGAGAAGGAAGAGGTAGCACGATACTTGAATATTTGCTTTGTATTGCACGAGTGCACAAATAGAGTTTAATACTTAAGGTCTGCACTGTAGAATAGGGCATTTTTCAATCTGTAATATATGATGATGTTTCACAAACAATATTTTTACGTTTATTCCCTGTAATAGACTTAAGCCTAAAAATAGCTTGGTTTGAAACATTTTAGCTAGTTTACAAAAAGAATCCCTCAATCACTGATTTCAGCTAGAGTACTTTTTTCTTTTTTGACTTCTAATTCATCATATGTGATTACGGTATAGATTGTTAGAGTAGTGTTAATAGGTATGATCTTAAAGAAGTAAGAATTACTGTGTTAAAAGTGAACAGCAGCCCCCCCCAAATGTTTTACCCTAGTTTATTCTTTCTTGATGCACAAGCTTGTCCCACATCTGCTCTTCTGCCTGTTCTTTGTATTGGCTACCTCCGACCCTGATCTCCTGCTCCCTTGGCCTCAGTCTTCAACTTGTGGAGCATATTGCTTCAACCCATCAATGCATAGAGCATTTTAGTTTAAAAAATGTGAAGCACACTTGTAATGCTGTCAAGGTCAGCTGCAATATTCATATTCTTAAAGTTTAGCATACATTTAAACGTATTGGTGGATCAAACAAGTGCTCTGAGAATGTAAAAACTGATGAATCTGTCCTGCTTGATACTACTGGGAATTCTGAAGGTACCATAACAAATTATTTCATTAGAGAGAGAAATAGTAATGGGTTGTTTCAACAGCAGAGATGCAGCTTAACTCAAAAAAATAGTTGTCTTCAACTATCTCGGAATATGTGGCACAAAACCAAATCAACATAAAATGAGCATAATCCAGACATAAAATGGAGCTGGAAGTGAGAAGAGTATTTCTAGACATCGGGGTGGGAGGGTGGGAATAAATACTTCACTTTTAAAATGGGGGCTCTAGATTTATTGAAAGAGATTATAAACGGGATTTGATTGTAAAGTAATGAACCAGACATCTTTCCCAGACCTGTATTTTTAAAACAATATCTGGTGCTATCTTTGCCATTGATAAAGGGACTAAACTATTTGTTTTCTCCCTAGATTTTAGTTTGGCTTTAAGAGCAGCATTGAAGAGAGAGTATTTAAAAAATAGTCGAAGAAACATTTTCACCTAATTCGCAAGAGATTATATTTCTAGAAGTTATTCTGAATGTTGAAGTGCTCTAGTTGACATGGTACAAAGCATGGGTTTCATTTTAATTTTGTGTAGAGAAAGAACACAATTAGTGTTTACTGAGCAGTTGAATATTAAACATAAAATGTGAAGTAATCCCTATGAAGAAGACTGTTTCTAGGGGCCAGCTTCAATGTTTCAGCAAGGCAGACTGTATAGGGAAAAATAAAGCCTTATATAATTTGTTTATTCTGTTAATATGTTTATTTTCTGTTTGTGTAAACCCATTTTGAATGTGTGGTATATTCAGTAATGTAGCCCTTGTGTAATCGCTTGTATGACAATAGAAAGATGCATGATTTTGAATTTACATATATTTCAGCATTCCTGTTACTAAGCATGTTAATAATACTGATGCTAAGTCCCCAGGTTAAAAATCTCAACTGACAGAGAGCTTTTGAAGAAACCATTGCTGCTGCCCATATGTCATAGTAATATTTTATAATAAATAATGTTTTCTATGTACATTTATGATATATTATTTTTTCCCCTCTCCCATGTAATTTTCTACAGGATAGCTCATCAAATGTTTACAGGTGGGCTGTGAACTACAAGGAGGCATGTTCTCAAAAGGCAAAATTGAAAGACTTTATAATTAGAAAGATCCTTTCAGCAAAATACTGGCAAATCTTTGATATTAACTTTGCTAATGCCTTCTGAATTGACAGGGGCTTTTTTTATACACACAAACACACATCCTATATTTTGTTGCTGTATAGAGCCTACTGTAATTTAAAGGAAGAATTTCTGAATTTGGGCATCATTTAACATATTTTAAATCTGCTTTTTGTGTATAACTCAAAACCCCAAGCAGACTGGACTCCTGAAATAAAGAGTGGAAAATGCAAAGATTTTGTCCCAAAATAATGACAGACATCACCCTATACGCACATTAGAGAAGTGAACAATATGGCCTGTGGATTCTTGTTTGAAACGGTTTTCCTCCTTTTCCCATTAACAAAGACTGTTAGACAATAAAGCCCTACAGAGCTACAAACAGCAAGATGTGAATTCATCAGTTGAAAGCTTGCCTGAAAGTCTTAAAACCCAATTCATTATAAGGTTGATGTATCTGGAGAATAAGGCAGAAACGAGGAAGGAAGAGCTGTCTAGGGGAACAGTTATAACTTAATTACTTGGTTATTAGTAAATAGGAATTTGAAGAGGGTGTTGTAGGGTCAGAGCAAAAGAGCCATGGCCCAGTTAACAGATGGAAACTGGGAAATTCTAATGCTCAAATGCTTAAAGATGAACCTTTCTGTAATTGCAGGTTCAGAGCCTAAGGGGAGAAGTGTCAAAAACTTCTAAGTAACTTGGGAACTCAATTTCCATTTTGAATGAAGATTCCCAGGTAACTTCTGAAAGAGGTTCTGAATCACTCTTTAAATTTTCCCCTAAGCTTTTTTATGCATTAGTTGTTCCATGAAGAGGAAATGGATATTACACTTTTTAAAGCATTTTAAATTCTACTGGTGATAATCTCCTGATGACGTATTTTTTATAGCTGTGTTCCGGACATCCTGGAACATGACTTTATTATGATATTGACTAAGAGTAAGTTCCAGTATGCTGGGTTCTGGTTATGATTTTGTAGGTAAGAAACATGAATCAGGACTTCATAGCTTGTAACAGCATTCCTTACCCCTTCTGTGAGCCAGTATAGTAAACAAGTATTTGTCATTATCCCACGGCTAACATCAGTCCTCAAGAGTTGGCACTGGGTGGATGTAATCTACTTACATTATCGGTGAAATAAAGGTTCTTAAAAACTGAGCTGTAATACAACCACTTGTGCTGTCAAAAGGAAAGGATAGGAATAAAGATGTAGATGAATAAAGATGTTCTGAATAATATATGCCTATTTTAGCCTATACAAATCTAAATCTGTAAATCCCACCCCAAAACACATATTGAGTCCCTAACTGCCCTTCCTTTGTCTTGTTCTTACTATGCCTGTTCTTTTTAAAGCAGTAGGTTGCTGTGATAACTGTTTCAACGAAGTACAAGAAGCTGATGTGGGGCATATGGTTAATCAGCGCTGAATCAGGGATGCAAATGGTGGACAGCATTCATTGTGAAGTAATGGGAACACATAAATGTAGCCTGCACTGCAGAAAATCAGAACAGGACTGGATTAATCAGCACAGTGTGTATTAGGAGGAGGCCAGGGCAAGCCCAATTCAATTGAATTTCAGCATGTCACATCTCTCCAAGCCAGAGTGTCTGTAATTAAATTCAAAAATCAATGTTAATGCTCAGCTGGGTCACACAGCTCAAATCAGAAGATAATCAGGAAGTGCTGGAAAATTGAAGGTTTCATAGAAATACTCTGTTGGCTGTACTGCACTTCATCAATGTTCTTCAGTAATGCTTTTTCCGAAGAAGTACTACACAGTGGAGTAATGCAATTAGGACTGTATGACACTCACCAAGGACAGGTGTCGCTATGTTTATTCATGAGTAAAACAAGTAGAATAGAACAGGGAAGGAGTAGGGTGCTGCATCATGCACAGATTGCAAGTTTCCAAGCTAGAAAATATGGCACATGGTATCTCAATTTTTGGCCACCTCTCAAAGCTCACAGGACTTGAAGCATTTAGAGTGACATGAATGTCTGAGCACTTCTGAAAGCAGTTTATGTGACATCATGGTCCTGCTCTAGGAATTGCGTGATCTATGTCATACCTCAGATGGAAAGAAAATTAGCATATCCTTACACATGCTGATCCTCTGTGAGCAGGATCACATGGGATGATATTTTATGGCATCAGGAGATGGTGATGTCATTAACACTAGCACTCTTTACTGACATTTCTGTAATGATTTTAGTATAAGTGAGAATATTTCATCAAGAAAGGTTCCACATGTAGACTGCATGCAAAAGAGTCTTGTTTAGTAAGACCTATGAGTTGGAGAAGCAATAATTCCTTCCAGGCTAATTTAGGGATTATTTAGGAATCTGTCCCACTGGTCCCAAAGCAGGCTGACTCATCTGGGTTTTTCTTGTTTCACAGTCTGCTATGGTTCTGCCCTGGCTCCATATAATGTACACACACAAGCTTCCTGTAAAATAAATGGGTCATTTTTTTGCTTCTCAGATGTGGAGTTTTCAGGCTAGATTTGTGGATCTACATACGAACTGAAAAGTTACGAAAAGAGTGCACAGCTTTAAGTCAGCTTTTGATTTTTTGATTTAAGTCAGCTTAAATAAAGACGACAAATATCGAGCCCTAAGATCCTAATACTGTGTCCCTGCTTTCAGCATGTCTGGCTGTGATGAGCTGAATGTTGTGCTCCTGTTATGACAAAGGCATGTAGTAACAGCCCTTAGGAAACCATCGGGTTCAGTATTGTCACTGACTATTCCTAGGTATATGGAAGGCTCTTTCTGTGTAAGTGGCACAGAAAGGCTGCCACGTGTTATCACTAAGCATATAGTAGAGGTCTACTATACAAGCATCTCTCCATGGCTTGGAAAATGTGACTTGGAACTGTATGGATGGACTGTCAAGTGAAAAATCTAAACACAGCTTTCAGCCTGTCTGAAATGCTGGGGGTATTCATGGTTGCAACCTGCAGCTGGCCAGAAGTCCTTCAAAGATCCTGAATAAAACATTACAACAAATAGAAATTTTCCAACAACAACAAAAATACCAACATGATCTATCCTATTTTATGATAGTACAGAAATTATATTTCTAATAATGTAGTAGGCATCTTATCTTTGGATCTTTCTTTTCTGAATTTAGCTTTCAAGGGCTACAGCAGAGATGTTGCGAGTGCCCCCTGTTCTGACCCATTCTTTTACCCACTCAGCAGCTCAGCCATGAAAAATTGTAGAAGGCTTGTGTTAAACCTCTTCTCAAGTTCACAGCTATTTGAAAGGCAGAAGCATCAGAGTCGGCTGAAATTCGGAACGTTCTCTGTTGGGATGTGCCTTGCTTAGAACCACACCATGGGATGTCAAGGCAGCATGAGAAGTCTCACGCGTGTACCAGGGCAATGCAGGCACGTTTCCAAGGGAGCCAGCTGGCGTTAAGTGTCTGAGGCTTAGGGGCTTATGAACCACTCAGAGTACTGCGTACTTCTATGTCCGATGGTGGCTATGCTAGCTGGGTATACTGAATGAGCATAGAGAAGTCCATGACTTCTGTGAGGACTGTAGCAAGTTTTCTTGTTTCTCATTGGTGTCTTAGTGATGCTCTAGGATAAGGAAAACTGAATAGTGAATGAGAAGCCTAAATGAAGCACCTGTGAAGTGGTCATTTCAGCCTCTGGGCAGGTGATGGTTGATCCTTCCTGTAGAGGAAAAGCAACAGTGTGATGTGAAAGGAAAAGGAGGTTCTTGCTCTGTAAAATCTTACCCTGCAGCTGAGCCTCGAGGATGTGATCAGCTTCCAAATCTGCCAGCAGCTGCAAGTGTATCTGACTAGTTAACTCCCACAGACCCTACACATTTCCTACAAATCAAACAGTTCTCATAACCAGATGCTTCTTTTACCTTCTCTTTTGGTTTCATTCTCATCTGTCATGTTGTTTCATTGCTTGCGTAGGTCTCTGTTGATTTGATTTTTTCCTTGCCTCCTAGCGTGTTCTCATTTGTTATCTTCATTTTTTTGGCATTTGCCTTGGTTAAATTACGTTCTATCTCTGACATTCCAGGCTGTTTGCACATAGTTGCATGATCTGGTTCATCTCTCTGTGTGCTCCTCTACCTCTTTATTCACTCTGGGTGGTCCTCAATGTTTGCAGCTCTATCAGCCACTATTTCAAATGTCAAGCTCAGTTCATGTTGTACAGAACTTTTTCCTTCTAATATTTGCTCTGCTAATTCTTGAGCATATTTTTAGAAAAAAATAAGGGTTGTCCTTTTACTTTCTCATGTATCTGGCTTACTGTGGCATTGCTGCAGTACTTGCATTGCCTTGAACAAGTAGTAATTACTTTATTCACATTTTAGTCCCGTAATGAACTTGAACTCATGTATATATATACTAATCCAGCTGTCTAACCATTTACCCATGGTTTTCTAGGAAGAGCCTTTTCTGCAGAATCAAAGCCCTGAAGGCTTCCACAAGGAAGTGAAAGAGCTAACTTAGTACCTGTCTTCAGAACTGACCTGTTAGGCCAGTATCTCACAAAACTAGAGACTGATTATACTTCAGGCACACTCTGCTTGGTGTTAACTGCACTAGTCAGGATAGTCCCAACTGTTCCAAAATGTCTGTTGCATTTTAATGTCAGTTGCCTCTTACTCCATACTTACATTGGCGTTGCTGCTGTCTTTCCACTAGGAGGAACAAGCATTGAATGGTGACCTTTAAACACAACTGTGAGAAAAGAGGAATCATAAATAAACATTTGTTAAAAAGTATTCTGTATATTTTCTACGAATTTTAGTGAATACCTTCAATTCTGTGTCAATAGTTTTAATTTTGTTTTTGCTTGTTGCTTTAGCTGTCTAAATAAATCTATTTCAAGTAATTTGGTAACACATTGCTAGCCTTCTACTGAAAAAATAATTAACTGGTGACATTGTATTTCACTCTTTCCCCTACATTCTGAACTGAAAACTTTATGGTGGACTGCTGGCAGCTTCCTGCTGCTCAATCTGTAACTATATTTTCAACTCATCTTCCTCTCCCCATTTCTTCATCCTGCTTTTCTTACACAGGGCTGGTAATTTTGCAGTAGTTTCTTAAAAGAAAAAAAACCTAACCCTTACTGTATCTGTTGGTACTCAGTAGTCTGCTGAGTTTTACTGACCTTTACTTCTTTTCTCCTCAGCAGTGCATTCAGAAATAGGGCTAAAAATTTAGACATACCAGATTGACTGTTACCTACAAACGCTCTGTGATAAGCTGAGAAGACCCTAAAGCCATGAGACATAAATGTAAATTTTACACTAACTGGAAAAACTTGACTATATATTTTCTGTCTTCTTGACTTTTAATTTGTTATTGAAATCATCTTAGTTCTTTATGCTGTCTATCTTTGCATCACAGATCAACCAACAGTTTTTTAACAAGGTGCCTGAAATAACTTTGGTCATGCATTCATTTTAGTATAAACGTGCCTTACGTATAAGTGCTTGATTCTGAACATTATGCTGGCTTTGTGTAAGTCAGGAGGATATTCATTAAAATAAACTGATATTTATCTTTGTAATTAACAGTGAGCATATCCAGGCTAAAGAAAAGTAAGTAAAATATTAATAGCATAAGATGATGTAGCGATAGCAATGTGAGGACCTTGAGGAGCTAAAAAAAAATTACTGCAAGTCATTTGTGAATAAATTGCAAACTATAATACATGCTAGTAAAAGTTGACATCTCCTGCTAAAATTAAAATGTTACCTATTATCAGTCAGTGTTGACATCTGTCCTGATCATATGGGTCAACTGAGATCATGTTTTAAATTACACAGGGTAGCTCAAGTATGTTAAAACACAGATGTATAGACTTTATGAATGGAAAGCATTGCAGTTGCACAGTACACTAGATAAGCTAGCATGCTGTTGGCAATGCATCCATTAATAGGTCTTTAACTAGGGCACCGCACTTTAGCTAGCAGTGCCATTTATCATTCCTCATGTGTTAGGAATATTCTCATTTTTCTCAGGCCTGGCAGCCTACTGTTCCACAAACTCTCTATTAGGGACTCAGTCTAACTGGAACAACTGGATGGAACTGGTTTTCTGCAAAATAGCAGGAAAGCCATATGCTGATTCATAGATGCAAAATGCAGTAACAGCAACTCTGCCATATTTCAGAGGCCTCGGTCCCATGGAAAAGCTGCGTATATCTGAAACGTAGGGCAACAGGATGGAGCGTAGGTATCTGAGCTGAGGGAGACAGACCTTTTAATGGTCACAAAAGAAAGTTTTGTCGTAGATGTGAAGGCTCCTGTGTGAACAGCACCTGGGCATTCTGGAACCAAGTAGAAGCAAGGAGGTAGCAGTTCTTCTGCTCTATTTAACTGGCCTTACTTTATGTACTACCAAGGAATTGTTTGGTTTTAATTCCCAGTGCTGTTCACAGATTGTTCATGGTAAAAGAAAAAGGGATTTACTAAGCAAATCATGTATCTGCACAAATGAATTCTGCTACCAAAGCTTAAGATACAATTCCGTAAATGTGACCCACAGTATTTCAGCATGTCTTTCTCTTAGCATCTCGCTACTCACAGGTTACTTGGCTCCCTGTGGGTTCTTCCTGTTTGCAGTATCCTTAGTTTTGGGTGTTACAGCACAAAGAGAGTGGTTATTATCACGCAAGTACTAATGGAATTGATTAAAAGTACAGACAAAATTGTTTCTGAGGGATAATTTACATAATGGGAATTATCTTAAGCCTTCATATTGACATTTCTGTTGTTTTATACCTATGAAATATCAATTTGTGTCTTGAAACTGCTGCTTTTATGTGTACTTTGTAACTTGTCTTTACCGGTCAACAAACAGAGTAGCAGTGTGGATGCTTATAGGTTCTACTGATGCCCCCATGTGGATGTCTGGCTAGATCATTCTAGTCTGCAGTTGAAGATGATGGTTGAGTTTTACTGTTAATTTAATAATAATTTATTTCTGTGACATCCATTAATGGGCAAAATAGTTTGACTGTGGGATACCAAAAGTATTTTCAAACTATGCTTTCCATTCTCTATGAAATAGTGCTTGACTATCCCTTTTTTGTATCTAGCATTTGAAACTATTGTTGACATATTGAGAATAGCATCACACTAACCAGTTTACTTATTTTGTGGGATTCCTGAGACCCAAGAAAATTTTCATTCCATTATTAATGTCCTAATAATAGCTATGATATAACAATGGCCTAATTGGTTTGCCAACATAGAATGACCTAAACCTCATACACTGTTTTTTTTGCCCCTGTGGATGAATATAATTATTTTGTAACTATCTGAGAGTCTACCTGCACCCCTGAGTCACTGAAAGTTAGGTTAGAGATGCTGGAACTGTCATTACATGTGACAGCTCAGATACTGTGACCTTGCTAGTTACAGCAACAGAGACCTTAGGAGGGGCTGATTTGTCTTGCTTCTTGGCATGGTAAGTTAACTCGCACAAAGGTCTTCAGTGTAAAAGATGTCCTAATGCTGACCCATGTTTTTTTAGTCTTCCTTAGGTCATAGTCATCAAAGCAGATTTCAGAAGGCAATGACAGACCAGATGAGCATAATGATAACATAGGGCCACAGCTGTGCTGAAGCAGCTGTTCCTGTTGGCCGTATAAACACTCTCACCTTGTGGCTGGGACACTCAGGGAACCCAAATTCCAGTTCTTGTTCCAAAGACCCCTTGTGTGGACTTTTCTAATGACACAGAAAAAAGTCTCGGGCTGGTAGAGGGGCCTGGCACCCAGGACACCCCACTGTCCAGGCAAGTGTCTTGGCCACTAATTTAAAACTGTGCTGCCAAGGTTAATGGACAGGTAGCAGGGTTAAGTTTGTGGCTTTCACAGTTTCTTTTTGGTCCTAGGTCCTTAAGTTCTGCTAAGTTGGGCACTTAACATCTTTTTAGGTCCTCTGTCATGCACTGAGACTTTCAAATACACAGTGTAGATACTTAAGCACTTTTCAGAGTTAAGCTCTTTATTTGAGTGTGTTTGAAAAATTGGCTCTAGGTCTCTGATGGTAAACAGAGAATGCTAACTCCTACTCCTCTGAGTTTGTTCATTTTATAGAAGAAGTATTTTCTAGGTCAGAGGGAAAGCTTTGCTTAGTCATCTTAGTTGTGGAGCAAATAGATTTGATTCATATCTAATATGTATATTACTTAAGCCTTCTTTGAAATACCTACTTCATTTTGTTCCTGATACTATTTGATCTTACAATCGTCTGACTTGTATACAGTGGGAAATTACAGTTGTTAGAACCTGCTAATTAACATGATTAACTGAGCATGTAGTGCAGATAAGGACATTTGTTTGGTCTCATGACAGCTGGTCACTGCCTACATTAAGTGTGTGTCTAGGCTGGAGATTTTGCCTCTGACTAAATCAAGTAACAGATTGCTAGTTAAGCTAGATGATGTGAGTGTAAACGGTAGCCAAAGCACTTGAGCATTGTTTGTGCTTATATACCTCCACACCAAGTGCCTGCCACTGTTTTATTCAAAGTTTTGTGCATAAGAACTGAAGAACCAGCAATACTAGTGCTTGTAAATGAAGATTTTTCCTAACATTTTCAGTCTTGGTTCATGTTTGGTTTTTGTTAGGAAACTGAATTTATCTGGCACACTGAGCCCTGGAGTGTTTAGTCGTGCCTTTCCTTTGCAGTAGATGACAGAGAACATACCTCTTTACTCTGCTTTTACACATTCAGTCTTTTGGAAACATCTAGAGACCTTTATAAAATTTGTTTCATGACTTGTGGTTGATAGCTGATCTTCGTTGTGTGAGCTTCCTTCAGAATTCCCCTTAGTTCTGTGCATTTTGGATTTCAGTTCTAGGATTGCTGGGCTATAGTATTATCTCACAGTTTTAACCTTCTTACTTCTAAAAGAAGCTCCTTCTTTTTATTCTTTGTAATGTGTAAAAGGTGAAAACTGAAAAAAAGGCAAACTGGAATAAATGCATAAAGATCCACGTGCTTCTTTTACACATTTTAAATTAGATGAGAATCACTCATAAAGTGATTATTTTCAATAAAAAACTTTACTTCCTGTTTATACTGAAAGCAGATTGCATGGCATAAAAGATTTAAAATAGTCTACTTATTTCACCTGTAAGCATAGATAACCCAGGATCTTTTCTAATTACTGAATATGAACACTAATAATGTGAATGGACAAATGCATCTAAAATAATTATGAATATTTGGCTAAATAGCCAATATCTGCTTCCATTTGTAGTACTGATTTTCACTAGAAAATGGATTTACGCAAACTAAAGTACTAAAATAGCTTAGAAACAGATTTTGTCACTTTAGTCATAAAGGACAGTTATCACCTTACTCAATTTAGGCTAAAAAAACCCTAGGGTTTTTTTGGTAGAAAAACACAGACAAACTGGAGAATGCAAGCAATTAAAGCAAAAGTAAAGCCTAGTATATCCAGCTTTTATTTTCCTGTGTGCATATTCTATTTTTTTCTTCTGGGAAGAAAATGAAAAAACTTTATTAGTCAATCACCTTTTAAACACCTTTGCTTCAAATCTGATAAAGCTTTTTCCCATTTTTGTTTCCCCAGTCTTTTTTTAGCTCCCTCTTGTTTTTTGTTGTAGTTCTGTAATGTATTTTGGAACAGGACATGATGTATCTGTGCATAAGAAGTGAAAATTTCTGTGCTTAAGTAAAGAAGTTATCGGTGCTCTCTTCTGAAAACAATTTACAGCTCTCAATTTATTGACAATTTAATACAGTGAATACAGATAACAGTAGGCATTCCACAAACAAATACTTCCAGTGCCTGAGAGCCTGTGTTTCTTCAGTCTGTCATCTAGGACCTGAGCTAAGCTGGTACAGCTACAGAGAGCAGGACAGCTGGGAATTCGGGACATCACACGTGATGATGGTGGGGCACGTGGGTTTACGCTGCATGAGACAGGTGTTTTGTGGCCTGAGAACATGTTTGGTTCGGTGTATGATGACTTGGAAGCTGTTCTAGACATAAGAGACCTGGTGCCAACCTCATGTTACACGAGTTTTACGTTGGTAAAATCCATGAACTTCTGTAGACTCACACCTGATTTACCACAGCATGCCAGGAGATGTAGTTGAGGATGGAAGAAATTTAAAAGTGTGTGCAACTGGGCCAGGAAAAAGCTTATAGACCAAATCTAGGCCAAGTCATAGAGCAGCGTCTTGAAAGCAAAATATAGAAACTCAGGTTCCTTCTTTCTCTCTTTGATGTGTGCTCTGTGCTTTTGTGAGTGTCTAACGAGCTCTGTGTAATGCTGCCAATACTGAATGTTGCTGATTTTGCACAGAATTACAATATATGACCTACTGAAAGGATCAGGCTGAAGAAGAAATAATAGCAAAGAGGATAAGCAGTTCAGGCATTCATCTTTGTGCTGTATTGCTGGGTGTTCACCTTACTTTTAACCTTGGCATAATAGTTGAAATAATTAATGTATATGGCAAATACTGTAAGTGATGAAGGCATTCAAAAGGGATTTTGTTTTGTTTTAAAGAATGCAGTTATGGCATTCCCTGAATCTGGGTAACAGGCATCCTCACTTAGCTTAAAATTATATTTATCAGTATCTCTGCATTTGTAATTTTTAGTTCAAATTCCATAGTTATTGGTTGATCATTTCAAGTTAGTTTCGAGCCAAATAAAATCCCAGGTGATTTCAAACAAGGAATTTCACATTAATAAAATGTGAAGCAAGACATTTGCAGACTGGAGCAAGTTCAGTGTGGGGCACCCAGGGAGGTTGGGGGCTAAAGCTCTTGCCCTGTGAACAGACTGAGCAAGCGGGGCTGGTTCAGCCCTGCAGGAGAGGCGGCTCTGGGAGGACCTAACAACAGACCCCCGGTACCTACAGGGGAGTGATCCAAGAAGACAGAACCAGGCTTTTCACAGTGCCACATGGTGTTAGGACATGGGACAACAGACACAAGTTGCACCAAGAGAGGTTCAGACTGGATATAAGGAGGAACTCTCTCCCCATGGGGCAGTGGGGCAGGCTGCCCAGGGAGCTGTGCTGGCTCTGTCCTGGGGGTGTTTCCAGACCAGACTGGACGCAGCCCTGAGCAAGCTGGTCTGACCATGCAGCTGGCCCTGTTGTGAGCAGGAGGTTGGGCTGGAGATCTCCTGAGCTCCTGCTTAGCTTGGATTATCCAATGATCATATGATTCCATATCCACATTCTGTATATGAACTAGGGCTCTGACCTGCTGAGTCAGCTGTCTTGGACAGTATGTCCCAAAATTTCATTTGAAAAATAAAATTACACTTTTCAAGCTCACTTCCATGTGCTTTCTAAATGAAAGAGAGGCTTGCATTACTGCGGACACAAACTGATTAGCTGTGAAAGTCTGGGTATTGATCAGTTCTATCTTTGTAACTAAGTTCTAGTCCTTGTCCAGTTGAGAGGTTCACTTAATAGTAATGAAGTATAATTTTATAAGACTAGTTCGGTGGAGGTTTTTTTTTTACTGGGGTTTTATTTTTTCCCCCTCCAAATAATAGTAGAGAGTTAAAGATTTTTTATTGTAATTTTTGTGAATTGGGGTACTTTTATAACCTTTCCACGGAGTCATTATGTAGTCACTTAGTGTAACAGCTTGAGGAAGGCTAGATTAGGAAGTTGGGTTACTCAGAGTCATACTTGAACTTTCCTAGCTGTGAGAGTCCTGCTTTAACACAAGACAGTGGAGAGTCATAAAGGTCAGGGTAGGGAATGCCATGGCCCAGGCTTGCTAATGAAATAGGATGAATGTGAGTCCAAACAGAGATTTGATATATTCAGTGTGGATTCAGTGTGGCTCCCTCAACTACTTGCCACACCTGAAAGTTGCATCAAAGTCACTTTGATAAAAGGGAACTGTGCCGCTTTATACAATGCAAAGGTACCTCTTTGCATATGTTTCAAATGAGTGTTACACAGTATAGTTATAGAAATACGTATAAAAATGAGATCTCATAACTCTCATTGAAGCCCGGATTTGTTTTTTAAAAATTCTTTTTCCCTTCTTAGTTTGTTTCAGTATCCAGCTTTTTATAGTAGAACAATGAGCTGCTACTCTTTTGTTCTCAATGTGTCTTCAGTCCATCCTCTAGATCCACTCCAAACCAGTGCTTTTCTGTCCTTCACAATTTGTGGACCCCCTGGATTCATTAAAGCAGTAAACAGGTTTTTTTAAGAAAGTTCCGATGTGCCACGCCTAGTTATCTTTCACAGATTCTGCGGAGGACCCCTGGACTGCTGGACCCCTGTGGTCTTGCTTGGACCAGTACAGTGCAGATTTGAAAACTGCTGCCAGATCTAGATTTTTTAAATAAATGCATCACTGTCGGACTTCAAATTTCCAAGCAGATTTTGACGTGTCCTTAATAACAAGCTTTTATTTTCCACTTATGAGGGCAAAGATTTTACTATTTAACATGTACTATTGTAAAGCAAATATAGACCATTTGATACAGCTGCATGGTCTACCAATATTCAGGGAACCTCAGCTTTTAATCTCTGCAGTGGACCTTCTGCCTATTGCCATCACTTAGAATCATAGAATCATTTAGGTTGGAAAAGACCTTCAAGATCATCGAGTCCAACCATCAACCATGCTCTGAAGTGCCTTGTCTACACGCTTTTTGAATACCTCCAGGGATGGTGACACAACCACTTCCCTGGGCAGCCTGTTCCAATACCTGACAACCCTTTCAGTAAAGAAATTTTTCCTAATACCCAATCTAAACCTCCCCTGGCACAACTTGAGGCCATTTCCTCTTGTCCTATCATTTGTTGCTTGGGAGACCGACCCCCACCTCACTACAACCTTGTTTCAGGTAGTTGTAGAGAGCGATAAGGTCTCCCCTCAGCCTCCTTTTCTCCAGACTAAACAACCCCAGTTCCCTCAGCTGCTCCTCATAAGACTTGTGCTCTAGACCCTTCACCAGCTTCGTTGCTCTTCTTTGGACACGCTCCAGCACCTCAATGTCTTTCCTGTAGTGAGGGGCCCAAAACTGAACACAGTACTCGAGGTGCGGCCTCACCAGTGCCGAGTACAGGGGGACGATCACTGCCCTAGTCCTGCTGGCCACACTGTTTCTGATACAGGCCAGGAAGCCGTTGGCCTTCTTGGCCACCTGGGCACACTGCTGGCTCATATTCAGCCGGCTGTCAACCAGCACCCCCAGGTCTTTTTCTGCCGGGCAGCTTTCCAGCCACTCTTCCCCAAGCCTGTAGTGCTGCATGGGGTTGCTGTGACCCAAGTGCAGGACCCGGCACTTGGCCTTGTTGAACCTCATACAGCTGGCCTCAGCCCATCGATCCAGCCTGTCCAGATCCCTCTGTAGAGCCTTCCTACCCTCGAACAGATCAACCCTGCCTCCCAACTTGGTGTCATCTGCAAACTTGCTGAGTGTGCACTCGATCCCCTCATGCAGATCATTGATAAAGATATTAAACAGAGCTGGCCCCAATACTGGGCCCTGGGGAACACCACTTGGACACCCTGGTACTATTACATGGCCTGACCCATGTGCAGCTTGCCTTTTCCTTTTCGTGCTGTGAAACTGCTTGCACGATTTGGCCTGCGTCCGTAATCTGACTGGCAACCAAGAGGTTAAAAGGACATGATTAGTCCCTAAGCTTATGCCTTGTTTCAGCTAGAAATTTCAAAGCTTTAATGTTTTAGATAGGCATGCAATTTCCTATCCTTGGCTTTTGCTAGCATGACTTTAAAATCCCAGCTGAGGTTATGAAGATTTTTAATACCACATTTCGTGTGCTTTCTTCTCACCTATTGTCAATTAAAGTACACTTAAAATACCTCATAATCATTAATACAAAAGATGTGTTTTGCTTGCTTGCTTTTTTTTTTTAACCTGTTCAATCAGGTCATTTTTTGAGGTATGGTTATAAGGAAAGAGATGCATCATAAGGTAGTCCCATTGGTGTGCTAGGCACTTGGAGGGGGCTGCTTGTTAAACAAAAATGTAATTTGAGATGATTTTCTCTGCTTCTTGTGGAACTACCCTCTGTTTGGCTGTTGCTGTATTATCTCTACCAGAATGATTAATCCCTTTGGGCCTATAAAGTTGCATATTTTTACCTTTGAAATAGAACAGATTGTACCAGATGACAACCTCTATGCATAGATAACATTGATATGTACATATTGTACATCAGGAGGAAAGTGTAGATGTGTTAAATACAGCTTAATATTGATTTGTTTACTCAGTTATGTTATCAGTTCTCTTGTTACTTTATCATTTGCATTCTTGATTATCAGAAATATTTTATGAGTAAACAGTTTCTCACATACCTCCTTCATTTCTAGGACTCTAGGTTTATCAAAGGTAAAAGAAACCTTCCTTGATGATAAAATTTGTCCTCTTCTTAAAATTTGAAATTGAGCCACTTAAATCATAATGAATCAAGTACTAATGGGAGATTAATTTCATAATCAGCTGAAACAGTAAGATAGGAAATGCTATGGTAATATAAATCAGGTTCTGTCACACACTACCTCTTACTGCAGTGATGTTTAGTTCTTTGCTGAAACACAAGAGCTGTACTTTTCAGAAAGTTTTATGTAAAGTTAAACTACAGGGAAGTAGTATGTACAGTTCTGATAATTTCACATAATTAAGTTTCAATCATTTTTCAAACAGTAAATGAGAAAAAGAGAAATATTTATGCAAACAAAAAAGATTATAAGTGGTAAGGGACACTGAAATGTATCTGGAATAAAACAAATAATATTAAAGAAATACAATTTTATTATTCTTTAGTTTGCTTCCCATCTTTGCTGCTAGTATACATTTAAAATTAAGTGTAAGATCTCAGTATACTTCAAATGACTATGTATTTATTCAAAAGACTAACTTGTAGGTAGAAGTAATAATTTTTATAATGCCAAAATAGTTGAAAAAATTAGATAAGCTTTCAGGCACCTAAAATAGAAGCCCCAAGCTTTAAAGCTTACTACAAGTTGAGAACAATTGCTGAGAGATTAATTAGATTTTTAATAGTTAGACCATCTCTGAAAAAAAGTTAGTTGCCAGCAGTACAGTTACGGTGATGCTAGTCATTAGGGAGGAAAGAGGGGTATTAAGGTGGTGGCCTCTTAGGTAAAAGAGAGAAATAAATAGTTTATAGTTTGTGGAACCAGAAGAAGTTAGCTGGAGCCACTAGAACATGCTATGAAGTCAATTCTTTCCATTGAATCTGTGCACACACATCTTTCAGATTTTCTTAGGCTGCTTAGCATTAGAGCCATTATCTAAATAGCAGCTCTTGCCTCAGTTGCTGTTAAAACAGAAATGTGCAGTCTGTAATAGGTTCTTGCAGTTGACACATCTCTTATATCTGGGATAATCAATCAGTGAGTCAACTGGGCTCAAATCCCATGAAATCCTATCCCACCCATTTTGTCATTTGCTTAGCTTCCAAAGGATAACTGGGTATTACTTGTGTAGACAGTTCCTAGCTTCAGAAGGAGTCTGAGTCACTCCTCTTACCTGCCATACCTCCCTGTGGAGGTGTCCAGGCTGTTCAAGTTGCTCTGTGCTCTGCAGCTGCTCTAGTGAGTCCCCAGGTCACCTGCCTCCTGCCTCCCTTCTTTACTCTAGGCTGGCAAAGTCAGGTATGGGTAATGCTAGCGGCATATATGCACTGTATATCTCTCTGATCATCAGTGATAGCCTGATGTACTGGCAGAAAAGAGGGATCCTCATCCATTTGTGCTAAATTACAGTTTGTCTATGGTAATTCACCTGTGCCTTATCTTTGTATCACAGAGTGAATCTACCGTTTCTTTGTTGATTTGAGTTGTTTGACCTGACTTGGTTAGGAAAATACTTCATTCTTTGCTTGGCGAATGCAAGTCTAATCACAACAAACTGTTTTATGAAAGCTGTTTTTACCCTCTTTCTTAAGTTTCATTTGTGACAGCCTTTCCTCGAGCATCTGAGCAACCCTTCCCCATACGGAAAGGTGATAAAGGAGAATTCCTTCCAGCCTCTCTGGCAGCCTTGGCTTGCATAGCCAGTGTAATGTAAGGAAAAAGCAGATGTCACTCCACATCCCAGGGTGACACTTCTTTTATCATTACCCATTTTGCATCATGTCTGCAAACCTTTCTTGCATGAATTTATTCCTCTGGCTCTACTATTCTTTTTTTAGGTGGGCTGCAGCCCCTCTCATGGCTCCTTACCCACCCATACTTTTGCAGGTGTTATTGTATTGGGTTTGCATGGCAAGGTTTTGGTAGCTAAGGAGAGGGGCTACACGAGTGGCTTCAGTGAGAAGCTGCTAGAAGCTTCCCCTATGTCAGATAGAGCCAGTGCCAGCCGGCTCCAAGATGGACTCACCGCTGGCCAAGGCCGAGCCCATCAGCGACGGTGGTAGTGCGTCTGGGATAACGTACTTAAGAAGGGGAAAAAGTTGCTGTGCAACTGCAGCTGGAGGAGAGGAGTGAGAATGTGTGAGGGAAACAACCCTGTAGACCCCCAGGTCAGTGAAGAAAGAGGGGGAGGAGGTGCTCCAGGCACCAGAGCAGAGATTCCCCTGCAGCCCGTGGTGAAGACCATGGTGAGGCAGGCTGTCCCTCTGCAGCCCAGGGAGGTCCACGGTGGAGCAGATATCCACCTGCAGCCCGGGGAGGACGCCACGCCGGAGCAGGGGATGCCCAAAGGAGGCTGTGACCCCATGGGAAGCCTGCGCTGGAGCAGGGTCCTGGCAGGACGTGTGGACCCGTGAAGAGAGGAGCCCATGCTGGAGCAGGTTTTCTGGCAGGACTTGTGACCTCATGGGGGACCCACGCTGGAGCAGCGTGCTCCTGAAGGACTGCAGCCTGTGGAAGGGACCCACGCTGGAGCAGTGTGTGAAGAACTGCAGCCCATGGGAAGGACCCACATTGGAGAAGTTCATGGAGAACTGTCTCCCATGGGAGGGACCCCATGCTGGAGCAGGGGAAGAGTGTGAGGAATCCTGCCCCTGAGGAGGAAGGAGCGGCAGAGACAACATGTGATGAAATGACCCCAACCCCCATTCCCCATCCTCCTGCACCGCTGGGAGGCGGGGGTAAGTAGAGAAAATCAGAAGTAAGGTTAAGCCCAGGATGAAGGGTGGGGTGGGGGGGAAGGTGTTTTAAGATTTGCTTTTATTTGTCATTATCCTACTCTGATTTGATTGGTAATAAATTAAACTAATTTCCCCAAGTTGAGTCTGTTTTGCCTGTGACGGTAATTGGTGAGTGATCTCTCCCTGTCATTATCTCGACCCATGAGCCCTTTGTTGCATTTTCTCTCCCCTGTCCAGCTGAGGAGGTGAGCGATAGAGCTGCTTTGGTGGGCTCCTGGCATCCCACCACAGTTATCCAGGTCTTTCCCTTCATCTCATTTCTCTGTCCTTGCCGCATGGTGCTCTGCAGGCTGTACTGAGTCTACAGTCACCTGAGATAACTACCAGTAGTATCTGCTGAGGGGTCCATACTTTCTTTGTGCTAAAGGGCACATAACAACCTGTTACTCCATTTGCTGCTGGGGTTTTTTAAGGCATCTCCTAGAAAGCCTGCCAGATGCAGAGGACTGGCCTTAGCCTACAGCCTGGATGAAAGGTGAAGTACATCTTGCTGATGGCCATTGAAGAGGTGAGAACTGAAGCATCAAGAGCCTGAGTCATTCTCCTCTGTGCAAACAGTGCAGAGAGAGAGCAAGAGGGAGAGCGAGCAGGAGCTGCTTTACAGAATTCTACCAGCAGGCTTTTCTGGAGTGATCTTTGAGTGGCTGACGGGGCTGGTGTCAGGGCCACTCTGTAACAGCACAGTGCAAACCAAAGCTAAATGTAGAGGTAAATCTGGGCCACTGCTTCTTTCAAGACTAAAACCCTAAGGTGTCCAGGTCTTTGGACCTGATGTTCTCGCTGAAGGTGAAACAAACAGAGCAGCTACAAGGTTAGAGAGTCACTCAACATTTGTTCTTCAAAAGGAGCCTGGCAGCGGTGGGGCTTTTGTATCAGCAAGATGGTTGTGTTTTATAAAATCAGTTACAGGCCTGTCCCTTTCTTTTTGTTCTGTATTCCACATCCATTTTACCATTATTTGATTCATTTTAGAGCCAGCCTGTGTCATTCACAGTGCCTCCAAAGAGATGCTGTCTGAGCTCTTAGTGTAATCTTTAATTACCTCTGAGTCAAAGTCTTCTTAGTCTTAGCTTGTTCAGAAGTTTGAATGCAGACTTCAGGGTAAAACTAAATGTAATTGCTGTACTAAGTTAAATAAGAGAAGCAGCATTTGTAACTGGCACTCATTATGGCTGTTATGTGGTGAAACTAAACAGATTTGCAGAATAAATCAAATGTATCTACAATGTCACTTTATTCTAAATATAATACTTTCTAAGAAAAGGTTTCCATCTTTATACGTACTTCATTGTAATTGGTTTCTGAAAAGCTGTCAGCATGAAGTGAAATTACCTCATACCAATATGTCTGTTAATACTGTTGATTTTATTAGATGTAGAAGAGATCAAAATTCTGCTGTTAATACTAAGTAAGTAGCTTATAAGCCTTACCAACACTGTGGCTTATTACAAATTGTTACTTACAAACCTGGTTGTGATTTTTTCCATTAAAGAAGATTTAATAATATTGATGTGAACTCAAGAAATAGGAAAGAGACTCTTTCTATGTGTAAAATATGTTTGTATCTTGTTGCAGCCAGACTTTCTCGCCCCTGTGCCCAACTTCTGATGCAGGTAGAGTGAACAGAGGAGCAACATGTTCCCCTGAAATGTTATCATTTTTAAATGGTTGGATTTTTAAATTATAATTTAAAAAAAAAATTAAGTTATCATTTTTAAATTGGAATTTTTAAATTGTTACATTAAAAAACCCGGCTTTTTATGAAGCATTCAAGAAATTAGTTGGCATTGAACTATTGAAATTGCCCAGATAGCATAAAAATGGAAGTGAATTGCAAAGGGTGAGAATTTCCGGAGAGATTAGGAACATGAAACGTGACACTACAAGTGAAATTTCTGAGATTTTTGGAATAATGCTATGAATTTCTCTTTCAGAAATTCGGAAAATGCTGTGTACTTAGCACCCTAGGCCTTTTTCAGGTCTTTCCTTCGTAAAGAAAAGGTTTCTCACAGAGAGAGAGGAAGTGCTCTGTCCTTTAATAATGGTGGTGCAGGGAGGAAGTTCAGGTTGCTGCTCTTTCTGTCTGTCATCTGAATGCTGCTGAACAGATAATAATGAACACTGGATACTTTTTTTTTCTGGGTTAGTCTTTCCACTTGGCCACCTATCTCAAATTCCCTATTAATTTCATAATTGAATTCATAATTGGTGGGTTGGACCGATTTCTGTTTGTAGATATACTTATGTGACACCTGCTTGTGGTGGTGGAAACCTATGATAGTGTCCAAATATAGAGTCTGTTTCTCATACCATGGTAGATCTAATCTTTTTTTTATGAGTGCGCTGCTAAGATTTTTTAAAAAAACATAAATATTTTAAGAGATCTGATGAGAATTACTGCCTGTAAATTGCAAGCAGTCACCAGTTTGCTTTGCCTCTGCTTTTCAGCCTCTCACATTATTCACCCAGTCCAACTTTAGCTTTGTCTGCTTGTGAAACCATCCCCAGCTTTGACATGGAGCCCTTTCCTCTGCAACGGACTGTCAGTCTTTCTTTATCTCTGAGCCTAGTAAGGCCACCGAAGAGAACATAATTTTTTCATACCTGGCTTAGAGCATCTTAATTTTACTCCATAATGTTATCTAGTATTCATTCTAATATTCATTAATTAAGCTTAGAGACTATTTTTGAGTCTGATGATAAGGTGGCTTGTAAAATAAAATACAGTTATCCTGAACTGTGTTGTTTTATTTGTTACTCTTACTCATAAAAAACTATCAAACATGGCTTTCTCTTTCTAAACCCATGCTGCTTAATGTTTCTCATGTAATAGACAGCCAGGTATGAAAGTAAGTCTAAAATGAAAAAATTTCCTCATAAAATGATAAAGCTTTGAACTGATGAACTTGAAATTTATGAAGATTTCTTATCTGGTAAATGAGGAACCAAGAAGGGGAGAAAAAAGATCTAGATATGCATAAAAGAGGATCAGCTTTATTAGGAAAGGCAAAAATTATTCTGTAGTTGAGACTTGGGTGATCTGAGTAGGCTTAAAAGCTTCTTTAAATGATGGAATAAATATGTATTAATATATGCTGAAATCTATAAGGAAAGATGTATTCATAGTCATTGTGTGTCATAGAAGTTTTTAAAAGAACTACTAGCTAAAGTGCTAAAATTATCTAAAACGCGTACAAGGTAATAATACATTAGTGACTTTGCTGCAGACCAGTCCAGAGATAAGTCATCTGGTAAGACTTCTGAATATTTTCATCTTTAATCCTGATAACCACTAAGAGCACTCTCCTTCTGCTACTGTCTGTATCACTGATGGAAGATTTATTACCTATGTTTACAGTGATAAAAGACTTTTCGAAATGTTTTTAAGATGCTATGTGAATCTCAAAACTGCTACTATGTCGTAACTGGATTAAGATATAGTAGCTTTTTTAAAGTCATGAATATTTTGATTACCAAGAAATACCTACAGAATACCAAAGTGCTATTTATATTTGCAGACACAAGCTTTGCTTGCCTCAATATTTCTGCTCTTTTTTGTTTGTTTTTTTTTCCAGGACACAATATAGAACTATGATAGCAACCGGAGGAGTCATAACAGGACTGGCTGCCTTAAAAAGGCAAGACTCTGCCAGATCTCAGCAACATGTAAATCTTGCCACAGCACCAGCTTCTGAGGAGAACAAACCAGTTAGACGCCGGCCCAGAGCAGATGTAGTAATTGTCAGGGGCAAAATCCGTCTCTATTCTCCGTCGGGATTCTTCCTTGTTTTAGGAGTGCTTATCGCATTCTTTGGAATTGCAATGGCCATCCTTGGATACTGGCCCCAAAAGGAACAGCTTTTAGGATCTGAAGATAATCTATCTGTAAATGAAACCCAGGTCCTGAGAAGCCAAGGAAGCATTTTACTTCGTTTCTTTGAACAGCATGTGCACTCAGATAAGATGAAAATGCTGGGCCCTTTTACTATGGGCATTGGAATCTTCATTTTTATTTGTGCAAATGCCATTCTGCATGAAAACCGTGACAAGGAAACAAAAATCATACACATGAGAGACATATACTCCACTGTAATAGACATCCACACCCTGAGGATTAAGGAACAAAAGCAGCTGAGTGGTGCCTTCACTGGCTTGTTGGGGGAAGGAGAACTCAGGCACAGCGGGAGCTCGTGTGCATCGCGGCTGGCTGCAAACACGGTTGCGCCTTTCTCTGGCTTCAAGAGTAATTTTAGAATGGATAGTTCTGCTGAAGAAGATGAGATTACCCTAAATGAAGATAGGACCACTGGTAGCCTCCTGCCACCTCTGCTGACTGAGCAATCTGGTTCACTCTTTGGACTTTACCCTCACTCCAGCAAGGCTTCAGATGACAAAAACACTAGCTCTATGAAGTGTGAAACAAAATCCATTGTATCATCTTCCATTAGTGCTTTCACACTGCCAGTAATTAAACTGAATAACTGTGTTATTGATGAGCCCAGTATAGACAACATAACTGAGGACTCGGAGATCACTAGGAGTCGGTCTAGAAATCTGTCGATGGATTCTCTGGCCATTCCACTAACTGATACTAATGAATCCTACAGACCGACTGCTACCATGCTGCCACGACACAATTCATTTGTGGACACTCCGTCTGATCAGTTCAAATCTTCTATGACTCTCGGACCAAGCACAGGAAAGCTTTTATCCCCTGGCGCTGCCAGGAAACAGTTTGGGTCCAACACATCTTTGCATCTTCTGTCTTCACATTCAAAGTCCCTGGACTTGGACAGGGGTCCATCTACGCTCACTGTCCAAGCTGAACAAAGGAAACACCCCAGCTGGCCCAGACTGGATCGGAGCAACAGTAAAGGGTATATGAAACTAGAAAACAAAGAGGACCCAATGGATAGGTTACTTGTGCCACAAGCAGCAGTCAAGAAAGACTTTACTAATAAGGAAAAGCTTCTTATGATATCAAGATCTCATAATAATTTGAGTTTTGAACATGATGAGTTTTTGAGTAACAACCTGAAGCGAGGAACTTCTGAAACAAGATTTTAATATTTAAGTTGCAATTTAGAAGATGTCATACAGTATTTTTAAAAAAAAAAAACAAACATTTTGACAAGTGTTTCCTTTTCAGTGAGACTAGTACAAGCCTGTTTTTAACCAAATGCTTAACGGCCCATTAAAATTGGCTTGTGTGAACAGAGATCTTCATCTTTGTAATGCCAAGAGTTTTTTGTCTTACTAACATACAGCTGCAATACTGTACGTTATCATTGCTCAGAGTTTTGGTATGACTGATTGCAATTTTTCCCGAGTCATTACTTCTTTTGTTCCATTTAAGCATGTTACTTTTTATCAATTTGAGTCCAGAAGCCTGCATTAGGAAAAAAGCTCCATTTACCTGTGAGTTCTGTTTATTTAATGACTGCAAGAGTCTAAAAACGGTGCTTGTGGTCTAGAATGGGAAGTGAGCAGGAGCACATACTGGAATTGTCAAATCCAGGCCTTTATCCTAGGTGTTATCTTTCACATACAGTACATCTCGGTAACTGATGTCTTGCCATTGTCATTGTGAGGAACTTGTTTACATATTGGGGTGGGTGGATAGAAAAGAGTGGGTATAATTAAAACCATTTTTGTGAATTCATTGTAATTGGTTGAGTTGAATACCAGTGTTGTGAATTATTAACTATGCTTTGTACAATAATCTTTCTACATCCATTGTTATTTAATCCTGTAATTCTAGGAAAACATATATAAAGTAAGAAATCTGAAAATTCTTCTGGGATTAGTTCTCTAAACCACTTTGATTGGCAGCAGTTTTAAAATGAAAATACACAGATTCAATTAAAATCTTAGGAACATGATGAATGCCAACAGGATTTTAGAAACATGGTGTATAATAAGATGATATTGTGACATGCATCTGAGGAGAATAATGGAAAATGAATATATTGCCTCTCATTACAATAGCAAGAAGCTAAATAACTAGATCTCTGTGTTCAAAATACTGATACAAAGCATACAATTCAATATGTATACCAACATAGTATGAAAGCCCCTTGCCTAAATTTTGATTTATATATTTCACGTAATTATTGGTGTGATGGTTCACTGGAGGCTTAGCTGTGGCAGTTTGCGTTACAAGATTTTGCAAAAGGAAGTGACATTTAAAACAATGTTTTTCTCAGCAAAGCAAGCTTCACAGTTGACAGTTGTAGGCTATTGCTAAAGAAAATGAGAATTTGAATGTGCATACCAGCAGGTTTTCACGTATTTCATTGAGGTATTTAGGCCATGATCCTGCCATGACAGCCACGCTAGAGAATGTCTCTTCAAGCTGCAAGGCTCATCTAACAGGATGTTGGTCTTAATTGGTCGGTTTTGATATATTCACTTAACCTAAATACTCAGGAATTATTTTTAATGGCTTTTCCCAAAAAGAATCAAACCTGTTCAAATGTCATTGTTCTTCAATTACTTTGATTATGAAAGATCAAAGATAAAAATACCCGCTTTTTTTTTTAATATTCAGCTCCATATTTCAACTGCGCGATGTTTATGTATCAGGAGCATTACTGGCTCAGTGAATTGAGGCATAGTGTTAACTGTTAGAACCTCAAGCCTATATATTGTAACAGAGTTGGCTAAATATTTTGCTATGAAGCTTTTAATAACTTTCTGGTTTGTGTTCTTAAGACATTTGCTATTTTTTGAAATAAAATAAAATGTCTGTCTACATACATCCATTGTAAGACCTGGTTTTTTTATGATCTCAAATCTTCCGTATCAAAGTATAACTAGGTATCATAACATTGTATATAAAGTTGCACTTAATATATTAGCCTGCCACTAGATATTTCGCTATGACGAATTGATTTCCACAACATCCCTACACATGTAAAGGCTGAATATTTTTTCTTCCATGTAATGTGAAATGTATTCAAAGTGGTTTTGATATAAGGAAATTTTGTATAAAAAGAACATCCTGTTCTTTTTAGTTTGGCAGTAAGTATTCGTATAAAAATGGAAAACACTATTAAAGACATGAACGATGTAAGCTTTTATTTCCTTAATAGCTACATTAAATCATAGCTTAAAAGACTGTTTTTTTGGATACCATCATATGTGGGAATAGTGGTCCTTTTCTAAGTATAGCAGGGCATGAGCTTTTAATTTTAACATAGATACCTGGTACTGAAAAATGTACCCACTTCGGAAAGATTTACCCACTTGGGAGACCAAGGTAAAGCTACTGACTTAAAGCAAGAAATCAAAATAGCACCATACAAAGAAACACTGTGGTTGACAGACCGACTACAAAAATATTCCTGAATTACCCCCAAATGGAATATTTCATTCAGATAATCACGGGACGGTTGAGGTGGAAAGGGACCTCCAGAGGTCCTCTGGTCCAACCCCCCTGCTAGAGCAGGGACACCTAGAGCCAGTTGGCCAGGACCGAGTCCAGCCAGCTTCTGAATATCTCCAAGGATGGAGACTACACAACCTCCCTGGGCAGCCGGTGCCAGCACTTGGTCACCTTCACAGTAAAAGAGTGTTACCTGATGTTCAGGCAGGACCTCCTGTGTTTCAGTTTGTGCCCATTGCCTCTGGTCCTGCCATTGGGCACTGGGCTCTTTTCAGAGCCTGGTTCCTTCTTTTTTGCACCCTCCCTTCAGGTGTTTATACACATCAATAAGATCCACCTGAGCCTTTTCTTCTCTAGGTTAAACAGTCCCCCAGCTCTCTCAGCCATTCATCATAGGAGAGATGCTCCAGTCCACCACCTTTGTGGCCCTTCACAGGACTGCCTCCAGTATGTCCATGTCTCTCTTGCACTGAGGAGCGCAGAACTGGACCCAGCACTCCAGGTGTGGCCTCACCAGTGCCTTACAGAGGGGGAGGATCCCCTCCCTCAAGGGTAATATAGGACCTTATATCCTTCCATACTCCTTCGGCAGTTCCAACTCAAGCTCAAGTTAGGAAAACTTGTAGATGTTCAAAAGGCCTGAGCACTAGTCTTCACATATAGAAGTCAGAAACTGCAGGAGGGCAAAGATGTCTGTATGCTTTGCAATATGTGGGAAGAGTTAGGAACCTTACAGTGGCCAAAATGGGAGCCACGTACAGTTGGCAGATAAGGAACTGGTGAAGACAAGAGCATGTCTTGAATTGCATCTTTAGGGCATAAATATATTCAATCTGTTGCTGATCCAGTTCACAGACTTTTTTTTTTTTTCATTCCATTTCCATTATCAATACTGTGTGCAGCCCACAATGAGTTGCTCTTCAGAGAAAATAATTGTATAACTACACCACAAGCCTTTTCATGGAATAAAAAGCTAAACCTTGCGTCTAGCCAGAGGAAATATTACGGTACTGCATCCTTTGGATGTAATAACTCCAGAAAGAAATAATTTAGATCGTGCAAGCAATAAGTTTGCTCCTTCCTCTGCCTAAGACTGTTTAAAAAAATACATTTTCCACCTCTCAGGTAAGGATCTTAATCACTGCCTATGGATTAGACTGATGTTAAGGTCTGTCCCTCCCTCCCGGGCAAAGCTGTTTCACTCTGCTCATTTACTGGGCAAGTTTCATCAGGAAATAAAGAGCATGGCTCTGCTGTGACAGAGCAGAAATGCTGGGTTACATTGTCTTCTCCAGGATTGCTTCTACATTTTACACAAAATGGTCACTGGATAAAATCCTTGAAACAGGGCCTGGATTCTTGCCAGGTTGATATTTTAACTGCTCCTCCAGGAAGCCCCGTTTACTCTGCCTGTGACCAATGAACCTAACCCTTCCAGGCAAAGCAGCGTGGAGTTCAGCAGGAGGGACTGGCAAATGCTCCAGCTGCTCAGTTGCACAGGGCTTGGTGGATGGGAAGGCATGGGTTTTCTCAGCAGCAGCAGGACGTTGGCGTGGTGTTACGCATCCTGATGGCTGCTCTAAAGCTTGAGCTGTATAAAGGATGGAAAGGCGAGCTGGCACCACCAGTCTGGGTTTGAAAGAAAGTGAAATTTAATGTTGTAACTGAGCAGAATTTTCGAAGCTGCCAGTTTTGGAGGTAGGCATCTACATCTGTCCCACCTCATATATTAGACAGCTAAATAATTTTTTTGCAACCGTATCAGAGTGCCTTTCTCAGACCTAGAGCTGATTTTACTTATCCTTAAAATAGAGCATTACTAGTCCTTTAGTTTCTGCTGAGTGAAATTTGGGAAATGGTTTTCAACCTACAGCAGCAGTTTTCTCTCTGAAAAGCTTTTCAGGCAGCTTGTAGAGTTCCTGGATAGCTTTAGTCTTACGCTCCTAAGTTTGTTCTTTCTGTGAGTCTTTTTCTGACCCTTTCCAGGAACTTCTGCCTTCATCTTCCCAGCACTACCTTTTTTTGTTAATTTTCCTGCCAAATATGGCATTATGATGAGCAAGGTGAAATCTTTTAGCAAGACTGTGTGCATGTATATATGAGAATGCAAATGGAATAAATGGTCTATTAAAATGTAGGAGTGCTTCAATTAGTATGATTTAGCTACTCAAGGGCAAGTTCATGCCCTTTGTTTAAACCTTTTCAAATTAAACTCAGGGGCAAATTAATTGCAGTTATCACACCTATCACATGTTTAACTTTCAGATCACATTTATTAACTCTTTCATCAATGTTCTATGTATGGTGATGTTGAATTGTTTTGTATTTTAGGACTCAGTATTTCAAATTAACTTCACTGGAGTATTTTACGCATTCTGTAAAGCCCAGTTTTTAATACTATTACTTGTCTGACAGTTACCAGAATTACAACCCTGAGCCTTGTAAAGAATGGAAATCTGATAGTTACAATACTTTTATTTTAGAATAGTTTGTTGAAATTGAAATATAAGAACCCACTGTATTAAACAAAAAGTTGTGTGTCTGATCTGTTGTCTTGGTTCTAATTCAGGTAGATAATGCTTTAGAGGAGAGTAATTTACAATCACTGTGAATTGTCCATAGGAAGAATCATAAAACCATTGTTGTCCCTTATCGGTTTTTATTCCAGCTAGTGTAATTATTCAGGATGGCATTCACAGAAACATCTAATCCATTTCTGAATCCCACTAAGCCCTTTGGTCTAATAATATTGTTTTTGCAAACTACTGCAGATTAATTATGACTTGCCAATAAATATATTTCCCTTATCAGCTGGAAATTCTTATCGGCACTTTAATTTCATTGCAACAGCCAACTGCTCTCCTATTAAAAAAATGTACCAGGAATAACCTGATATCTATTGTAAATGTATTGATGTTTCTGGGTGTTTGTTTTTCATATTTTTGAAGCAATTAATCACTCTAGTTGCTCAGAGTTATCCTGTGATTCACTGTACAACTGGTTTAGCACTTAGATCTTTTTGTTCTCAGAATAGGTTCCTCCTTTGTAGGCAATACTGTATTTGTTTTGGCCTCTAATTACATGGTTTTTTTGCTTTTAATATTAAATTCCATTTCATTGCAGCCCATTAAGACAATTCAGTTTTCCTTCTGATCTCTTTCATATTGATAATACTTACCCACTCAGGCTATACGGGCAGTCACTGCAGCCCAATAGGAGTAGTAAGATTGCTCTTTGATGTCAACTGAAGTGTGGTACGTGAGGCCAACCTGGTGATTTGTTTCAAAGGAACACTACCAACCTGGAAAAAACTGCTTTTAGCCACACCCTTAGTGACTTCTGAGAATTGCATCAGCCCAAATGTACATTTTTCTTAAATCTGATCATAGATGCCATTTGGTAAGATTAGTTCCATGTCAGATCCTTGAAAAACTCCACTAATTACCTCTCTGAAGCCTTACACATTCCCTGCCAGCTCAACTTGTCGCTTTCACATTTGATGGTTAATACTCAGCGTCTTTTTCCTCCTAATTCTCTTCTCTGGCTTAGCTAATAATTTAACGTGTGCTACTGTATGAAATGCTTTGCTGAAGTCAGAGCAGATGAGATCTACTGCATATGTTGTCTAGAAAATTATTATTTTAAAAAGAGATATCAGTTTAATGTAGTATGATCTGTCTTTGGCACATCTACTCAGCATTTCACCCTGTTTTCCATTTTCATTCTAGTCTTTAGTGCCTTGAAATTTTTTTTTTCTGAAGCCTTCCATACTACCCGGATCTTACTGACAGGTTTGCAAGTGGACAGATAACTCCTCGTTTCCTTCCTTCTGCCATTTCATAAATACAGTTTAAAAGATTACTACTTTTAATACACATTGCCTTCCCTCTCTCTGTCAACTCAGTAGTTGTATTGAAATTCCTTGCTATGATGTGTTTCACGTGCCAATTTTTTCAGGCTACTGTAACGGAGATTATGTGCCCCCACACCGTGAGAGCATTCAGGGCTTGAATTTAGCTTTCTCACAGGTGAGGATTTACACAGCTTCATTTTCACACTTTCTTTCTTCCATTTTCCACACTTTTCTATCTCCCATTTCCAGATTTTTTTTCCTACTAGTCACCTTACCTTTCCCCTGTTTTTAATATGGTTAACCTAGCTGAAAAATGAGGCAAAGTATTCACTTAGTATATAGGCTTAATCTGGAATGAACCTGTCGTTTTTAGTGGTTTGGGGGGGGTTGTTTAATTTGAAAATGGGTTAAATGGTGGCTGAACATGACACTTCACGCTTCACGGTGTGTTCCCGCACTCACTATCTGCTCCATTACATACACTTCCCCACTATTTTTCCTTGCTTGTGTGTATTTGGGGTTTTTTTATTTAATTTTGGTGATGCTGTCATTAATCCAGGTGGGTCTGGAATTATCTCCAGAAGCTTCCTACAGTCGAGGTACACATTTGTGTGCTATTGGTTTAAAAAAAGGTCTGCCTTATCTGAGAGTCAAATCACCAGCCTTCTTGCCTGGCTGATTTCAATAACTACTTTTCTTCTGAAAATTATCAGAATTTGTTCAGCTGAAATCAACACTTTACTTGGAGTCCCACTGTAGTTTATCTTTTTTGTTTAAAGTTAATTGGATCAGCTCATGAGCACTTGAGTTTCTAGGAGCATCTTGTCTACAGCACACTCAGTGCTTAACAAAAGCCTGTTGGTATTTGCTACAGCGATTGTTTGTGGTAGACATCTGTCGGCTCTTCTGCCTAGGGATATCTCTGCTCAGTTCTCACAACCACCATTTGTTCACAGTCTTTTTTTCTGGGAAATTCAGTTTTCCACAAGGCAAAGGTAAAAATGCAAGGTAAAGACAATATTTCACTTGGTTAGCAGTGATCGATATACTTCTGCTTTTTAATTCAGTCGTCACAGGGAAAAATACTCCTGTGCCTTCTAGCTACTTATCTTGACTGTCTGGAGGTCTTAAGTATTTGTGCAATATAATTCTGAAAACAGTGAGCCAAAACCGAGTATCCAAGATGAGAGTATAACATTGTTATGTGGACTTAATGGAATAGATTTAATGGAATATAATATTTTCAGTATTAACCTCTATAGTTTCCTTAGTATAGTCACAAAATTTCATTTTTCAGTCCGACTGTTGAACATATACTTCCACTGAGCTGTCTTCACTGAGAAGTGGCTTGCTTTTCTGTGTAAGTTCAGTTTTGAAATGATCACCATACAGAAGCACTTCACGTAACTCTTTCCAAGGTGCATTTCTTAGCATTTTTCAGAAATAATTATCAATTTAGGCATGTTCTATTCCACCTTGAAGGAAAGTTGCTCCAATTTGTTGTGATTACTGACTTATTGCAGTCACTAGTTTTTCAAGGGTCTCAATGGATTCAGATAAAAATGTGTGGATGAAGAATATGGAGAAGATCAGCTACTATCACATAATACAGTTAAACTCATCTTGCACCTGTAGAGAATTCTTTATCATTTTAACAGACAGGAAGCGCTCTGATATATGACGTGAGCATATTGTATTATCTCCAGCAAACAAGTGTTCTTTATTATCTTTATGGGGACTAGGAAGAGGATTAGACTTATAGCTTAACTAAATGGCAGTACCCTTTGATTCTTGTGTACAGGAGTCAGGTGAATACAATAGATTAGGAGGTGTTAGGAATTAATAAAATGGACACTAGACTCTCATTAAACTATACTCTCTAAATCTGTATGCCTTGTAAATAACACTGAAATGGAGGACTCTTGCTTATTGTCACAGAAAACGGTCCTGGTCATTCTTCTAAGGAAGAAAATACACCTGTTTCCTGTCCGCTGACTTTTTGAATGAATGTTTTTATCTTTATAACGTTGATACCTATCTCACTGTTATCTAGACTGGCAGTTTTGCAAAGTTTTCATGTCTTTCCTTAATACTTCATTTTACTCTGCATTTTCCTTTTGCAGGTAGGACAGGTTAGGGCATTTCTGGAAGTCATTAAGAACTCTGATGTTTACAGTTGCACCTATATCCCTTTACAGCAATGCTTTAGTCTCTGGTCTCATAATTGGTGTAAGATGACTAAATCTTGTCTGCCAACATAAAGGACAGATTCCCACTCCCTTCCTTCTTCCCACCCTTTCCTCCATGATCCTAATCCTTAAGCAGCTGTGATCAACCAGGTCAGGAACTGAAAAAAACTCAGCAAAACCAGCTACAGCAGCAACACCTCGTAGCAGCAAACAGGCACTGGATCAGAGAGCTGGTCTGCTTCAAGATTTCAGCTGGATCAGAGAGCTGGTCTGCTTCAAGACTTACCTGTGTAAGCGCAGAGAAAGAGCCAGACTGCCATGGCGGCAGATTGGTTTCAGCTGATGGTGAACAACACCCTCTCTTCATAATACCATAGTGACTGAGAGGAATTGTGATTTTGGACAGCACTATAGTCTAATGGTTTCTAGAGAAACATAAAGGATTATCTGTGGTTTCTAATTTCTGTTCTGGTAATGAATCCCTGTGAATCTATGGAATACTTGTCTATGCTTTTCTGTCTGTATTTACTCTTGTCATCTTTCAAGCATCCAGTTTCTTGGTGATTGTCTATGAATGAGCACACCATTTGCAGAAATCAAAATCCATTTCGGGAAAAAGAGAACAAAGTTTACTTGGTATGTATTATTGGGAAGTCATTTATTCAGCTTCTGTTCTGTTGCTAAAGGTAGGCATGGGTGCTTCTTAATGACTGTGTGTTTATAATAGTTACTTTCTCCTCTGAGATCTGTAGATCTTAATTAGTCGATAAGTAGCTTTCTGAACCTAAGACAGATGGGAAAAAAATGTACCCCTGAGCCCTTCTATGTCTTACTGATTTCCAGAACAGATTGAAAGGTTTATTTTTTAAATTAAATTATTTCATTTGAATCATGTGCTAGATCATATATGCATATGGATTTTACACACATATGTATATATGTATACACACACAACATTTTTTATTGCATCTGGAAGCTGATCTACTTTGGAGCATGCTACTTCAGAGCATTCTGCTTTTGTTGCTCAGCAGAGATGAACAGCATGAAGCTAAGTGGGTGGGGAGAGGAAGATGCCTGTGTCCAAAATGCTGGGGTGCCCTGATCCATTCCTGCCTCAGTGGTAGTAAGTTCAATATAAATTATTAAAGCAAAGACTTAGAAAACTAAGAAAGTTATCAATGAGATTAAAGAGCGGTAAAAAGGAGGCTAGCATCCCAAGCCAGAGTCTGGGAGGATGCAGGCCAATATATCACCAAATTGAGTCTTGAAGGATTCAGGCTACCACATTATCAAATTCTCTGATTTTTAAAAAATAAGGTGATGTCTCTGGTTTTATCATTGTTGGAGAACCCCAGAAAAAATAAAAGGTTAGTGCACTGCATCAGAAAGAGATCTGTTGCTGGCAGCAGACTTGGATAGTCCCTTACAAACACACTTCTGCTGTTATCACACACTATTAACAAAAAAACCCCACCTTACGGAGGTCCTCCTTAATATGTGGTATAAAGCATTATTAAGATACATGTTTCCACATTCCCCATGAGAGAAGGAATCATCACTCTTTCCTTTTGACATCCTGGAACTGAAACTTGTGTGCTGACTCAAAATGGCTAAGTGCTACTGGACTCTACAACACACATTTGCAGCCTCTTTGAGGCAGGTCTCTGAGAAGGTTGGGGGCTGAGACTCCTTGCAGAGTTAATACTTATTAACATAAACAGTAAATTCTGTGCAATTGCGCACCCTTTCCAGTTTCTCTTCTTCCCTTCCCTGACATCAGGAATACATATCATGGTAAAGAAACTGTGTTTTTTTCAGGTATGCTGATACCAGTCTTTGCCAGCATATTCAGGCTTTGGCAGCTTGAAAGGCATTTAAATGCACCCATATTGTAATAGGACAAAGATTTCCAACATAAAAATTGGAATTTATGTAAGAAATAGCCATGTAAGCCTCAGGCATAGTCCTTGCTTTCAAATGTGATCTGCAGATGAAAAGTATCAGGTAAGGAGGAGCTATCAGCTTCACCTGACACAGGCCAAGTAGGTGGCTTGCAGAACTCCATGACATGCAACATACTAGCCTGAATCACTGCTATAAACTTGGTGTGGGGAAAGAAAGACTGTGCTTTTCACTGAACTGAACAAATAATTAATTATTCATAGCTAACCTTATTTGCAAGGATATTAGTCACATTTACTTTTGATAATATCAATGCTTAAAATTCCTTTCAACACAGGTGCCAGGATAAGCAGTGCATGAGTACTTGTGGCAAACACATACACAGATCATGACCATGGTCCAGCTGACCTTAATTTTCAAATTAGTATCTACAGAAAAGAAGAACTACCTTTGATTCAGTTTAGATTTCTTCATGTTATCTAAGAAAAGCTTTTGTATTTCCTAAAATACAGATTCAGCGCAAACAAGCACATGCAATGGGAGACAAAAGGATTTGTGTTATTTAACACCTGTGCACAGCGAGATGTGAAGAGGATACTGGCTTCCTTGAAAGGGGAAACTCAATCTGCTGAAGTTGATGATTCTCTGCAGCTACTTAAGATCATCCAGGTTGAGTGAGTGCTGTGAGAAGGATGACAGATCAGTTCTAGGTGTCCAGAAAGCTCAGCTCAGCTATAACCTGCAAAAATGTTTACCTGAATGTCCTCCTAAGCAGCCCAGGGCCCGGTTCAGTGAAGTGCTTTGCTTTTGTTGTCTATAGATAGCTTTCTTCCTGAATGAGTAACAGTGTCTGCCAGTATAAAAATGTAAGTTATAAGTCAATTTAAAACTGTAGACACTCAGAGGACAAACATGGTCATGTTTTCATTGCCTTTCCTCATTTCTCCCCTTAAGCTAGTGTAGTCTTTTGTCTTTTTCAAGGCAAATTTCAATTTGCTTTTGTAGAAGCAAATGATGTCATACAGGAATAAAAATTAAATAACTTTTAAAACCAGCTTCTCTGTGATGAAGCTCTGTCACAGAACCTGTAGAAATTGAATGAAAATGGTTTTGAAAGACTCGCCTCTTGTCAAAAACCACAATCCTGAATGAACTCTGAATAGGTTGGGTGTAGTGGAAAGACATAAATATCACCAGCTGACAGAATTAGATGCATGCCATTTTAGAGAGTGGATAAATTATATGGACAAGTTTGAAATAAGGATTCTTCTCCTTTTTATATTTATAGAACAGAAGCTGTTGAAGAAATGTGTCCTGGCCAACTCTTTGCTGCATAAAACTGCCTGAAATATGTTTCTTTTTAGGTTTTTGGAGCTGGTCAGAAGACTTAAGTGGCGGTATCTCTTCATAAAAGTGTAGGCTTCTCCATATCTGTTTATCAATAGGCATCTGCTCTATTTAAAAGAAAGCATCCCCAGAATATAAAGACAACTGAAGTGTTCTATTTTTTTTTAATGCCTCTCTAATAGTAGGAAAAAACTTAATAACTAAAGCTAGCAATAACGTCAGTGTTATAAGAAAGAGTCTAAACCAGATTGAAGACCCCTTAGTTATTTCATACATGCTGCTAAACTGTAAGGCGTAATAACTTTTCATTATCTTAGGAAAATTAGGTACATTGGGAACTTTGCCAGGGTGAAAGAAGCTTCTATTCAATATCAGTTTTTTGGATAGGGTTTGCATCAGTATTGGGTACAGGTCTTCATGTAGTCAGCCATATCTCCTGCAAATCCAGTAGCTGATACTACAAATGATTCAGCTATTTTAAAATGACGTTTAGCATCTAGTAGAATTGATGAAAATGTCAGTTTCTGGACTTCTAGCTAATAACGTGGGAAAAGCTGAATGCTATCAGAAAAGGCGATCAAGAACAGGACTAGCAGGATCCAGACCCTGAAATTATCATTGTTTCCACTTAAGCTTGTCTTTCTTTTTTTGAATCAGCATAGTTCAATTTACGATAATTTCCTTCAGGATTCTTTCATTACTCGAGCTTGTGGGCATCATCCTAAAGCTCAGAATGTAGTACTTGCCTTTTTCAGTATGAAGGAACCATCTGTTTTTTCTCCTACACAAGTAATACTGACAAAGGACATATATAACTGCTATAACATTATCTGAAAGGAAAACAACATTTGCTTTCTCCAAGGAACATAAATAACATATTGAAAAGTATATGAACATCCACAGCATGTATGTGGTTGAGTATAGCAGAAATTTAACTAGTTATAGTAACAAAAATTCAATTTTCTATTGGTAGGAATTGAGGTTTGTATTTCCTTTTCTCTTAGCCGTGTCACCACTCTATTTTCTGTCACAGTGAATGTTGGCTTTAACAGATAAGAAAATGAGAGGGAATCATTTTGCCCAGCAGACTGTCTAAATCCTTCCTATTTCAGCCACTTGCCATTCCAATTTCTACCCTTAAATTAACTGACTTTTTCTCCTGACTTTGTCAAACCTTTCCAAACTGTGGCTGTTTTCAGCAGGAACAGCAGTATCCTTAGTTGCTCGTGGGAAGAAAGGATTTACTGGGTACTTAAGGGAATGCAGCAAAATCGGGGTCATGGCATAAAACTCAGGTACAGCAGCATGCCTGACATGCTCCTTCATGCAGTGAAGAGTGTATGTCCACTTCACTCTGTTTTCTCCATTAAACATTTTGCCATTAAAAATTTCCTCATTTCACCCACATACAGACTCAAAACAAGGGTGGAAAAAGAAGGTTCGGTGTCCTTAACCAACATTACTTCCTGTTACACAGGGCACTTCACATCCCAGCATTACTTTATGCAGACACTAGTTTCCTACTTCTAATATTTGCTATCCTCTTCATACCCCTGCAGACTGTTTCCTTCCTGCAGCCGTTCCATTGCAAGAAGGCTACGATAATTTTTTTCTACATCATTCTACCTCTGTTGCAGGATCTCTGCTTATCCTTCATAGCCCGCACCTTACAACAGTGAGATTGCAAGCCTCAGGCTACATATTTCCTTAGCTCAAAGGTGCCACCAAAGACAGTGCATGCTGGAAAACACATTAGTCTGTGTTAAAGAGGTCTTTGTTGAATCCCAAATATAAGTCCATTTTGCTCTTAGACGAATGAGCAAAGGAAGAAATGTGGCTTTGTAGCACCTCTAGAAAGTTAAACCCAATAGTTTCTGTTGGGTTCACAGAACTGTATTGGTGTGAATGCTCATAAAACCAAGAACTGATGTTATTGGGAATATTTCTAAAGCAGCCACAAAAAGAAACCTTATGTGCAAATGACAGGGCATTGCTCGCATTTGGGATTAAAAAGACAGAAGTCCCTTCAGTCCCTTTTCTCTTGTTTTACTTTTGCTTGGTTTAAATGTTGTGTGTGGGATGGAAAGTAGTTTGCTTAGTGTCTAGGTTCCTTGCAGATACCTGCCTGTCATTGATTTCCTGAAAGAAAAACCCAACCCAAACCTCAGTAATAGTCATGAGGAAGGTGGCCACAGAACAGTCTTCTGTCCTCCATGGAGAGTCCTGGCAGTGCAGGGCATGGGCCACAATCTGACCTCAATTTCATCATCAAGTCTTGATTATAAATAGAGCAAAGATCAAACAGGAAAAAAAAGAAAATTTACCAGATTGTTTGGAGTGTGACCACAGCTCTGAATATACCGGCATCAGGAGACAGAGGGAGGCTGGTTCCTTCAGTAGTGGGTTTCTCATTTGGTGGAATCATCTTTGCTTCCCCCGCATACAATATGTTTGTTCTCCTTCCCTCCTTTGATGAAAATAAGACAATAATAAAATATTGAATAAGAGTGAAAATAAGGGAAATAAATGATAATATCTCCAAATGGAGTAACTGAAAAGTAGATGTTTCTGTCAAAATGCTAATTTTGAAAGATAAAAGAATGGAGGTGAATTTCTACTTTTAGCTCCACACAAAGCTATTAAGTAAAGGGATACTTAGCATTTTTTTGCTTTTCTTTCCCTTTTTGAAGGGACACAGGAGCTGCAGGCCTCTGGTCTCTCACATCCACTTCTTCACTTCAGCCAATATATTTGCTTAGTTCAATACACATTTTTCTATAAATGCCATAGCAGGTGACAAATGGAGCTGGCTGTGAAGAGCTGTGGCTGCCAACTGAGGAGCAAGAAGCTTGTAGTGTGGGGAGAGTGCCAAGGAAAATGGAGGGGAAATTGCCAGAAAGGATCAGAAGCAATGGAAAAACTAACAGATCGACCGACCAGAGAAAAATGTCCATTTTTTTCACTTAAAGGTAGGTGACATCTCTCAAGAAAGAAAACAGGCAACTGAGAAAAAAAGAAAGAAGGTAAGATAGTCATCCTCCTCCTGGCCTTTGTATCCCAGAAGCTCAGTGACACACATCAATGACAACTGCCTCTATGCTTTGGACACCGAGAAATGGGCTTTAAGGAAAGAGTGCCTGATGGGCATATTTTTGCAAAGAATCAGTGTTTGGTTTGCCTCAAAGTCTTGCACACAGGGAATCACCCACCACTCAGTTTGTCCAATGTTTCCTGAACCCGAGAGGGTTGAAGCTCTGTGTGCTGTTGTTTTGGTTCTGTAGCCTAAATCTGAGGTGCAGAGCTATGGTTCCCCCACCCAGGCAGTATGCCTGGGGAATCAGCAAAGGTACAACAGATTATTGCAGAAGCTTAGCCTGAAAAAAATCAGTGCCAGCAGACGATTTCAAGCCTAGAGACAGCAGAAGTGCCTGAGGTCTTGACTGCCCTAGATTATGAACTGGGTAGGAGTCTGGTGACAATAAACTGGACAGGTTGCTGAGCAAGCAAGAAAGCTGTCAGAGGAGTGGCTCTCCACAGAAGCGGTACAAGCTGGCCCAGAACAGAGCTAAAGGAGCCCTGTCAAAGATAGTGACCTAGTAGAGAGTTGGAAATTGCGTATTTTGGGAAATGGGGGGATCGAGGGCCACTGGAAAGAGTCTTGGAAAGCAGTAGGAGCCAAGTAACTGTCTGCTGTAATTGGTCTTACCATATTGCTAATTGTCATGGTTTCATTGTAAATTTTGCAATACTTGGAGACTAAGTTTCTTGCTGTTTGTGGCAATATGTGTTCTCACTGGAGGGGAAAACAAACCCTAGACAACCCCTCCATTCTTGACCCTCCATCCTGAAAAAACTCCTGGAGGTGTGGCTTGAGCATATTCTGCATACTCAGAAGTCAGGAAATGATGGAAAAAGCTTACGTTTGTAAATTTAGGAATGGATTTGTAAAATTTCTGTAATTTTTTAAAGGGAGGCTCTTGATTTTTTTGGACTTAGCCCAGTTTTGAAGACCTGGGCCTGGAGAGAATTGTGGCTAGCTATAAGAGCTCAGCTTTGGGAGGTTAGCTCCTTGTGGATATGGGAAACTCCTTACAGAGCTGTGTGCGCCCGAAGAAAACATACACGTTCATCTGATGTGGAAAAGGTTATAGGTGTCCCAGCAGTGAGTCTGATTCTGTCTTGTGACTGCACATGGAGCTGACAAGTGGGATTTGTAATGTCTAACTGGGTAGATGAGTTTATACACCCTCAATTAACCCCACAACTGCAGGTGTATGTGGAGAGATTCCTACTATAATAACTTTTTCCCCAGTTCTTGCTTTTTTTTCTTCAGTGTCCTTACAAAAAAGCACGGAAGAGAGAGCAGAAAAGAAGAGAAATCTCATTTCAAAATGTAGTTTCTGTGCTTTTGTGTAGAGATAGGAAAAAGTGGTGTTTCTCATGGCACTGTATTTATTTCAGGATTGGATTTCAGAATGATCTGGTTCTTTACTCTGAAGTGACTGATGACAGGATTTGGCAGGAAAGGAGACCTATACTAAGAACCTTTTAATACAGTGAGTGCCAGATCAAAACACAGAGCTGGTAAACAGAAGAAGGTGAAAGCTGAGAATTTCCTAGATGTGTAAGGTTTTCTCATTCTCTTTCTTTGACCTCTTGATCCCTTATTTATTGAACCTCTTTTTGTAACAAAGCAATGTGTAAAGGGGTCATTTGACTTGTGAGCTAGGAAAAGGGAAGAGCATTCGCCTCCCAGGTGTAGGTCTGTCTGCATGACTCCAAAGATCAGCAGAAACATTTAAGTATCTACAGACGCTTGGCTCACCAGATTTTCAAACAGGGTGGATCGGTATTTGGTTTAACACTACCTGGCATGCAGGAACCTGCAGGCTCATATGCCTATAAAATTTTGTGGGGTAAATTCTGCCTGGGACCAGACATGTGACTCTTGGAGGCTGCCATAATGCATTCTGGATGCACACACCATATACACAAGCACGCCAGCCTGCAAAGGGGCCACATCCTGAGGAAACAAGGGGCTTTGTTCTGCTGCTCTGCTAGCCCACAAGTCAAATGTCTGCTTTAGCTGGTGCTGGTGGTTGGAGGCTGATGTGAGTGGAGTAAGCACCCTTAAATAGATGCATTCACTGCCATTTCTATCTACGCTGCCCTGAAAACTGGCCCTCCTTTGCACTCGACAGACAGAGTGGCTCCTAAACAACTGCTGCTTGATGGCTAAATATACATTGTTACCCACACAAGAGTGCCATCCCGCCTTGCAGGCTGCCACAGAGACTTCAACCCGCGGACAGGGAAAACAACACCACAAAGAGACATCACATAGATGGTAAAAATAGTTGAGAGACCCTGGGGCAGAGAGGATTATGTATGTGCTGGCTCCTGGGGCAACCAACATTGGAAAGGATGGTTCTTATGTAAGAAGCATAACTTACAGGATAAGTGAATTTGTATTTTGATTTCCCCTGCAAATACAGAATGCAAGAAAGCACCGTTTACAGAGTCTACTGTCATCATTTGGGGAGTGTAACAGCAAACACATCCCAAAGAGAGGCACAGAATGGAGGCTGCGTTCCTGCGTGGCAGAGCCCTGCGTGGCTCGTATGCTCCTGCAGGACCCAGACACAATGCCCCCGCTGCCAAGGCAGTGTTCCCTGCAAGCAGTCACCTACCTGGGGCTGATTCTCCTGCAGGCTGGAGAAGCAAAAGTCATCAGAATACAGGCAAAGCATAATTATTATTTTTTAAATGAATGGAAGATTAAATGGTGAAGAGGAAGAATGCTTCAACCAGCTAAAAGGGACAGTTGTTTTCTGTTAGGCATATGCCTGCCTTTGACATCTTGTTCTCATGACTAAGGGAAGTGACGAATTCTGGTGAGATCCTAAAAACTGCCAGGGAGAAACCAGCTTCAGCCTGTCAGTCAAGGCAGAAGTCTATTTAGAAGGTCATATTTGAGATCTGGGTAAGGAACGATATGGTTAGCTGACTGATAGCATATTGATCAGCTGTTCCCGTGGTGAATTGCCTTTCTGTCTTTTGGGAATGGAGCTGCTGGGTTCCTTTCTTGAAGGCTCCCTCTCACTGCTGTTCTTCAGTGTTTGTGTGTGCTTCTCCATCAGTGACCTTATAGCTTAGCTGGATGTATGTGCTGATCTGCTATTTAATTGCTGATCCTATTTACCAATTTTCCTAACTATGATGAGGCAGCATCTCTAGCATCCTAACCATTAATCTCAAGCAACAAGAAAAGAAGTGTTATTCCTGTCTTTCTCTGTGTTTTCTCAAACAAAGTACCACTTCTGCAACCTCTGTGAACATGAGAATTTTAGTGGCTCAGACACAAAGATCTATGCTGGTAAGACAAAGACTTGGGGCTATACTTTTGTTATTTCCAGCAGAGGCTGAAGATCTGCTCTTAGCCCATGGAAGAATGTTTGATGTGGAAGTGCTACAGCACAACTGCAATGGAATCTTTTCCATTTTATCAGCATTTTTTTATCAGAAGCCTTTCTACAGTACTGAGCCTCTGGGAGTACAGCTGGAAATTACAGACATACCACTGGAAATGTGCCCACAGATCTGATGTCATACAAGTGCAGGAAGCAAAATTGCCTGTATATGGGTGAAGCCAAATTTACACTGTTTACTGTAGATTTTTTTTAAGGCAGCAATGGGAGACAAGCACGTAAATACCTTAAAAAAATTAGCTCTTGGTCAAATTTTGCTATTTAAACTGTGCTCCAGAATTTGAGCATAAGCTCTGCAAGAGCAGGTAGGAAGATTTCTTTGGACTCTTTAACCGGGATGCCTGTGTATGGTAAAGAGAGCATTAATGACACTTCTGCTCCTGTGCAAGAATTTGTTTGGTCTATACCTGACCAATATTACAGGCTGGTGCAACCATCTAGGCAAGAGTATGGTCTTATGCCTTTATGCTCACGTCAGAGGTAGCATGAGCTTGATGCCATTCACATACATCCAAACATTGTGGATGAAGAACATAAAATTGTCAGCTGCCTTTGCTAGTTGCTACAGAGTCTATTGTGCTGAGAAGATATGTTTCTTTCCTGGCTAGCTGTTTGGCATTTCCCAAAGGCAGAAAGCTGTTTTTTTCTAGGAAATGTTTGCCTTCTCTTTTTGTCTTTTACTCATATTAACTCAAAAATTCTTTTACATCTCACTAAAGAAAAATAAAAAGTGGAGGAAACCCTGGTTATGACGCTGTTTGCCAATCCAATGTCCTTCTGTCCTGTAGGGCTATGTATTTCTTCAGGTAGTTAGAGGAGGCAAAATATAATGTGGAGAAGAGCGCATCATGAGACACCTCCCCTGCTTCCCCTCCTGCACACACAGTGCAAGCTGTTCCCTCTTAGGGCATCCTAACTTTGTGTTCTGGGTATTTGTTTAGTTTTGTTCTGTTCCTCTTTCTTTCTTCTGGGTGAAAGATTTTGTCTTGGTGAGTAACACTATATAGTATGTAGCTGTGAGCAGTATCAGCTGCCAGTGGCCTCTCAGGCTATAAGATGCAGAAATAATAATAAAGTGATATAGAACTGAGAGAGTTGCATTGGTGGTGTTCCCCAGGGCTCAGTACTGGGGCCAGTTCTGTTTAATATCTTTATCGATGATCTGGACGAGGGGATCGAGTGCACCCTCAGCAAGTTTGCAGGCAACACCAAGTTGGGCAGGAGTGTTGATCTGCTTGAGGGTAGGAATGCTGTGCAGAGGGATCTGGACAGGCTGGATCGATGGGCCAAGGCCAGTTGTATGAGGTTCAACAAGGCCAAGTGCCGGGTCCTGCACTTCTGTCACAACAACCCCATGCAGTGCTACAGGCTTGGGGAAGAGTGGCTGGAAAGCTGCCCGGCAGAGAAAGACCTGGGGGTGCTGGTTGACAGCTGGCTGAATATGAGCCAGCAGTGTGCCCAGGTGGCCAAGAAGGCCAACGGCTTCCTGGCCTGTATCAGAAACAGTGTGGCCAGCAGGACTAGGGCAGTGATCGTCCCCCTCTACTCGGCACTGGTGAGGCCGCACCTCGAGTACTGTGTTCAGTTTTGGGCCCCTCACTACAGGAAAGACATTGAGGTGCTGGAGCGTGTCCAAAGAAGAGCAACGAAGCTGGTGAAGGGTCTAGAGCACAAGTCTTATGAGGAGCAGCTGAGGGAACTGGGGTTGTTTAGTCTGGAGAAAAGGAGGCTGAGGGGAGACCTTATCACTCTCTACAACTACCTGAAAGGAGGTTGTAGTGAGGTGGGGGTTGGTCTCTTCTCCCAAGCAACAAATGATAGGACAAGAGGAAATGGCCTCAAGCTGCACCAGGGGAGGTTTAGATTGGATATTGGGAAAAATTTCTTCACCAAAAAGGTTGTCAAGCATCAGAACAGGCTGCTCAGGGAAGTGGCTGAGTCACCATCCCTGGAGGTATTTAAAAGATGTGTAGATGTGGTGCTTAGGGACATGGTTTAGTGGTGGACTTGGCAGGTTTACAGTTGGACTTGATGACCTTGAAGGTCTTTTCCAACCTATATGATTCTATGATTCTATGTGATAGTATAAAGAACACTGGAACTTGCTGGCTTGCAGCAGAGATTCCCTATTGCTTCTGATATTAGTTTATTGTTGATAACATACTTATTAAAAAATGAAAAGCACCATGATGAGGAAGAATTTTAAAGAAAGCTGGAAGGATTATACACTGCTGGATGGATTTTGCCACTCAAGCTACATGTGGGTAACAGTTGGCAGTGGGTAGTATACAGTGATTGACTTTTACAGAGCTGAATACTGTACCAGAATGTTGATTGGTGAGAGCTTGACTCCCATTAAGCAGTAGGAACTGTTTCTTGCTGTTTTGGGCAAAAAGGTTTTATATAATTAAAGTTGTAATTAGAAATGCCAGAACTAATGTTCTTTTGCCTACTTTGGTTTGAGGACTATGGAAGAATATTCACTTCTGACAGAAGTTTGCACCCACTGATTACTTGTGAAAAGATTTGGATGGAAAGCAGAGCCCCAATCTTTCAGTAAAAGGAAAAGCAATTAAAAGAAAAAGCAAGCCATTACGTTATTCATTTCTCTGGATGATCTGTGCCATTACTGCATTGTTATCCCTCTGACAACATTCCCTTATTAGTAGCATTCAGTCTGACTTTTATTTATTCTAATGTCCCTGAACATAGCTCTGTCATAAGAGTGCTGAAATGTGGGGATAAATTATATTATAATGAAAATAAGACTTGGATCCCAACTGACCAATAATTCTGTCCATCTTTTCGCAAATGATCCACAGGGGTTAGAAAAGACAGATTTGAGGGTTACTTTTCTTGACAAACATTCATAAGTTTGTCATTTCCTCTTGACTCAGTAGTTCCTACTGATAGCTACAGAAGTTAGTTAACATACACTGTCATACAAAACTATTGTAACTTAGTTACGCAAGGGAGTTTGAAACCTTTTCCTTTCCCTTCAATGTAAACATATACACATGTATCAGCTATACTTGAAACAAACTTGAAAGTGAGGTTAAGTTGCTCAATGCCTTCTTTACATTTAATAAATAAATGAAAGAAAGAATCTCTACAGTAGGTGATCCAGCATATCTAAAACCTCAGTAACCTCCTGGAGGAGCTTATTTCTCTCTGCTGGTAGGGAAGGGAACCTCGGGGAATTACTCTCCCTAATTAGGCAGTGCAGGAGTTTAAAATTTACTAGAAGTCACAGCATATGTGATAGTTTAACCATTGAGGATAGCACTGGGGCAAGAGTTCTGTCTGTCTAACAGTAATATCACATTGGCTTTATCCATCTGTAAGTGGAGTTACATACTGTATACAGGTCATAGCACTGCATTTTTACTAGGATTTGGAGTCACCTACACTGCTATAGTGACAGTGGAAGCAGATTTCTTCAGCTGTGACCGGGCTTCTTCCATTGCTACACCTGGTTCCACCTTTACTGAAAAAATGTGCAAAATTAAGCTAGCTATATATAATTTATTATTAGGATACAACCTTAAGCTATAAGCCAATACACCTAAGGCCAATATTGGCCTTAAACCAATATACTAAATTCAATAATGAAATTAATTGTAATAATTTTAATTTATTTGACCAATTCTTTGCTTTCTTTCCTCAAACAGCAGCATACTGCTGTTCTAAAAATTAGTCCTGGAAGGTAAACCTTGCACAAGACTTTCCACAAGAAATTTTGCCCAGCACTCTTCTCCTTCCAAAAGGCAAGGATGAGGGAGATGATAGATACAACCTCATGTTTTGCCTAAGGTCAATTAAATCTTTAAAGTTGCTGATGTTAAAACATGACCTGTTCACCCGCAGAAGTACTTCATAGGTTGCAATCTTCTGCAGCTTCATATCATTACAGAGAGTGCAGGCATTGCTGTTGAGGTGGTTGCATTAAGAGCTGGGGCCCTGTTAGGGATGTCCTAGGGTAAGCACCTCGCATCACATGAAGCAGGCAGTTAAATTCACCAGGCTATCTTCAGTTTAATTTTTCTGCTTCATCAAATTGACATTCATTGTAATGCAATGCTGGCCTTTGCTGAGAACAGTGAATGATGCATTCCTGTGCAGGAAAGAAATCAGAATAAAAGACTGATATCTGAGCTGTCTTACTGCATGTGCAGAGCATTTAATGTTTTTATTTTTATTTCTAGCATGGTTGCTTATGGTGGGGTTAATTTTCCATTTGGTACTTTTTTCAGCACAGTTCCACTTACGGAGCTGAAATGACATACCCATCTATCTTTTTAGTTCTTGGGTGATAAAAATACAATAGGAAAAGCAAATCTTATGTTAATTTTCTGTCAAGAACAGCTATGCTAAAGCATAACTCCTCCTTCCCCTCCCACCAAAAGACCTGTACTCATAGAAACACTTACTACAGGCTTCCTCATAGGATTTAAATAACATTCCACTTTCTTTTCCCAAATTTTCAGCGTTTATCTTTAAAATCTGCTTCTTGCAATGAGGTATATTAGCTGTTTCAGAAAATATGGTTTTATTATAAAGTATTGATTTGGAAAAGAAATACCTAGAGAAATACTCAAACTTATGGCAGGTAGATATTCACCTGGTTAGCCACTACTAATCTAAAAGTAGGCTATTCCCAATTAAATTATGTTTGTACCTTTGTGTGTAGCCCCAAAGGGGTTTTGCAATCTGACTTTTCTTTATGTCACTGGTTATTATACAATAGCTGAGACATTTGAATGCTCATCTAAGCTGCCATTCTTAATAGAACTCCTGAGAGTTTGCAGATTCCTGTGTCAGTTGAACAGTTAACTGCTGAGATGCCTTTGGAAACTGCAGCCCTACATTTCATAATATTTCCTTTGTTGTCTGCCTAGATGACAGAACCTTTTTAAACAGAAGAGCAATGAAAGGCAAATACTGAATAATCTTGTTTACATGCAAGAGTTTTCCTGTATGTGGAGATACTGGCATTTATGAAGAACAGTAACTCCCAAACATTTATGCATTTATGCAACCAAAACCTAGTTTTTACAAATATTTGCCTGGTATCACTGCATTAGCCACCAGAACAGATTTCAAACGTCTATACTAAATTTCGTAGTTATCACACAGTCCTAGTTTTGCTATTGATATGCTACTGGAAGCTGCGGTGTCCCCTACATGAGCTGCAGGAGGGCAAGTTGACTACCTCTGTAGATGGCAGAGGAAAGAAACTGTCACTGGATGCAGAGGCTGAACTGCCCTGTTATCCTTAAAGATGCTTTTTCTGAGAAGCGAGGAAGACTGCCAGATTCCTGTGGGGAAGTTTGGCCATATCTATGATGTGGGTAGACAGTTCTGAAGACCCTTTCATCTGATACATTTCACAAGTGCTAAATTCATTATGAAAGGATTAAGCAGCTTAGTTATCATCCCCTTCACAGCGGCTTCTTTCCCTGAAGAAGTCCCAGGGAAAGGGAGCTTTTCATGAGCGTGCCTTGCATGAGTGATGCACAGAGAGTGGTCATACCCTGTAGGCAATGTGACTTTTAAAAAACCGTTGTGACACCAGGCCCGCCTTTCTTCCGTGACTACCTCTGAACTAGACAGAGCTGGTGCTCCTCTGAGGAGCAAGAGCTAATTTCAGTCTCATCGTTATTCATGTAATATGCTCTTTCATTTTTGATGAGGAAGGATATCCTCTTAAATGAGTTTTGAATCTCTGTGAGTATTTTACTGAACACATGCATAAAATATGGTAGGCTGAGCAGAGAATAACCCAAATTCCTAATTTGTATTGTGTGGCATCCGCTCAGAGAAACTTGAAAATTAGTTTGTTTTTCTTTTTAAATTTTGCTTTGATTTATGGCATGCTCAGTGTGACTAAGGATTTTAATTAATTCTAGCTTGATCATATCTACATGTCTGACTCACATACTGTATCTAAATTTAAAGTAGCTACAACTGGGCTGAAATACTGATGTTGAGAATACATTGGTATAAAACTTTGGCATTTCTTTGGTATGTGGAATTAAGTGCTGAGCTGTTGGTAGCACAAAGTTCAGTGAGTTGTGACTATGAGGATGCCTTGCTTTTCCAAATTAAAAATGTCAAAAGTTCTAATTTATTATATCTAAAGTGAGGTGCAGCATGCCAGAACATTAGATTAACGATTGGACTAGGTCAGGAACCTTGGATTAGGTGACTGCCTGTGTGGCTATTGCTTTTTTCATCTTTGGAAAGCTCCTTCTCCAAGGAACAAGGCAAATTAAATTGAACTTGTTTTGATAAAAGTCTGTTTTAATGGAAAAGAAAAAAAAGGAAAATTACAGTTGTGAATGTTTGACAATATAAAATAATCTTCCTGATGAATATTTCATAGGAGTAAAGAGCAACCTCCATAATATATGGCAGAGATAATTGGAAAAGTGTAAATTATAATTTATTTCAGTTCTCTGTGATATGCAAAGAAACAATGTTCTCAGAACTCTGATAGTATTTATTGGCTTTTCAAATAATGTAAAAATTTCTATGGCCAATATTTTTGTTAATTAATTCACCATTTATTTTCCTTGTGTCTCTGAAATTGTAAATGATTATGTTTTTTCTGTGACGCTACAAAGTTGATGTAAAAATCTGCAGTGACTCTTACTGAATGTCACTTCACATATTTTAGCATTAAAATATTCAGACAGATGTGGCAGAATGGAGAGACTTTTTGTGCTAAATTTTCAATTTCAGATGTTTTGACAAATTTATCCTTTGTTAAGAACCTGAAAAGTTTATTCTGGATGAAGATTCCTCCTTTTTAATTTCTGTTTTATTATTTCTACAGAATAATGATAGAAGTATTCTCAAGTTTTCACAAGATTATTTTTATAGATTCATTTTGGGGTCTCATTTTTGAATGAAATTCTTTGTCTGCATTCTTATTGTATATATCTATTTTAATTATGTTGCAGTAAGGTTTCTCCATTGTTGTATTCAAAGTATATAGTGCAACAGTCATACTTTGAAGTGTTCCTAGCATAATATAAATCATCCACACTTTCTAACACCATATTTCTGGGATAGGTGGGGGGTTTTTTTAGGTGATACAGGTTGTTTAGGTTAATAAACCTGCTAGTACAGGTTTTCAAACATTCAGACTTCAAAATCTTCTTTCAGCTAGCTCTAAACACTTGACTGAGTCTTCCTTAGCATTCTCACATCTTGCATTCAGATAACATTTTGGAAGACAGCGCTGTTTAAAATGGAGATGCAAATTCCTCAGCACAAATTAATGCTGCCAATGAACTTGTTTGGCTAAAACAGAACATCAGCAACAGAGTTCAAATGAAAATTTCCACTTTGCCTAGAAGTGCTCTCCTCTAGAGCAGCCCAGAATGTCCCCCCTAGCTTGTCCTCCCCAGTTCCTGTATGTTCTTTTATTTCTTTTGCCATCCTGTCAGAGGTCTGGACTACTCTCCAGCATTATCACTAAGGCCCCATTCCTGCAAAAAGTCTTCATAGTGAGCCCCCTGACCTTGTCCTGTTCTTGGCTCAGATCAAATGAAAGGCTGGAGCAAGGTTTACATATGGCTGCTGAAACAGGCCCTTTAAAGGGAAAAAAAGAAAGAAGAGAAAAAAGGGAAGGGGCAGGGTGGTTGCAACTTCTTCAGGATAAGCATGTCTTTGTAGAAAAGAAAGAAGTATACGAACACCAGGTACTGTGATACCTCCATACCTCGCCATTACAATAAAGGTGTCTTTGAGAGTTTATAGTTCTTCATAGTGAAGTGAGATCAGATTTTCTGCATGGTTTGAGTGGAGCTGACTTTATAAGGGCTGTCCGCTTTCCTCCTGTCAAAATAAAAAGGGAAGCAAAGCATGGCATCTACACAGAGAAAAGATATCCACTGAAGCAGGAAAATGAAATGCTCTCTAGCTAGATGTCTGTTTTCCTTTCCCCTTCTCCAATTACATTTTCAATAATTCATCCAGGTTTTGTGCAATATCTTTTTTAGCACAGAGTCAAGGATGCCAAGATTTTTTCCAGGATGATAAACTACTTTTGGGGTTACAGGGAATTTTAGGATGTTTCTGCCCTCTTTCTCCCTTGCCTTCCCACTCCTGGGACAGGTAGCTCAATTCTTTTGCTGTTCTGCATTGGGTTTGGTGGGATCTAACAAATCTCAGGCACTTTCTCCACGGCTGAGGTGTGATGAACCCCCCTGGAGTCAGCAGGACCACCCAGGGCACTGCTGGGGATTGCCCCTGCTGGGGTATCCGGGGTGGTGGAGACCCGTGTGGGGTGCAGGACAGCTCGTGCTTCCCCCAGGTGGGTGGCGACGGCTGAGCCAGGTCTCATTTGGCGCCGGGAGAGGACAAGGGCGCTAGACGTGGTCCAAGCGCTCACTTGTACCTTCAGACACTGTTTCATTAACCAGAAAAATTCTCTGGAGCAGCTGGAGAACAGAGATTAATTAAACAAGAGGGAACGATCTATCTGAGTCAAGACTCCATTCAAGATGATCCATCTTTTTTTCAGTAAATATTTCTAAAAGTCGCAGGAAAAAAGGAATGGCAAGGAGTTTACACATTTTTGAAAGAAGAGCTTAGCGAGTGAAAAAATGATGCTTTCTTTGCTTGACAAAATCCAAAAGGGTTTAAACAGCTTGGTTACAAAAGGGCAGGTTTAGCATAGACAACCTTTCCCATCTGAACACAGAGTAGGATTTATTAATTAGTAATTATTTCTGTAAAGGACAGATTCATACTGACAGCAGTAATGAAAAATTCATGACGGAGACTTAACATTTCTAATCTGCTGGATTACTATAAGGAGGCTGCCAAACTTGGGCGACCAGCCCATGCTAAGAACACAAACAAATATCATAGTTCCCATAGTAACTGGGATCACCTTGGAGATGATTAATACCAGGCTGACTTACAACGGGTGTTCCAGAGATATCACTCTCTGCTGATTTAATTATGACCCAGTGTAATGTAGCTGAGTATCTCGGAAAAAAAATAACTCTATATTTCTCAAGTTCTTCCTCCTACCCCTTGATGGTGGTCCAAGAAGTTTATTCTTTTATTTTGGGGGGTTTTTTGCAATTAAGAGAAAACAGAAAACCGTATAGCACACATCCCAGAGTCATGCATGCCACACTGCTGAAGACTATTTAGGAATATTTAGAAACTTCTTCCTTTTTTTTTTGTTTGTTTCTGTTTGTTTGGTTGGTTGGTTGGTTTTAGTCTTGTAAAAGCATATATTGCACATATCCATGGTTCTCTGAGCAAAACAAACCATTGACTGTTTTCATACTTAATCAGAGTACATCAGCAGATGCTAGGAGAGTTTTTACAATCCATTACAAAAATGGAGCTTTATGAACAGAATCCTAGTCCAAGGTTTTACAGTTTTAGCCAAAGTAAAATGTTAATTTCACAAAAGTCTGTGAAAAATAATTGTCAAAAATTAAAAAAAAATTTAGATGTTGTTAGCACTACCATCAGAGGATTTAGGTATTCTATGAATAAAACACTCTTTGTGCTTCAGTCACCACTCTAACACTTGTGGTGTCATTCAGTCTCTCAGTTTTTCCATGAATAAAAAGTCTTGTACATTAACGTGTTTTTCTAAAACACAGAAATTGCCTGGAAGTGCTAGATCTGTATGAAGAACTTCTACTATTATGATTGAACTAGCATAAAATTCAGTTTTCTTTCAATTTGTTCTTCAGGATCAGTTTTTCATGCACTTTCCTGATGCATGAAAAGTTTAAAATTTAACAGTGACTTGGAAGAGATATGACATGTTTACCAAAATGAGCTCTTATCTCATACTTACATAAAGCATTGTTATTGCACAAATACAGGCTGGGCAATGAGTGGATTGAGAACAGCCCTGTGGAGAAGGACTTGAGGGTATTAATGGATCAAAGGCTGAATATGCGCCAGCAATGTGTGCTTGCAGCCCAGAAAGCCAACCATACCCTGGGCTGCATCAAAAGAAGTGTGGCTAGCAGGTCGAGGGAGGTGATTCTCCCCCTCTGCTCTGTTCTGCTGAGACCCCACCTGGAGTACTGTGTTCAGCTCTGGGGCCCCCAGCAGAAGAAAGACATGGACCTGTTGGAGTGGGTCCAGAGGAGGGCCACGAGGATGATCAGGCAGCTGAAGCAACTCTCCTGTGAGGATAGGCTGAGAGTTGGGGTTGTTCAACCTGGAGAAGAGAAGGCTCTGGGGAGACCTTATAGCAGCCTTCCAGTACCTAAAGGGGACCTACAGAAAGATGGGGAGGGACTCTGTAACAGGGAGTGTAGTGACAGGATGAGGGGTAATGGTTTTAAACTGAAAGAGGGTAGATTTAGATCAGATGTAAGGAAAAAATTCTTCTCTGTGAGGGTGGTGAGGCACTGGAAGAGGTTGCCCAGAGAGGCTGTGGATGCCCCATCCCTGGAGGTGTTCAAGGCCAGGTTGGCTGGGGCTTTGAGCAACCTGGTCTAATGGAAGGTGTCCCTGCCCATGGCAGGGGGGTTGGAACTAGATGACCTTTAAAGTCCCTTCCAACCCAAACCATTCTGTGATTCTATGATTCTATTGACACCAGTAGTCAATTTGGTTTGAGATAACATAAACTTTTCTTCGGTGCTGAGCAAAATAAAGAGCTTCAATGGTTTTAGGTAAATATTCACAATGTATTTTATTCTTTTTTTAATGTTGAAAATGTTTCCATGCTTACCTGTTTTTAGAAAACTGAAATGAATCAACATATTTCTCCCTGTTCATGAGTACAATTAGAGAACATTTCCCCATCCAGAATCAGAAGTATAATAACCTTGGTTTTCCTTCACCTCTGGATGTTGTCTTAAATGTGTCAAGTGAAAAAAGGATGGAGAAATATCAAAATATAAGAATAGCTATGACGACTTTCAGCTTGTATTCTTTATGAGTGAAGCTGCTAGATAGACCAGATTCTGGGAAATTGATTGTTCCAGAAGGTAGCAACACCAGAACTGTGAATGCTAACTGTCCCGGTGAGAGGAGCAATGGAAACATACTAGAAGACTAAGCTAACTATACCGATAACTCTGCAATGGCCTCACAGGAAGAAAGAGAAAACATAGATAAAGCAGAAACAACATCAGATTTGAAAGATACATTTAAAAGATAAATAATTGTAGTGTACAAAGGCAAAATGGGAGGATATGGAAGGGTATGCAAAAAGAAAGGCTAAGAAAAGCTAAAAATATTTAATTTAAAAAATATGTTAAGTCTTAAGAGGAAGACAAAATATTTGCCAGCTATTCAACAATGGGTGAATGATATTAATGGATGAAGGAAAGAAGTCTGAAGTGGTTAATATCTTTTTGAAAGACTAACCATAAACAGTCAACTTCTATAAATAATATGAGAGTAAAAAGAGTACAAAACCAGGCTAGATTTTGGATGAAAAGTTTAGGTGCTCGGGTTAGTTTCTTTAAGATATTTTCAAATTGTTTAGTAGTTCTCAGATGAGTTACTCTAGCCTGAGAACAGAGAAGAGCTATTTCAGGACAGAGAGTGGTGATCTGAAAAACTGTGGATGATGGGTAAGCTTGTGAAAGTCTGGAGAAGTCTAGATGTAGTAATACTTAAAAAAGAGGAAAAAGGAGAGCCAGAGTCTTGGCTTTGGTGAAGGAAACTTTTATCTCTTGAAATTCTGGAATAAATAAGCAAAACATAGGTGAGAAGTAGCAGATAATGAGGAAAAAAGATTTTTCAAGAACAGATCATATCTGACTGCTGTAATGTCCTTCTAGGACAAGATAATATGCTTTGTGAGTGGGAGAAAAGTAGTAGATGTCTTGTATGTTTTGAAATTGTTTCATTACATGTGCATACAACCCATCCAAGAAAATTTACTCTCACTGAAACTAATGGACAGCCATATGAAAAACTGGGTGCAAGTCTATACTGCATATCCATGGTCAAAGAGACGTGAAGACAATTAAAATGAATGAGGCAGTGAGAATGCTCATCAGGAAGGACTGGAGGCATGGATGGAATAAAAGGCAATAGGTTTAAACTGAAGCAAGAAAGATTTGTATTATAATTAAGAGGAAAAGAATGGCTAGCAATTCAAATAGAAAATAGATATTCAAAAACAGTGCTCCTCCAGCTTTTTGGAAGTGTGAGTTCCTTCTGGATCATTTGCTCCCATATGATGCCTTGCATTGAAAATGTTCCTTCCTCCCCAGGAAGAATTGCTACATGCCTGTCTTTATTGCTAGTTATAAGCTCTCTGCTTCCCGCAAATGGTCACAGCCAGTGGTCACAACCAATACTCACTTCCAGGTGAAAAAAAGCTGCTGCTCACTGCTTTGTGGTCTTCTTGAAACTTTTTCATGAATCTCCCACTATCCTTTCCTCCCTGCCCCTGTATCCAAGGGACACTGCTTGAAGGTTTTCAGCAGATGGCAGTTTTAAGAAAAGGATACTCAATTTTTGTCATGAATGATGTTGGTATACCTGTTTCTACTACAGAACAGGGATACAGATGCCACTGTCTCTGAAAATCCTTTCCACCTCTATTTTTCTGTAGTTCCATGTGATCAAGATGAACTGGAGGATATCATTCTTCATTAAATTGGAAAGCTCACCAATGAATAAGTAAACACTTATCTTAGGAAAGGCTGTAGGTCCCTGATTTGTATCTTTCTTCTGCCCATCAACTTTTAAATTTAATTCTATCCAAAATGCTGGATTCTCTGGAGGACAATAAGACTGGCTTCTTCCTGTGCTAAAAATCTTCTAAGTTCTTAAACTTAGTTGTTATCTCAGGTACACCTGCTCCTGCCAAAATTTCCAACTAATAAAGTGTTTTATGGCAAGAATGAAGATCAGATTTTGTCAAGAGAATAGGGTATCTATCTGGAATATTTTGGTGAATGTCTACATGTTATTATGAATTTTAACAGATTGCTTTTACATAAATGTTTTTCATTAATACAACCATTAATCTAATTTTGCAGTTGGGCATGGGAGAAAGGGGTGGTAGATCACTTCTGATTGCCTTCTTATGTGCACTGGTCTTACCTCATTTATTTCAGTGGAGTTGCTCCAGTGCAAGCTAACATGATGAGCCAGCTGTGTGCTCCATATCTGGAGCTATATTTAAATTTGGTTTTGCTAATTTAAGATCTCTAAGCATGCCTTGAGGCTTGCAATTTATTCTTCAAGTGCCTCACATTTTCTTAGCTATGTAATAAATGGATAGGATCCCACACCGAGGCACGCATGCACTGCAGTGCCTTGTTGTAGGCATAGAGTCAGAGGACAAAAAATTCTACACAAGAGCCTACTCTTCTTTCAGCTTCCACTGGGACAAGTAACAAATATCCTAGCTTTATGAAGGCCTAAGCATCTTTCCCCCAGCCCCTCAAAATCAGGGGAAGTCTATCTTCTCACAAAATCAAGCTTTTACCATTTCATCCTCCAGCACAGAGAATCCTTTAGAAATCCTCCTTCCCTTTTGTATGATGGAAAAAACACTCCTTTCCCTTTCCCCTCTGTGTTCTTGAAAATCATGTCATTTATCTTCGTAACAGTCTTGCTAAATGTTTTTCCTGAGGAGATACAGAGAACACAAAGGCAGTACTCAGTGTTGTTGCAAATACTTTTTAGAGCTGAAAGTCAGAAATGTAGTTCCAAAACTATTTCTGACTAGAAAGCATGATACCTTTTGACACCTGTGTCCTAAACTCATCCCAAACTCCCTTCAGTTCTTGTCTGAATCTAATTGCAGACTGGATCCCTGTTACCATTTTTGTGCATGTTTAACTTTGCTGATGAGAATGGCTTCATTGGCTTCAGCCGGGCCACTCGTGGCAGAAAATTAAGCACATGCATAAACATTTCTAAGCTTGCTACAAATTATGGTCTTCTCAATAGTTCCTGAACAGCAAACATTGGCTTGGCTAAGAGTCTGATGGTGACAGGACACAGTTTGTCAAAGCAATAAATAGCAAAATTTTGGTCATACTTGGCATGCAAAGAGTTGAAACACAAATAATTTTAGACATTAATCAGCAGAGACAAAACCAGATCAAAACTGGAGTTCTCCAAACCTTATATCAACAAAATTCCTATCATGACCCTCTGCAATCGGTCTCACGCAGAGATCAATTTTTGGAAAGTCAGTGCATATATAAAGTGTCAATTCTTCAGAGGCTTGTGTTAATATATGTGTACTTTAATGTATTACTAGAGAAATGTTTTCTCTAGTTTCTCCCTGCCCCAACTGACATGAATCTATTTGCTTGTCTTCTGTAGTATTTTTGTGAATAATTATGCTAAATATCGTAAATGCCATAGAAAAATTCAGTAGTCTGCTCATATGTTCCTGACAGTTCCCTTGCTGAGTAATGCGATGATACTATATTGGTAGTAATTCAAATTATATAACAAATGGATACGTAGCATATTAATAATAAATGGAGGCTTTGTGCAATGTTCTGTGTTTCCTAATGCCATCCTAGAAATCACATCAATGACAAATATATAACAGGAAGCAATTTGTCGGATTCTATGTATTATTTTGAAAAATAGAATGAAAATTGCTTAAACAGATACAACCATATGTCAATATGAAAATGTATTCTAAAGGCTGATAAACTTTTTCCATGTAAGAATGATTTATAAACTGAAGGTTGAATGAATCTTCTCTGTTCCAAGAATACCATGAGCTGATGCTTTGAATGCTCCAAAGAGCAGTCCCCAGATGCCTTCAAGGGGGTATAAATAGATGCCACAAATAGGTCCACTCATGAGAAGCCTCACTGACTTTATTGAAGATAAGCTGTACTGAGGCAGATGCCAGTGCTCAAACCATGGTTTCTACAGGATGACCTTTTATCAACAGATCACTTGGATGTAGAAAGAATCTGTTCATATTTTCTTTTCATGATAAAAATTATTTTCTCACAGTATTTTCCATTCTTTTGTGTCCTGATACTGTCTACAGCAAAGATTGCTTATTCTCTGATAGAGCTGATAAGGACTAGAAGTAATTAGTTGATTAAATATGTGGATTCTACTGACTGAAATGTAAACAATATTTTATTCTCCTAGGGTATCTTTTGTCCATAGGTTGCAAGTACTGAACTTAAAATGTAAATTTAACTAATCTTCATGAAACCACAGTCCAGTAAAAAAAATTATAATGCCTACCCAGGAACAGAATAATAAACATATGTGTGAGGCATTAAAGACCTGTTTTGCAGAAGAAATGCCTGCACATGGTGCCAGCATATCTGGTGAATCAGTGAATCACTGAATCGGTGCCACGGCAGAAAGCAGAACCCAGTACTCCTCTCTCTGGCTTCCCACTTTGCTCACATTTGACTGCTGTTCTAGGACAGTAAATAAAAATACACCAGGTATCTTAGTGATCCATTTCTATGTATGTACAATCTAGCTTCAGGCCAGGGTTTTGATCACTCATTCCTTCTGGAGACACATAGTGGTAACCGACTTTTGGCTTTGGTCCTTATACTAGCAACACATCCCAGCACTAGATGTACAATAATCCTCATATGGACTGACAAATGAATACACGAGTGAAAGTACATTTAGAAGGGAGAAGATGAAGGATGATGGCCATTTTTTGCAGTTACAGAGCTGTTAAGAAAGGCATTCTCATAAGCTGGCAAGGATATTTTTTTCCCTCTATATGTACAGAGTTCACTTGCACAAATTAGAGTGATTACAGATTTTAGCAGGGAGGTATGTGTTTCACACTGCATTGTTACTTTTATCACACATAAAACCTCATGGAAACTTTGGTGCTGATAATAAGAAGTCCCATTGCAGGAGGGCTAATAAGATTTCTGAGATGTTAAAGCTATATGCATTATTCATACACTACAAATGGAAGCACTGAAGCCCTCAGCTGACTGTGGAAACCTTGGAGGCTCTAACAGACAGCGTGGTTAAATTTTTTACACAGCAGTCACAGGGTTAGGAGTGTCAAATGAAATCAGTATATTTTCACAAAATTGTGACACTGATGGTATAAGAAAGGGGTACTACAGCAGGTTTCTTAACAAAGACCGCTTTAATAGTTAGATTCCTATTCCCTGTACCTGGTTCCCCAGATCAGCAGTGGCAGTTCTGCATGCATTTGTCTCTCTCTTCACCCATCTCTTGCTGGTCATTGACCTTAATGGTCCTTAGAGAGGAAAGTGTCCTGAATTTCTGTGCTGGAAGAAATGATTGATGACTGTGAAAACTGACAGTGCTCAGTACTTCACAGGAGACACTTAGAAACTTAAAGAATTGGATCTTTTAAGAACTGTTTAAGAAAAAATAACTGGTGAGAATTGGGTTGAGTTTGTATTTAAAATATTTTCTGGACAAAAGCTACTTGAAATACGTTTACCTGAGGGACTACCAACAGTGTAAACCACATTGGTAATCTTGGTCCAGGTTCATATTATCCATACACTCCCACCTCAGAACTGCAATGGGTAGAGTGTAAATTTATCTCAACTCACCCCATTGTAACTATTGTCTTTATCTGCAGGGCTTTGACTAAGGAGTGATTACTCAAGGAGTAGTAGAGGGCACTACATTTTTCCTAAGGGAAGGGTGCTGGAATTTGTCTCACTCTTTCCTGGGAGAAATAATGTACATCCTATGACAAATGTGCTGCTGATGATAATGATAATGATATGATAATGATAATGATCCTGGGAGTAGAAAGATAATGCACTGCCCCATAAGTTAGTCTGTTCTGCTTCCAAACTGTGTAACATACTTCCAGAACACACTTTATTACTCTTTTCCTACTCTTTTAAAATCAACATATACTCTGATCCTGATTTCTGATACAAGGGCACGTTTTAAAACTTCAAATATAGCTTTGAAGTTCAATTTAAATTACTTGATAACAATCAATCAGTTGTATTTTTCATAACTAGTAGCATAAGACTTTTGGCTGATGACTAAGATACAATGTCTCCAGGGAATGGGATATTATTTGATGCACTTGAACTAATTTAGGCTACAATTTCAGGGGATATCTGGGGCCTTAAGCAGCTCTATTTTAAGGTACTTAGATCACTAAAGCCGGAAGCTGATGGAATTGAGACACCCAACTCCGAATCATGGAGTTGGTAACTCCTTCCTTGTTTGGCCTCAGGATTCTTTGGCCTCATGGGCATCAGAAGGGTCACTGGGGTGAACCTGCTATGTAAGGCAATGGGTGAGAGACTCAGAGTCACTGCGTTTCTCACCAGAGACAGTTCAAACCTCACAGAAGTTTGAAGGAGAACAACATTTAGGAAGCCTCTAAGTCCTTCTCACACCTGGACAGATTGGCAAAAATAAAGGTGTCTAGTGACCAGGTCAGGTGGGCATGGAGTGGTGGGATGCTCCTTGGCTGCCGATGCCCTGCCTGGCCACCCTCAGCCAGGGAGCAGGGCAGGATGGGGGGAGCTGGGGGCAGCCCCAGTCCCGGACACCTTTGTTTAGTAGTAGTCTAATGTTTTCCTACTATGTTTGTGTCACTTCTTTTATAGCCTCCTCTTCTGTCTCCACTTCTCTTCCTGCATGGGATCTTGTAGCTTTCTTCAAAGAGAAAGTTGACAGAGTACTTGTCCTTCCCCCGTCTAATCCTCTTGGTGACTTCCCCTGCTACAACTCTCTTCTCTCTTTTTCTGACATACACAGAGATGGAGATTTCTTGGCTGCTTTCCTTTGCTTGGCTCTTCTTCACTTGCACAAGTCATTTTCAGCTCCCCTTTACTACCTACCTAAAACTGACCAGTGAGTCCGCTTCCCCCTCCAGCCCCTTCTGCCCTTCTCACTTTCATGTATCAGCTCCTTGGCTGTCCTGTGTGCTGCTGTCTTAGTCCTCACACCTCTCCATTTGGCTTCCATGTCTTGCTGAACTTGCTTTCAATAAATATTATAAAAATCTTCTTGAACAGAGTGGGACACTGCAGTTCTCATTCAGTACTGTGATGGTTACACCTACATATTGCCACCTTACCCTACATGTTTAAACTGCTCTGCAAGACCAGTTTCCCTTGTCATGTTACTGTCATGGTTGACCCTCCTGCCTGCAAAGCAAAGATCCACATGACCACCATGAAAGCCTCCCTATGGTCTCCTTTGCCATGATGCCTCCAAACCAATCTTGACAATGGTTTTATTGTTGGTGTACTGAAATCACTATCTTCTGTGGTAAATATTTTCTCATATGTTCTGTATACTCCTCCATACCTGAAGCCTGTTGTTATGGTTGTCATGGGGCAAGGATGGACATTTTTATGTATTTGCAAAGCATATAACACAATGGGACCATCTTCAGTCCTTCACAAGGGCTCCTGAGCACTGCAGAAGGACCATCTACACTTAGAGTAGGTGATTTGTGTTAGCTCTTTGTTTAACATGGCCTGAGGAGGCAGATTCTGCCCTTGAGATTTTGTCTTATGGTTGTGGGGAGTTGCTGCTGTAATGTTTCCCGAAATATGGATCTGAAGGTAAGCAGATGTTTTTATTACTGAAATCCTTAAACAGCCGTTTTTACACTACATCCTCAGTAGTCATAGCTGCTTTCTTTGAACTCTTCCAGATTAAACCAAACCTAATTTATAAACAACAAACCTTTCAGGTTGCTTGCTCGTTAGTGCAGAATTAGTTCCTTTTGAAATCTTGACAATGAGAATACGAAGTAACTAAACACTACCGTGATTTCTGAAACAGTGCTTGTGCTTGTGTTGATCATACAATAGAACAAAGTGTGTCTAAGCCCTTAGTTCACGATGAAAGTTTAGAGAAACTTTGAAATGCATTACTCCCATGTTGACTAATTAGTTTGTATGTCAAATTTCAGCTTTCATTTCTGTCTTCTTAGATATCAGTTTGCCTTACCACAACTGACATACTAAGTGGATTTTGTAATGCTTGACTACAGCGCATTTCCTTATTTATGCTTCTGTCTTTAAACATTTGCCCAGCAGTAATTACCACAGTATGATTTTACCAGTATGTTTGCTAGAACTTTAGCCAATTCCAGGCCATTATTTGAAGCCATTTTCTTTTCCAGCCGAGCATAGTGAAAGTACACAAAGAGAGAAACAGGGATCCAGCGAGAACTGTTTCTAAATGGTTTGCAAGGCTTTGAAGGCAGCTGCCTCCCGTTGACTCCCTTCTGAGGGGCATCCAAGAGGGTGGCAGATACATACAGCCTTCCTGTGTAATTTCTAGCTCAACCTCTTCTCTAGGTTCCTCCTCCTGTTTACCTACCTGACTGGCTCCAGGAAACTCAGAAAACTCTTCTGGCAGACCTGAGTGCCTGCAGCCTCCTCCCAGCTGTAGTGGTTATTAAAATAGGCATGCCAAAATAACTTAGGTACCTGCAGGCCACTTTCTGTAGCATTTGCATTTTCAACACACTATTCCTGATTCCTCCCATTACATAATTATTAGGGCTTGGTCCTGCAGACATTTCATTTTAGAAGTGAAAGGCTTTAATCTAAGCTTTCTAATTATGCTGGGAGTTAGTCAGAAGTGGGTGTCAGGATTGAATTTGCTATATCATCTCATGGCTATCTGGGAAAAGAAACTCGTGTTTTGAGAGCAACGTCTTCAGGCCTACAGGTATTCCAGCTACAAGTGCCAGCTTCTGCACTCCTGCACTTGCCACGGTAGGCAAGTGAGAATATTCATGCTTGTTGGAACAGAATGGAAAGAAATATACATTTTTTTTGGTTCAAAGGAACATAAAACTTTTCAGTCTTAGGTTCTCTGTTTATTCTGGGAATAAGCTGCAACATTTGCTTTCCCAGCAACAGCTATGCTTTGGTCTTGCTTTTAAACAAACTTACTAACCAAAATTGTAGTAGCAGTAGTATTATTCTAACATTTAAGTGGCCCATTCATATAGACAGTGTGAAATCAGGGAAAGAATGATGAAAACTAATGGTGAAGTTCAGTTAGTAACTCACCTACTGAAACAACTAAGAAATATAGTTAGTAAAAATGTTAAGTATAAGCCAGCGTTAAGCAATTTACGGCATTAACCCAGTATGAAGTAAAGACTCTCATTAATGGACATTATGGTGTGTTATATCTGGTCTCAAACAGATATTCACCAGCATTAATATGAGGAAGACTATTAATGACAGACCTTCCGATAGTGGTTCAACTCTGACCTCCTAAAAATCAAATTGTTTCTGGCTTGAGGAACAGGCTGACTCATAAGAAAAATAATGTAATTATAAATAAACGGTTGAAGAACTCTGATTTGAAAGGTCTTTCAGTGAGGGACAACCATCGCTGTGTGCGTGTTCATAGAATCTGACATAACAAAGCCCTAGTCCTGAATAAGAACCTGCAAAAACAAATATTAATATTAATACTGTTAATAACAAAACAAACACCAACAACATCTTTGGAAAGAAGATCTAATCCTATCACTATCAATATGCATGTAATATAGAGATTAAAACTTTAATTCTTTGCAATTCAAATGATCCAGTGCATTACTTGTGTTAAACCATGTCCTGTCTCTCATGGGACAATATAGCTTTAGTGACTTGTTCCCTTTCCTGCCTGATGAAAAGATATACATAATGAGTGCAAGGTCTTGTAATATAATCGCGTCCTACTTTGCATACTTTTTTTAATCAGGTGAAACCTTTCAGTGTCAATGTCATGTTCAGGGAAGAAACTATGGAATTCCCAGTCACACGTGTTCTTCATGTAGTTAAGTTAGTAAACCAAGACTTCATAACCAGAATCACACTAAGAACAATCTCTGATCAGAATTCTTCAGAATTTTACCCAGGGTATTTAGCTTCTGCAAAGTGATATGGGTACATTTTACTTATATTAATTGTAATTAGAAAGTGTTATTTTTCATAACTAGTAGAAATGTTTCACTAACACTGAGCTAGAAGTGCTGCAGACTCTGTTATGCCATATACTAAATTAACTGTCTTTCTCAATTTACACTGGGTTGTCCAATCTGTTTTGTCTAAAGCTTTTTCTTTGCTGAAAATGCCCAACTTAATTCTCTCTACATTTTCCCTTGCTACTATAAACTGACCACACATAGCTAGCTAATTTCTCAGCATAAAGCCTCTCCCAGGTAGCCAAGTGATGTGAAACATATATTTTTCACTCCCACAGACAATAGATGCAATGCCTTTAAAATGTAAAAGGTGCATATGCAGTTGCCTAGCAAAACCTGAAACCTTATGGAGCAAGGCTGAGATCTAAGCTGCTTGCTCCAAGTGTAGCTGTTTCATTTCAGGCCCAATTTATTCTGAGTTAATATTTAACTTTCTATTTTAGGGACTATTATCATCAACAGCTACTGCTTTGGGTTTTCGGGGTGAGGATGGATGCAAGAGGCTTACAATCTTTTTTGGTTCCTAAATAACACTGTCAAGATTTTCTTGAAACTTATTCTTGTCGCGTAAGGCAATTCTTTTTGACATCAAGCAAAGTATGGTTTTAGCAAATGCTACAAAGTGTCATTCTGTCCAACTCAGGCAATAATTGGACATAGGCAAAACCTAGACGTGAACTTAATTTTTTTTTTTCCACTGATATCATTGTTGATGCAGCATAATATGTATAGCTGGCTTTTCTATAAATATGTCTTGCTGTGGGATATACTTTCTCACATGTGGGTGTGCATTTGTGTCAAAATGGAGAAAAAATATATTTGAATTTAGTCTGTAAAGTCTTCAACGTTAAATAACCTAAAAATTCGTCTTTGTACAACTGCAATGAAGGAGTACCATATTTCCTGGAACTGAGCATATGGCAGGGCTAAAACAGCAAAATGAGATTCATTACAACAAAACATACCTTCCCCTTCCTTGATTTAATACGGTTACCGGAATTCCCTATAAAGCTTACTTTTATAGTCTCCAGACAGACAATGAACTGTATGTGGAGGGAACATACTATAAAGGTTACATAAACCTGGTATGAAATGTTGCTTGGTGTGGGAAGAATTTTTTCAGACTTGTATTATAACACAATTAGCCATTGCAACTTCAGGTAAAATGTTTCTGAGATGTTGCCTTCTTACTTTTCTGAACATTGTTGCTTTGCAGATATGAGGGAACTTGACAAAAACACAGATGGCATACAAAGAGATTTGTTCAATGGCTTTTCCCCTCAGTGTTCAGTGATAGTAAAGGCAGAAGATTTTAATTATGCATTTCCCATTCTTCCTCTCTCAGTGGAGAAGTTAAGGTAGGTCAAGATGTGAAAATGAAATACTGCTTTGATTCAGGAAGGAATACTGCAACTGTGCTCTTGTTTGCTCTACGCATCAACACACCTCAAGGCTTTGAGACACTGCAGAGTTCTTTATAACCTTCCTGGCATCTCGGCAGTGACTGATTTATAACCAAGTATGAAAGCCATTACAGACTCTGAAAGTGTCATTTACATTATATAGTAGACTGTCTGGTTTTAGAAAAGGGGCAAATTAATTACCAGGATGCTCTCTATGACTTTATTATACCAAAAAGGGTCTTAAAAAAGGAAGTAGTCCTCGGCACTGGGCATAGCTAAAACACAACATGATGACCTGTTTTTCTGATGTTTGCTGTCCTGTAAAAGAGCCTGATCCAAAGCCCCCCAAAGTTCATGAACATTTTTTCTTTATCTTCAGTGCACTCTGACTGGCTTCTTAGTGTAGAAAATAACTACATCATTTTTCCTTGAAATAGATTGTTACTGTGTATTAAGTATCTGAAACACATGCTTAGCACATCCTTCGTCCTAAACATAGTAACATGTCACGTGTCCTTGCATGCTCCAGAGTGCGAATCCTTTTCACTTTTAGAGCTCTAGCCTCTTTTCTTGCACACTGCTTGTTTAAAACTTCGATGGGCAAGGTATGTACAACCTCCCTTTTTCGGGTACCTGCCTTTCTGAGATGAAGACAAAGCTGTATCTTCAGTCTTAACGCTGACAACACTAAAGTACATCAGCAACTAAACAGCTGGTGGAATTCATAGCCATAAGTTTGGTGGTCAGACTGCTCAACAATTAGAGAGGGAGAGGTTTCTGCAAGTCAGATCTTCAAAAGCTCCGTAGGCAAGGTTTACCATTATTGTGGAAATTTCTGGTGTCTTGGGAGAGCAGAACTGCAGTGTATCATTTATCTTCTGGGGCAGGTGAAGATTTTCAGCTTTTCTGGGTTGAGGCTGTTGCCCACTGTAGCTATAAGTAAATGCAGAGTACTCACAGAAGTAACCAACAGGAAATGCCTCAGGAAGAGTCAAAAAATAGAGCAAATGTGTAAAGTTACTTCCCCAGGACAATCTCCTAGCCATTAACGTTTTGCAGCCCAGTCAGAGATGGTGTCTTTGTGTCTAGTAGATGTCAATGCATTTCACTCCCATGCTCTTCTTCAGTCACATGCGAAACCCAGTTTAGTTCCCTACAAACCCAGATATGCTAAGTAAACAGAGTCTACAGAAGGGCAATTCAAAGCACCTCAGAAGCTTCTCTGTCTACCAATTAGTAGGGGGATACTAGGCCTAAACTTAGCATGAATGTGAGTTCCCAGCTTTTTCCAAACATCCTGAACTTGACTCCATTCCATCAAAATCCACAGCAGAGGACAAATAGCAGCTCTGGCTGCTCATGCTTATCTGAAACCAGAGATCTTCGGGCCTGAAGATCAGCGAAGTGGTCTGGTGGGGACAAGAGCATAAATAACCAGATGCAGTCACTGTGGGATGAGACTGGAAGAAATCTCTGATTAGGAGTAATAGCTTGAGCATGTCTTTTTGTGAACATCCAGTATAAGCAGAAGTCCAGGAGTGCAATGTGTGACAGAATTTTCCCACTGTGCTGGCTGTACCTGGAATAAAAATAAGATGACCAAAGTCTGCTTGGTAGTTTGATCCAAAGAGGTTAGCACAATATATGAAAAGGTCTGAACATACATTTCTCTGCCCAAAAGACCAAATTTATGTTTTGCTCGGGCACAGACTGAACTGTAAAGCTGATTCTGTGCTAAGAACTGGCCATCCTGGTAGAGCAGAAGTTTGTATACAATGAATGAAAACAGAACTTCCCATTTCTATGCTAACGGTGCATAAATCCAATTACTTGACCAGTTCATCTAATGGATATATGGAAATGTCCGTTTTCTTTTTCTTCGGCAGATTTTAGATTTTCTAAAGCAAAGCCAACCATATAACTTTTTTTCAGAACAGCCTGTAAGGAAAAATCAAACAATCCATTAAACCAACAGAAAGACACTGACTAAAAATGTTTCAAAAGCTGAAAATATCTAATATCCTTCAATACTTTAAAAAAATTATTACAGGGCACTTTGAATCATCTTTCCACAGTACAGCTATTCCAGAACAAATGTCTGCTCATCTTTCCCTTTCAGCTGTTACTGTTTTGACTAGTTGCATAGACAATCTGAATGATCACCTGAGCCAAATGTAGTTCAAATGCAGAGTGAGTATGTGGTGCGAACATGAGAGGACACAATTTCATTAAGCTATCCTGTTTCCAGAGCAATTCCTGTTACAAAAAGTTAACATGGGGTCAAAAAAAGTTTAGCATTTCTCCCTGTGCACTTACAGAGCTCCCACCTTCCTCCTGCTGTGACTGATGTTCCTACTAGCTCAAGAAACAGGACATTCTGTTTTCAAGAAATAAGCTAAAGTGGGAAAGAGGGAGGCCTTTTGCCTTTGGCCCAAACATCCAAGTGATGACTATTCATACCCATCACAGTAGTTCCAACTAGGATGAAATTTGTATTTTACAAGAAAAATTTTGCTATGAAGCTTCTGGATTAAGAGGGCAAGGAAGATCCAGGGGTGCATAAGTTTGTTTTGAGAATGATCTTTTAAGAAATTTGTACTTGCATAGCTGAACCTTCCTGCTGCCTTTCTCAGAATCTCTGGCCAGGTGTTGGTTAATAATGTGCTACTGATGATTTTGCCCTAATAAAACAAAAAGCCCTCCTTGTCTGCCAGGAATACCACCTCCCACTCCATGCTTACAGGACTGAAACTTCAAGGGAGAAGCATTAAAGCCACTGAAATTTGGTAGCAGCAGTAAACTTACTTCTATCTGCTGTGATCTGGTCTCTCTCACACGTTGGGGACTGCTTACAGGCCATTCAGGCTTTCTCTGGGCTGTGTCTCTGCTGCTGCCACTTCTGCTTTCTGCATGCTTACATGTATTAGCATGCATGTATGCAGGAGTTTTCTTCCATTCTGTTTCTTGGTTTTCCTTCTATTCAATTTGCATGAGTAAGAATCTACTAATGATGCCAAGCCGAAAGCTTCTGAACCTTTATACATCCTCTGAAGATTCCCAGTCCTCTCTCATTGTTACATTTCCCAACATGTATAATGAATTTTGATGGAGACAAAATTGCATTGACCTCAAGTCATTCTGTCTCTATAGAAATGCTCATCACTTACATGCCTTAATTTCAGAAGTAACCCAAGTAATACTGCTCAAAGCCTCTTTGAAATGCAAAATGTTCTTTCAACAATATCTTTGGAGAATTGATTTATTTTAATAATAACAGCTACTGATAGGTACTAAGAGTCAGATATAGCTGGTCCAAATGATTTTTAGAACATAGACAAATAATTTAAGTAATATCTTGTGATAGCAGTGGCTTTGTGTAAAATTATCTCACATTTGCAGCCTGTCACTAATATTAACTGCTCCCTATCACTGCTCTCCTCTGGTTTCTGAAAAGTAATTGCTACTGCTATCTTAAAGAACAGAATATATTTTGGTATTATTTATCATTGTTTTCCTCATAATACATTTTTTATAAGCTTGATATCTGAAGGATTTTAATACAGTGCAAATATATAATTTAAACTGCATTCAGAGATGCTATCCTTGGAACTCCTAGATTTGTTTTCCTACTGAGGAATCCTTGTTTCAGAGCTGCAGTGGGACCTCACTCCTTTTCCTGGAAGAAAAGCATCCACATGGTCAAAACCATCACCACAATTGGCACTAATTGGGAGCCCTTATGAAAGTCTGAGCAGCGACCAAGTTTTTAATAAGCAAGGAGTACAAAACACCCACTCAACACCTTGTCCTGGGCTTCTCCATGGCAGTGTTAGACACATTGTCATGGCAATTGGGAAAGTTTGCACTGTAGTGCTTTAGATAATTAGAAGACTTGATTCCCTGGAATTGCTATTCTGGAACCTTGCACTAAACTCTAATTTTTCTTAACTCTGTTTCTAAGAGATAAGAAAGAAGGGCAATGGTCTTTTGTTGGAAATAACTACAATACAATATTCAGCAGCTGCAGTGCATTGGAGACTGCTAATTAAATAATCGATAACACCACTCAGTATTAATTAGTGAGTTTCAACATCTATAGACTAATGAGCCTAATCAAACCTTCAGTCAATTCCTGCTGTGATTCTCTTGTGTCCTGCAAATGGTACAGTGTTTTCCTGCCTATGAATTCTTTACTTTTCAATTACTTCCCAGTAAAAGATTTTAAACATCAAAGTGCAGCAGATGTTTCAGGAGCATAGTAGACCCCGCAGGGATGCTCTTCTGCACAAAACACTCTGCAGGATCCAGCCACAGCAAGCTCTACTGCATTGGCTGTGCGAGTGGATTTACATGGGAAACTATTGGACCCGAAACTTTCTTTTCCCCTTCCCCCAGCACTGAGCATTGCTTCTTGTTGCATGAAAGAGGAATGCCATTGCTCCTGCAGAAGGATCAACCCAGTGACAAGATGGAGCATGGCATTTCTAATGCCACCTGAACAGAGTCAAATGCAGAGTGCAAGGGCAGGAGGCTGCAACCTGTGGTCCTCCACTGTGGTGTAGAAGAGCTGACTGGGGAGAGTAGGGGAGTATTTAGAGTGTATTTTACAAGAAATAGTGAGTGTAACTGACTGGTGGGGGGATATTGTTGGCTTTGTTGGCTGTATAAATATGCTTTTTTAAGCAGCAATTCAAGTGCAAGCTTTTTAAAAGCATGTCTAACTATTCTTGGTTTGTTTGTGCATGTGTGTGGCTAATAGCTCTTGGCAGACAGAAAAGGAAGCAGAAGAGCCATGTAAGATAAGTCCTGGAGTTCCTAGCCACCACACAACCTGCTATTCTCTTCTCAGGGATGTGGCATCCTCACCTTCTGGACAAGAGAGGGGCTTGGCTCCCTCCAACAACAGCGTTTCCAAGCTCCCAGTTTTTCCCCACATCCTATTACACTGCCGTTTGCCCACAGAAGCAGCCTGACTCTTAGTTATTTGTGTACTCACATAACATAGACACAGGCCCTGCCTCCAAAAAGATGCTCCTATACATGAGTTATTATGAGGTTATTATGAGGTTAGGATATTTTTAAAGGTGTTAATAAATTAGGCATTTTTAATTACAGTGGTTCTGTCATTTTACCCTCTCTAACCACTGTTTCCATTCTTCCAGGGGTGTGTCTGTGTACTTTAATGAATGTGTTGTAAGAAAACACACAGTAGAACTTTTTTCCCCCATAACAATATGAAGAACAATGTATGGAATAATATCTGATCATTTTTCTCCCTGCACTTATGTTCATACCTCCCACATGAGTTGGCTAAAGTGGGTGCAGGAGATTTAGCTGTCATCAGGTACATTAAACCCAATTAGAACTCAGGCATGGAGCTTGGGGCAAGCCACGCTGACTCACCGGTACTACGCATCAGCTGGTACTTGCCTTGCCTAGTCTGGTCTATGAGGGAGATTTGAGAAGGGAAGCACAGCCACAGTCTTTGTTTGGAAGAACTTTTTTTCTTGCCAGTCCTCGCAAGGGTTTTGCTATTTCTCTTTGATCCCATGGCACATGGTGCTGGATATTAATATAGAGACAAGAGAACACCAAATTGCATCAAATCCAATCAATCCAAATCAAATCCAAATCAAAACCCAATTATGTTTGGGTTCATGACAAGGGTCATGAAGACTGGCAGGAAAGTTGGGGTGTGTATAGAGGAAGTGACTTAAACTAAAAGAGGGTAAATTCAGACTAGATATAAGGAAGAAATTTTTTACAATGAGAGTGGTAAAAGACTGGAACAGGTTGCCCAGAGAGGTGGTAGATGCCCCATCCCTGGAAACATTCAAGGTCAGGTTGGACAGAGCTCTGAGCAACCTGATCTCGTTGAAGATGTCCCTGCTCATTGCAGGGGGGTGGGCCTAGATGACCTTTAAAGGTCCCTTCCAACCTAAACTACTCTGTGATTCTATGATTTTCATTTTTGCAGCTATTTCTAGTTTCTCTTAGATACCTCTAGTAGCCATGGCAGGTGGTAAGTCTTTTAAATCTGCTTTGTCTTTAACAATACGTAATCATATCATACAAATCATACATAAAGTGCCGTGGTCCTTCTACAGCAGTATAACAATCAATCCAATGAAGTGTAAAATCATTAAAAAAACAGATACTGTTCCAAATTAAGTTAAATGCAAAAGTGCTTTCTGCTGATTAAATATGTTATTAACTCTTGGGCCCTATACATACACAAATAAAGTTAATCTTGGCACAGTACCAGTAACAGAGCTTAAGAAGTTTACTTCAAAAATAATTTTTCTTTTCCCAAACAGATCCTTGACTATATCTCGTGACTTGGTGTCATGAAATCAGATGGAGAAAAACTAGAACTTCTTTAAATCATCCCTTCCTCTTGTGACAGAGATCAGCTAAGAGGCAAAAAGCTGCATCAGGTGGAATGCACCTCTCTGGTTGCAGGCAGTAGGGCCCTACTGAGCCCAACCTTGCGTCTTCTGCATATTGCCGTGTGCCATTGCCAGGCAGCTGGCATAAGTAAGAGTGGGTCTGACGCTGCCCTAAACATATGCCAAAAATATCTAAATCTTTTCAGATCATTCTCAAGATCTCCAGGAGTATACATGTGCCCGATTACTATTTTTGTCCTGCTCAGCCCCTCCAGCCTTAACCTATTTATCATCAGGCCCTGCAGCAAATTTGGTTAGGAATTGTTTCTCCTGGCCAACTAACTTCAGTGACATGAGCATTTTCAGCCTCTTGATTCTGGAATATCCACCTCTGCAGCCCAATCCCGCTGGAGCTCTCCAGGCTGCCTGTTCTCCTGGCAGTAAATATACTGCTGCTCCTATGCAGCTCAGGAGCACTGGATTTGTTACTAAAAATACTATCATCCTGACTGTTTTCTGAAACAATTCCACTCTGTGTCCTCTTTTTCTGAAAAAAAATCTATCCCACTGAAATCCAAAAACCTGGACTAAACAGAAGAGGCTTAATTAAATAGACACCATTCAAACCTTTAGGAGACACAGGGGAAAAAAAGATGTTTTTAAATGAGAGGTGCTCAATCCAAAAGTCATTGTACTGTGACCACTGTATATAGGGGTGTGACTTAGCCCAGGTACTGAAAATAATCATAAATCAAAATTTTGGAAATCAGGCGAGCAGCAGGAATACAGTATAATACAATCTGATTTGTACAATATGAAAAGCAGGAAACTCGGAGTGTTCTGTAGCCCACCATCATCATAGCAAAATGAACTGAACACTATGATTTCACTAACAATGTTTTAAATCACAAAATACCAAAATATCTAAAAGGAAATATATGCTACTGGTAGTTATCAATTCATGCTACTCGGGCAGCATATGGCAATAGCAGGAGCACTTGCTGTGCTGGCCACCTCTTGCTCTGCCCTCATGGTTGGTGCAAACTCCATCCTCCTTCCTCGTCCTGTTTGGATGACTGTTGCAGTTCCCCAACAAGTATTTACAAACCCAAGTGAAACTGCAAATCCATAACTGGTGTCATGAGCATGACAGTAGGACTGCAGATAAAAAGTGTGTTTTTTCTTACTGCTTTGTGTGTATGCAGTTGCTTACCCATGTATTGGGTACAAGATGAGAAAATCAGGCAACAGATAAGAGCTGAGTAGCTGTGGTCTTCCAAACAATGGCATGTGAAAAGCATTAATGAAAAAATGGCAGACATTGCCAAGCTTAGATGTGCAGGATAACACTTCAAGTGGTTGTTCCTTCCAGGGAACATCAGATTTCCCTGCAGTGCTGGTAAAACTGGTAACTTCAGATCGTGTTCCTGCCTCAGCAAAAATGCTAGAGTGCTTGTGACGATTCTCACTGCTGAGCTGCAATAAAACCAATCACAGACCATGTATCGTGGTCTGCAGCTCCTTCAAAACTGCAGTTCCTGCATGTAGGCTTCCTAGACTTGCTAGGTCTGTGGTGTTTGGGAGTGCTTAGGATTTAGCTGTTCTAAGCAAGAACAACCTGACCTGGCTCTAACTCTCTGTGCTGCCAGGAGTGATGGTTGTTAGAGGATCTCTTGTATCATTAAATGCTTATTAAGGTTATGGTCACTTGGTAACTCTTTTCTTCTCCCAGTTCTCTTTTCTTGTGTCCCTCCAGCAGCAGAGCTACAATACAAATATTAACAAGTATAAAGAAACAGTCTTGTAAGAACAAAACTAAACTAATTTATTGAGACTGTATCTGTGAAATTGCTTTCCAAAGCAGGTTAGCAGCCTTGACAATTCCCAGAGATGCAATGACTGACTTAAATCGGAACTGAAAGGCACATCCTATGAGACACACTCAGCTTTAGGATTCATTTCCCTCTAGTTCTTCCCCCAAGAATATCTGTTAAATTTTCCAAGAATAAACACATTTTGTTCCTTGTCTTTTGAAGGTGGGAAGTGAAGAAAGGGTTTGAGGATTTAGGATTGCTCCTGTACTAGATTTAGGATTATGATTTGTTCATCTATTAGAAATTCATTTATGCTTTGAAAGGAAAGGAGAAAACTTCCAAGTCAAATTAGACATTATTTTATCCTGGAGAATATTATGCTACTGATGTGATGAGTGCCTGAAGATAGCTGGAAAGTGTTATAAGCACATAAATAAAATGCCAATCTGCTTGGTTACAAAGCTTGTGCTTGGTTTTGCAGCCATTTTTGACTCTGGGAATTCCAGAGTGGCTGGGAGGGAAGGAGGCGTTGATGGCTTTTTGTAGTTCTCCACTGAGTACCAAATATGAGAAATATAAACATTAAGCAGTAAATCAAATGTTGAAAAAATAAATAAATACGGAACAGATGGGCGAAAGATGTGTCCAGCTGGCTCATGACACTCGTTTTTTCTCATTTGAGCAATAGCCGCATGCAAAGTGGCTGGGTATTGTGCTGAAACCGTATTTTCCAATGTCACACTGAACCTTATTTTCCAATGTCACATATGCTGTATGTTCTTCCACAGACTTTTTAGAAAAATCAGAGGAAAAGTTTCTCCAATAAGATTTTATGCAAGCAGTCAAATAGATAGGGTCTTTCCTACATCTCACATGCTTATGAGAAAGATAAGTGTCAGGGCCCATCGCACCGTTGGTGACCTGCTCGTCATCATCACCACCATTTGTGGGCTGCACAACTCTGTGCCCTGTATCATGAGCCTATTGACAGTTCATGCATTCTGCAAATCCATGATCATGTGCACACCCCCAGCTTTCAGCAGACATCACACGAACCTTCTCTCGACACATTAGCAGGCAAATACACTAACCAGGCAGTCACTGGGGCATCTCTTTGAGGACGAGTCTCCTTCTCTCTCCTCTACAACTGTTGGTGGTGTGTGTGTTTTGAGGGCTAGAGAGTTATGAAGGCAATACCTTCAGAAGAACATTGTGGCTTTGATGAAGCCTTGAACTAAAACTAGTATTTCAAGTTCTGAAGTATAAATACTGTGAATCAAAGTATTTACACTATTTCTGTGGCAGATTTCACAGCATTTTGCAAGATGGCAAAGAACTACTTTAGAAAGACCACCTATTTCTAGTTTGTGGAACTGTATAGACCACTACCAATTATAATTCCACTTCATTTTTTTTAGCCAATTTTCAAAAAGTAGAATGGTATGAAAGCTAGATTCTCATTCCAAATGCAGCTAAGTATGATGCAACTGATACTAACATTTGGCCTAGCAGTCCCAGGAATGAATGGGATGGTCCTAGTAAGCATGTGATCTGATTAATTCACCCCAAGTACAATTGCTAAGAAACAGTTTGTTCTGATGAAGGAAGGGAAAACAAACACTAATTATTCTCATGACATTTGAAAATGTCACTATATTTTTTTCTCAAGGAGGACACAACACAATATACCTGCAGAGATCCTTTCCAATCTAAATTATTCTATATCATGATCTGTACATTAACAAAGATCCCGGGGAACGAAATTAGAAACATGTAAGGTCGACAGCAAGAAAACACAACTAGAATTGCCTATTGTAGTGCCCACCCCTGGCATGTTCACTTCCTTCATCTGTCACTTTAATATAAAATGTGATTTGTGTTTGGCTTGGTCAACAACCAAAAAGTATGATCTTTATCAAAAGTGTTAATTTGTTAGTCTTCTATTAAATTAACACCTGAAGGCCAGATATGTTGAGTGATAAACAATTGCAGAGAAAGATTTGGAGACAGACATGGAGCATATGACTTCAGAGGAGGTATAGCAAAGGCACTGAAAATACAGATATAAACAGACCACAAGGGATGTGTCCAGCTTGGCTTCAAGCTACCTTCTGCACAGGTGAGGAAGCACTCCTAAACCCAATTCCTCCTTGCCATCTCCACCAAGTGTGAATATACAGCAGATGACTCATGCAAAAAACACCAATGCTTTTGACTTCATAAATACCCGTTTGAGCCTCTTTCCTATGAGCTGAAACTGATCCAACCTTCAGTGGCCTGTGGTGAAGTCAAACCAGCACTCCAAGATGAGGAGCACTCAGCTCACAGACTATGATTCAAATCCAGCCCTTGAGAAAATTAATCATGTGGCCCATTGGTCCTCTTTCTGGCTGCTTCCTTGAGACATTCAGCTTCAGGCAGGATGAATTAATCTGGCAGATGTAACATCTTGCTCCTCATCACCATTTTTCCTCAGCAGCCTTTCCCATACCACACTGGGGTGTGTATGTGGGGCAGGGGCTACACAGCACGAGTTAAACTATGCATCCCTATGCTAAACCCCCAGAGTTCCCCATCTGATATGTTCCTGCATCTCGACTTTTTACTGGGAATCCTGTCAATACCTGTCACTAGCTGACCAGCTAACAGACCTATCTTAGTGTATGCCAAGCACAAAGCTTTCTTCCTTCCTCTAAATATTTCATATGTTTTGGTGGAATTTAGAGAATAAAAATAGGTAGAGACAATGCTCTAACCCGCTGAAGAGAATATATGTAGGGGAGGAAAAAAAAAAACACGAAGAAAACAAGATGATGTACAAATGCACAAAGTCAAAATGAGTCATGACTTATTTTTCTTGCTGTTAAAAATAGTGCTTTTATGATTTATGACTGTGCATAGAAAGTGATTTCATGCTTATGGGGTTCCGCCTGCTCCCCAATATGTACGTAGTAATAAATCCACAGCTTCAGTTTTGGGATTTACTTTGCACTCTGAATCAAACTGGGCTCAGTTTTTCTTTCTGTGTCTATGCTTTACAGTCACACTGAGCAACTGGTCATACAAAAAAAAAAGACTCAAAATATCAGTTAATCTGTGAAAGGGGTAGGAAAAACCAGCTAGGCATTATTTTGAAAAAAACTATTTCCTGTCAATTTCTACTTCAAAAGGACATGTAAAAATTACTTTTCTATTATATTTATGGACAAAATCATCGAGTCTTGTATTTACTTCTAAACCTACAGCGATAAATGCTGCTTCATAGAGTGAAGTTTATTCTCCTCTTTGAGGTATCAACTTTTACACTTCCGTTTTGCTTTGAAACATTTGCATCTGCTTGTTTCATGTTTTCTCAGGCTGTTTCAACTACATTTTTCAAAACTTCTACTGCCAGAATATCTGGGAACAGCTTCTTGCGTTGACATAAGCTTCTTTCTCTTTATAGTCTCATCATCAGAAGATATTGACAAGTCGAATGATCCTCTGTGCGTTTCCTGGAGAATCACATTTTCTCACAGCAGGGTAAGCTCACCTCTGTCTGCGGTGATGCCCGCTGTGCAGCACAGGTCTCTGCTGCCTCTGTTAGCCGTTGCAACGGGGAAGACCACATTCTTCCAGGTTCACTGCATTGCTTGTACTTTGTCATATGTTCTCTATCAGAAATTTGGGTTGTGTCGTCTCCCTCATATTTCCCAGGGGTGTTTTGTTGGCAAAGGTGGATGTCTCCTGGAGGAGGGCTCCTTGTGAGGGGCTTGCCAGGCAGCTGGGATCCCGACAGGGAAGAGCTACGAGCCTCTCTGGTCATTGGAGGTGGGGAACTTCCTGGTGAATCTGTTCAGAGACTCGTCAAAAGGCAATGGTGTAACCTTGCCGAGAACAGTAATATTAATGTAAGCATGGTCATCTAGAGCAGTTGCAGGCACAGAGACAGGACTGCCTTCTGAGATACAGCAGGTGATAGAGAAAGAAATGAGTGTGAAGAGCAGGACAGCTTCCCTGTGTAGGTGGCCATTGATGTCTGTAGGCTGCAGTAAGTCCTCAGTGAGATGAACCCTAAACAGGTGTCTAACCTGAGCTTGAGGTATCGCGTGTCATGGGTAGCCTTTTCCACGGATTGTGCAGTCCCTTGAATTACGAGATGCTAGTAGTGCTGCAAGTAAGACCTTTATATCCCCACTGGAAAGTCTCCTGGCTGCGAGGATGTCCAGGTTTCAAATGGATGGGGCAGTGCGCAGGCAGCAAAAGATCTTAGGCTCAGATTACATTTTGCTGGATTCAGTCCCATTGCCGTACCCCAGCACCTGGGGGCACTTGGAGCTGAAAGAGGTCACCATCTTAGCAGCCACTTGTACTGCTCACCTGCGTGATGTGGAACAACTACAATACAGTGTTTCCTGTCGGAAAGTACCTTGAGACACAGACCGCTTATTGGTGAGGTTAGCTTGCCTCATGATAAAAACACCTGTGATGAACTTCTCACTGATCACTTGCTGGGGACTCTTGTTTCCTGCAGAAGAGGCCACCTAGCAGGACATTCATGCAGTAGGATGTCACAGCACCAGGCTTCAAAACAGAATTACAGCAATAACATGGTAGTCATTACATGCAATGCTCAAAATGCTTTGGTGTCATGTAATTCCAGCATGGAATGGTCAAATATTTTAATGCTGTAATTCCAGTCATTCTGTGAAGTGACTGGCATTTGTAATCAATGGGCAACATTCCAACTGTTCCACTCCCTCAGTTCAGGCAAGCTTGATCATTTCCATGGGCTGCAAGCAGACAGTTCCCTACTGCTTTTCCTGTAGATACCACCCATAGTGCCACTGAGCAAAATGTGGGCCCTCCATAAGAGCCCAGGCTAACTGGTGGTGCTACTGGTTTGTTCTAGTTCCAGTTCCAGTGATTTAAAACCAGGGTCTTTCCCCAGAGTCCTCATGAGGCTGGGACTCACCAGTACTAAGTCATCATCCTTCCTCTTAAAAACACAAAGAAAACTTATGCATGCCTACATGCTATGTAGCAAGCAGAGGCTTTTGTGGTCACAGCAAGCTGCAGGCACCTGATCTTTCCAGTGGCCACAGAGATCTGTGCATTATACCGTAACAGAACTGCCTATGTTCAATGACAGTTTTGGTAGCAGCGTGCGTTGGTAGTGGTGGCTTTTAGCCTGAAGACTTCTAAGTCTTCCTCCAGATAAGCTAAAAGAGATTTTGCCACTTGGAAACACTTACAATGTGAATGCATACAAACACTCACAGAACAGGAGTTTTGTTCTCTGCCATTAACACGCTTCGAGATACATTTTCATCACTGAACCTGCTCTTCCTCTCTGTTGGTGTGCCAATTCCTTAATGGCATCCTGAGTTACCCATTCAAGATAATGAAGCACCATCATGGGAAAAGATTGTGAATGATCAACAGACCAGGTGCTGTGAAAAATAAAATGCTGCCTGGACTGTGCTTTGGGAATTACCTTAAGTTCCCTACAGCCACATGCATTAAGTCTTTTAGGTTTACTGTGGAGTACAGAATCCTCAAGTACACAGGAACTTACTCTTTATTCAGAGAAAACCTCTGAGTCAGGAACTGGATGAAATCCTCAGTGATTTGTGTTCCTCAGGACAGAGCCAGCTGTGTATGGAGGAATGGGGGCAGGATGCCTCAGGTAGATTCTTTTTTGATCATCTAATTAACTGACTTACCTGTCAGTGATGATTCTACTGTGGTCAGCTGCAAAAAAATTTAAACACGGCACAACATAATAAGGCACACAGAGTTACTACTTTCTTCCTCATTTAGTGAAACAGATGATAAAAACTTAAAAGCAATCTGTCCCAATTTGAGCTACTGTAACTGCATTTGAATAGAATGCTAAATAATGGAAGAATTCCTCAAACTTGGATCTGTATTGGTAGTCCTCAACAGGACAGTCATTTAGAAGAATTTAGGAGCCTAACTGAAGATTTCTAAAGTTTAACTGACATTAGGACTGAAATAATATAGATACTATGATGCTGGTGGCATATGTTTTCTACTTATAGTGCCACTCCTACAGTGGTTAAAGGAAGAAAAAAGAATGTTGGAAGAATAAAACATTGACTGGTATGACAAACTTAAAAGAATTTTTTTCCCACAGATTTAAGCAGATCTCATGCAGTGCATAAAGGAGATTTTTCTATACACAAAGTAGTTCACATATGCATATACTGGAAAAGTCATAACTTCGAATGGTGTCAAGAGATTTCATGTTATTTTACTATTGTAAAATGAAGGAGATACAAAAAGCTACATTGCTATTATACTTGTGATAAAGCTTTACAGCTCTTTACAATGAAATGTTCTGAGGGAAAATTATGTCATTTATATTAGCCATGACATAAAGCATCACAGAAAATGTAACATGAAAAAGCAGTGATTTGTTCACTGTATTAAACACTAACCAGCATAACGAGCTGGATGTTTTAAATCACAAGGTAATGTTGATTATTTAAATAAATGGGATCTGATTAAATCTACAATACCAAGAAATCAAAAAGTAATGACTGAAAAGTAATCAGCAACTCATTTCCCCACGTTTAAATATTAGACCAATACAATCTAAGAAACTGAATCATGCACTGAAGTGTATTTCATCTCATGGTACTGAGCCTGAGATGTACAATTGCCATAAGCGCCCAAAATAATTGAACATTTAAAGAATACATAGATACCTTGTGAAGGATCATCTGTTGTAAGTATGCCTTCAGCTAGATGGCATGTGTTAGATGTATGCAATTTCCTTCAGCTGATAGAAAACATGACCCCCACAGATTGCTATGCTATTAAGTATGTAAAAAGGCAAAGCCTCCCTGGTATTCATTCATCTACTATACAGCTCAGTCTTTTCACAGTTTATTTGAAGGTAAAAAATATTTTCAATCAATTCTTTAGTTACAGAATTGTCTCACATAGCTCCAAGTTTATGCTGAACATAGTAGCTACTGTTGTTGTTAACAGAAAGAAAGAGGCTACAAGAGGAGGTGGTGAAAAACTACATGCTGGACCTCTGCAGACTGTGCCAGACCCTGTGGGCACTGTGGGACTGACAGTGTGCACATTTCAGAATTTGTGTTAGATTACAGATTGATGTATTTTGAATTCATATGTTTTACTATTTTTCAGCTACTTCCTCACCAGCTGCCATCACCTTAGTCAGAGTATTTCTGCTTTTGCAAGCAACCGTGTGCTGTCCTGAGCAGACTCTTGTGTGACCTCTTGCCAGCCCGCCTTTTTCCCTTCCCTGGAGCAAACCTCCTCCCCAGCATAAGAGCTGAGTCATGAGGATGCAGAGAGATCAAATCTGGCCAAATCTTCTGGTCCACTCTCTATTTTTCTTGTTGCTGATAGAGTGCTGTGGACTCATCTCAGGCATTTTTATTCCACTTCCTACTTAATGCATTCAAGCCTTATGCCCTGATGAGCTCAAACACTTTTAACGTTTCCTGCTGAATCACAAATCCTGGAAGCACTCATGAGGGTGGAATGGAGGCAAAACCAGTGGTGGTAAATCCAAAGTTGGTGAAGGAGCTTGGAGTGTTCAATGGTTTGAAAGCAAATGTTTGTAGTCAAAGATTCAACCCTGACCTATCATCTGGAACTTCAGTCACATCAAAAAGGGGAAATATTTACAGAAAATCTTTAAGCCATCTCAAAAAATAATATTTAACAACACAGAGAGAGCTTATGGGACAGGGGAAAGGACCAATATGAAAACTAGGACACCAGGCCAAAGGCAGGGTGAATAAGGGGAATGGGAATGACCCAGCCTGAGGTGGAAACAAGACTGATTTTAAGTCAGGGAGCCCATAAAGTCTGCAGCCTATTGGGTCATGAAAGCATATATCCAGATGCAAATGCTTTTACTTAGTTTGTTGGACTAAGAAAGTAAAAGGTTTTAGCCCAAAAACCATTTTGGGAGAGTCTCCTAATGCATTAAATATCTAAGTGCATCTAGCTTTAAGATGGCACGTAAACAGTTACTGAAAGAGTGTGTGATGTGATTGCCTGAGACTGCAGACAAAGCAGAGGACTGGCCTCGATGAATCGGGAGGCCTGTTCCAGCTCTGTATTCCCACAGGAAATCTACTCTGAAATAAATCTAACGTTTTGAAATGATGCATTTAGAGAAAGCTACAAGGTTGAAATCCTCCCTGTAAAAGGTTTGTTTCCTGCTGTTCTTTTGGGATGGCAAAAGGAGCAGCAGAGCCAACTCTGCAGACCAATATTGTCTGCACCCGGAGGTGCGTAGCCAGGTCCTCGCTTATCTCTTGGCTTTACCAGTCTCTGGTAAAAGCATATGACTACCCTATCCTTAAAAGCAGAGATCCTGGCCATTTATCCTAGCAATCATGTAATAAACATAGTCTCAATCCCTTACGGCAAATTCTAGTCTCTGGCAAGTCTGTGATATGTAGGTGACAATAAATATTCCTTCTCATTTTCCCTTACTGTTTTTACATAAACCAAGAAAGGAAGATTGATGCAATTATGCTGATGAACACTGGTAAAGAATAATAATTAGGGATGCAAGAGAGATCTGGTTGCTAACATTGATGACACGGCTTAAAAGAAAACCTGAATGGTTTGTTTCAGTTTCTCATTAAGAAGCTGTTCGGCCAGAAGCATCATTCTAGAGACGCTGTACTTTTACAGGTGTTTGCACAGGTTAGTAGAAAAAGAAAATAAATTCTAAAATCACATCAGCATGAAACCAGAGATTTGAAAGAGTAAACCAGACAAATCAGAGAACACATATGATGAGTGTCTGAATAGATAGCAAACCCACATCTTCTACAATTTTTTTGCCTGTGGATTTAGATCCAGAAATTGATTCACATGTAGAATGTCAGTGATGTTTTGGCATCATTCTTGGTTTCCACTCTGCCTGTCCTGGAAGCTGGAATGCAGATAATGGAAGTTCAAGGTGTGAGAGCCCATACACACACATCGGCACACACAAACACACATAAACACATGCACACAAGTATGCCCCAGTTTGCATGGGATTCATAGTGGTCAGCAAAGAAATACTGAATTTCCTCTCACTTCTTCAGTACTATTTCACAGACAAAAATGTACAGACTTACAGAAAACACTGATTTTGAAAAAAAAATAAGAGATGAGTGAGCATAATGCACTAACATAGGACCTTTATTTGTATTTTATAAAATGCAGAAAAGAGTTTGTAAGTTTCTAATAAAATGTAGATTTTTAAAGAGAAAGAAAGGAAAGAAAATGTCCATAAGGTTAAACTTGTCATAGTTCAACTCATTATCCAGCTGGTTTAGGTTTAACTGGTGTGCCTCTGGGACTACAGTATATTATCCAAACTGTAAGTCCTATGGATTGGCACAACAAACTTCAAGAGAAAAGCCTTTCAACTGGCATTTTCACACTCCCCCCTTTTATCTCATCCGAATCTGTGCATGGGACTGTAGAAAAAAGGATAAGAACATGCATGGTTTTGATTTTTGGTATGGGTCAACCTCTGCTCTTCCAACCAAGGAAGAACAAAGATAATCATTATGGTTCTGCTGGGACAATGGAGGCATTCAAGTCAGTTTTATTTTATCTGACATTTTAATGTTTCTGTACTATCACTGACCACTGTCACGATTCCATATTCATTAATTCATTGCCTTCTTGAAATGTTTGTGTATTATACTTTCCGTTTTCTCCCTCTTTAAATCGTAGTGCCTGCTCAGTCACTACCCATCCCTAGCTAGGCTAAATACTAAGTAGTGCCACAAAACTTGCACTGGAATACTTTGGTTAGTGAAAAAGAACTGAAGAACAGAATTGCAGATCTAGTTGCTTGGGTGCATTTGCTGGACATAGGAAGCAGCAGTGGCTGTCATGGCTTTTGTTGGGTCTTCTCTTCATCAAGTCCACAGCTTGATCACAGCATCACCTTGGCATTTAGCTTTGGGAGTTGCTGCTGAGCTGCATCTGATGGTTCAAATGAGGTTCAGGGACTAGGACTTTTATTCTAAGTTGCCTGAGATAGCAGAAGCCTACTTGGGATTGTGAAACAGTTTTATATAGGGCAGTCTAAAAACCCAAATGAGGACAGAATGGACCACCTATGTTACAAGAGCTATGTTGAAGGGTCTTCAAGAGTGTGAAAAATAATCATAATCTGAAAGATTCTAGAAATGGGAGAAATCTTGTGGCTGAAATCACCAGACTGTATTTGAAACAGTTAATTTTAACCAGATCATGCTGTTGTGCTTGAATGTTGTTTATCTGATGGTCACCAAATAGGAGAAGAAGGCAAGGCTGGAAGGAGCAACCTTTCTCTCCATTGCTCCCCATGGCTACTCTGCTTCTCATACTAGGGCTTCTAGCAATGTTATTTGGCTCAGTGTTGTGATGCTGTGGCCAGAAAAGCAACCTAAAAGCTAAATGTGAAAATGGCAGCACTGCTAAAAGGCTTTCCTCTTTCAGAATAATTTGCAAGGAAGTGCAATAGCTGGTGATGTCATTGTAAATCATACCATGCAATAGTTCACATAGCTGAAATGAAAAGGAAAAGAGAAAAATATTAAAATGAAAGAAATCTGTATTTAAATGCTTCATCAGTTCTTTCTCCCTTCTTCTGTTCTTATCTCCAATGAAAATTAAGGTCGATAATGGTTGTTATAATTGAAGTTGTCCTTTATATGTTGGTGTACAACATTGATCATATTTTAATGCTGCAAGTAGTAAAAGACCTTTTTTCCTCATCTTCTTATTTGGTGAACGTGGGTGTAGAAAAGTCCTCCTTTTCCTTGCTGAACTCTGTATTGGAACCACAGTTGATCACTGAGGGGTCCAGTTTCTAAACTCTCATTACAGCTTCTCAGCTGTGCCACAGCCTATGGATAGGGCAAACAGCAATTACTACAATTACTGGTGCAAAGGTAGCACAAAACATACAATGCTGAGTATAACCAAACATTGTCATATCATGTCATACAAATCATAGACATTTAAGAAAATAAAGAGGATTTTAAATATGAAAAGAAATCCTCGCACTGTTGTAATTGCTACTTGAGAGTGAACAAAAAATATTGACATTAATCATGTAAGAAAGATTGAAGAAGTCAAATAGACAGAACTGATGGGTTTCAGCATGAATTTGTATTTACTGGATGCATCTTCCTGGTTTACTTTAAACGGGAGATCGACATAATCATAGTACCTCCTGGCATTAAAAGCGATGACTGTGAAACTTCAGATGATATTTTTGAATGTGTATCATAACCTGCACGCCAGCCTTTCAAAATCTGCTGAGGATCAACAAACTGGAGGAAATAATTTAATAATTACAGCCTAGAATAATTCTCCATGACATTTGCAAAACCATATTTCCTCTTCTGTTTATTGAAAAAAGTTCATTCAGAAGCTTACATTTTTCAACAGCAGAAGCCAAGTATTTTACTCTGGCTACTGCTGATGAGAGAAAAGCAGTTTTTTACCTGTACTTTCTCCTTCTGCATCCAGTCCTGACTTTTTAAACAGATGTTGCAAGGAAGGAGTGGGAAGGAGGGTGCTCTCTGACAGCCTGGGTACCAGCAGAGAAACCATCAGCTCACTAAACACCGGTTTGGACACAACGTTTAGACTGCTATAGCTGTGCTAGAAGAGAAGGTATACAGTCTGCCCCTTATGCCAGAGGGATGCATGGCTGAAGGGGAAGGGGACATGCCACCGGGAGAGGAGCTGCTGTAGCAAGGGACAGCAGGGACACCCCAGGTGCGGGGGCAGGCGTGGGGTGCTCTCCTGTGTGAGGACAGACCTCGCACTGTGTGCGCAGTTCCTCCCTCCTGCAGCACCCTTTGTTTTGCTTGCAACATATAAATTGCATGTATGCGTTGCTCTAATGTTTTAGGCTCTGCTCGTTGAACATAAAAGCACTGTCCCTGCCTGTTGCATTTATCTGTTTAATAGATAGTTAGAGGGTCCATAGAAGATGCGCTGTACAAATCCCACAATCCTTCCCAGCACTCTGTGACAAGAAAAGCTGAAAAAAACAATAGGAAGAGAGCAGGGCAAATCAAAAGGCACACTGATGGTCTGTATCCTCCAGTACAGAATTACATAGAAATGCTCCGATGATTCCAGAAAATACTTTTATTCAAACAGAAACTAAAAATGGAGAGGCCTAAAGACCCTAGTATTATAGACTAAAAAGTTGCTTCTAGAAATAGCTTGGATTATGTGGAATTGAGTGTTAAAGTAGGTATGAGGAATTGACTAGAAAAGTTTGTGATACCTCTACCCATTTAATCAACAGTTTTGGCTGTAGTAGAGACAGATCCTCTGTGTCTTTAAAAGCTCATATTAAAAATTTTCTTTGTAAAGGGAAGACCCAGAGAAGTAGCGTAGAACAAGGCAGAGGGAAAGACAACTCACGTCGAGAGAAAATGGCTGTGTGTCTGGTACAAAACCTTTTCAACTCCAGCGAAAATATTCTTTAAATGACAGTGCACCATATTGATCAATAGAGAACTGAAAATGCTACAGTAATAAGAGACAAAGTACAATTTAGCACAATAGGAGCAGACAGGAAATTGCAGATCTTCACAAGTTGGCTAAGGAGCAGTATTATTTAACTAACAGGCAAGGAATTCTGTTGCAGTAATGAAGTACAGAGAGTAACTCTGAGAAGTACCAGAGAAACAGAAATATCAAAAGGTTCCTAACACTGTAAAACTCCTATTTGCCACAAGAGAAAGACAGAGACATTTAGTTTTCTATCATCAGCCATGTTTGTACTGTGAATCAAGAGAGTTAAATCATAAATTTCATAAATTCTTCATTTGATCTTGGCAATGCTCTACAGCATCTGAGATTTTTTTCTCTCATCCAGACCTATATTCATCACAATGCTGGTTTTTAAGTTCAATAGGCAAATTATTCTTTTATACTTGGCTCATGATCATTGAAGAAAGCCCCCAGTCAATGAGGGTAGCTTGCAGAGTGAGAAATGTAGGATCAAATCTCTTCCATACTTCAAAAAGTGGTATTCGAATACCATATGAAGTGGTGTATGAAATATCCTTGATGTATCTTTCTTTAAACCTTGAATAACTCTGCCTTTTTATTTTTTAATTTTTAACTGGATTAGACTCATTTGCTTTGATTTCAGTCATGACATGAACTTTCTTTCTTAATGACCTACTGTGAAGGTGGGGCTGTGTTTCACTAGGTGTTTGAAAGTGCTGCTGCTGAAGCGGGGCTGCATTAATACTATTTTTTCAAGAAAACCTCTTTTTTTTATGTTATCTGAAAGACAGATGCAAGCCAGAATTCCATTCTTCTCTCCCCAAACACAATCTGTTTTTAAGCTGCAAATCAATCCAACATGCCTCAGATGTCTGCCTCCAGCTGACTTCTCCCTTTAAACGTAAACAGTGCAGATTCCCAAGGCCTGTTACTCTGACAACCCTATAATGCCATCCTTTTGACTGTCCAAGCTCTGTAAATCTTCATTCCATCACAGTTTGAAACAGACCAGTCTATTTTCACTGCCCAAGATATGGGAAGCTATAAAAACAGATTCCATGGTAAACTCATCAGATTATAAAATTGTTTCAGTACTATCTAAGCACCCAACAATGACACAGACAAGTTGCAGCTTTTAACCTCTTATTTTATTTGCAATATAATTACCCAGTGCTGTTTTGTATTGGCAATTTGGCAGGAAAACTCCATTAACTCCAGTAGTGACTCAGGCTAAAAACCCGATGGCCCAGTACAAGCACAGGTAAGTACATGCATGCATATGTGACACATTAGGTATTTGACAGATGGCCTTTTAGCATCTTTAAGTATCTCGCAATATGAAGAGCAAGCACTTTCAAAGTGCAGTGGTGCAAATCACCAAATTCTGACACATGGAAAAGCATGCATGGGAGTACCTGCTTAATGAAGCCATATGATTACCACAGGATAGCATTCATTTTTAGCCACAATTCCAAAATTTCCAACGCCCTGCCATAAAGCAGTGAGATATCCATTGTTCTTAGAAACGGTAACCTACAAAAAGGGCATTACTTCTCACAACAGTTAGCAATTACAGGCTATACATCCAATGTCTTTTTTTTTTTTTTTTATAGAGGTGAAGGAGAGGGATTAATAATTTGGTGTGTTGGAAACAGTGCTTCTTTCAGTCTTAAAAACAATGTAAAGAGAACACAGTTTATTTTAAAAGGGGCTAAACACATGTCTTGCAAGCAGCAAACATGATGTGCTGTTTCCATAGAAACAGAGGTTGGTATTATTAAAAGAAGTGAGCCGTTCTGTGGCTGGGTCTCCTGAGGCACCCTCAGTTACAGCTAGCATCGTGTAAACTGCCTGAGTTCTACCACCTGTTGTTAAAGATCATTAGATATGCCTCTTTAAAGCTTTATTAACTCTCTCCTAATTCATGAAGAAAGTGTGAGGAAGAACACTACTGCCTACCTATAGGTTCTTCTGGAGCATTTTTTACATTAAAAATCAAACCCAAAGCTTCCTTTAACTGAGTTGATCTTGAAAGATGCTACTTGCCACTATCCTGAAAGAACAGAGAAATAATTCTGGCTCCGTCTCACAACCAAAAATATTTGCCTCCTGCTGAAGCCTTGAAAGACTATATACCTGAATAAAGAGAACAAGAAGAAACTTCTGAAATTAGAAGAATCGAGTAGTACAAAGACAACAAGGCATTATTTCAGAAAGTTACTGAAGCTTTAAAATTCAAATTATACGTGTAGCTATCTATCTACTCATATCTCCTGTGGTTAAGCCAACTTTTTAATGCCATGAGATACTTTTAGATATGATAAAGTTGAAGTCTTTTTTTTTGTCAGTGCTCACTGATTTCTATACACCGATGTTGAAGTCATTGCTGCTCCTGGCCTTCTCAGCTTTCAGTACTGACAGAGCACACAGCACATTGGGTAAGGTATGAAAAAGAGTTCCCCATTTCTATGCTCTGAGCACAATATGTTAAGTGCTAAAAAGCCAGCTGATCATGTCATAACGTCATGTTGTGCTACATAAAAAGTATAAGGCTGGTTTAGTAAGAGGGGGCTGGAGCTGTACATGTTTCATTATCACTTTTCTTTCAATTTTGAAGCATAATTTCTCAGTATCTTCTGCAAATCCAAAACTGAGCTGCCCATTTTTTCCAGTTCCACCTGAGGCCATAGGCAACAGTGAGTTTGGTAGACTAGACATTTTTACACACTGTGGACTCCACCACACGAAGAAGATGAGCTTCTTTTACCAAATACAGGAACCACATGGCCATCATGCTCTGGCTACTGTTTCAGGATCTGCAGGTAATCCAGATATAAATGGTTTGAAAGGTTTGATAAAAAACATAGATCTGGGCTTAGTGATATAAAAAAATCTTAAAGCCAGTGTGGGACACTTCACAAACTACAATACTCCTTTGATTCCCCCCCCCCTTTTTTGGCCAGTTTAAGTGATGCTTTTAATTAATTCCTCTAGGACAGGAGGGGTTGGTATCAGTCTGTCAGCTCACTGATTGTGGTGCATGGACTTCATATCTTGATGTTGCTTCTGGAAGCTTTGTTCCAGTGTGTTTCAAGCAAAGGAAGAGCTGATTTGAAGTATCTGCTACAGATACCAAATTATCACTTGTTTTCTGTTTGCTGTGACAGCTTGAAAATGAAATTAATAAAAAGACAAGTTAATTACACATTTACAAGCTTCCACTTTCAGTGGCAAACAGAAGGTCAATGTGCATGCAGGAAGGACATATAAAATTATTTGCCCCTACTTCCTTTTTTGCTCTAGAAGAGCTTCTCTTCCATCAGTTTCCCAGGGCAGTTAGCCAGCACTGTTCCCAAAGCTGCTTGTTGCAGCAGGAGTCATCCCTTAAGTCCTCCTACATCAGCATGACAACCTCAAAAGGGAGCCACATTGAGCTCTTCAAAATGTTAATTGAAGTTGACAAAGGCCAAAGCTTGAGTATACTGACTCAAAATGGTAAAGCTTTCAATGCAAAAGAATTTAGGTAGATAATGTAACTATGGAAAGAAGCTGAGACCTGCACTTGCTCTGCATTATAAAGTCTGCCCAGGCTGGAGGAAGTCAGTGAGGTTTGCAAGGCTATTCACTGTACCCGCTGGTTCCTGCTCTGAGACTGCCAGGTTTGGGTCAGAGGGATGAACAACAGAAGTGAGGGTCCTTCAGGGAGCAAGAAGAGAGCTAGTTATCAGAAAACACCTACTTGCTTGCTGTGAGGTATGCAAGCTGAGGTCAAATCTAAGTTCAGTGAAATGCCATCCTGAAAAAATAATATAATATGTTGACAAAAGAAAAAAAGAAGGTGAGCAAGCAGCAGCAGTTTAGGAAGAGATAAGTATATACGTACATACATACATATATATATATATATAAACAACTGGCATATATGTAGTGCCTTCAGTAGGAATGGAGAGCAAATTGGGACTGAGCTGTGTGTGCTTGAGACAGCTGGACATCCATCTAAGCTCTAAGAAAGGTAGGCAGGATGCAGAGTAGCAGACGTGTGTTTAACACTTTTCTGCCTGCTCTGTGTCTGTGGGTAAATGAACACCACCTCCACCTGGCAGAAGCTGGTCTGATCTGCTCCAACCAGCTGCTGGTTGCAGACATGCAGAGAGGAGAGCATCATGCAGCCACCAGAGACTCTGCTGGGCTCTGCACACTCCTGCATGGGGGGCAATGGAGAAACCGCCCCACAGGAATCTGCGGGTGTCCCCAGGGTGCACATCTGACAAATTATGGGCTGGTATCAGGGGTAGGGGACTCAGGAGCCTGGTCATCCAGGTGAGCATAGCATGAACCACAGAGCTCCAGCATGGACCTGTCCATGCAGGTCTGCCCTGGAGAAAGGTGGCACACAAAGAGAAAAAGAGAATGAAAGAAATCAGCCCATCCCTTCAAAAAGACACCCTTCAGGTTTACTTTTACACGAGAAAGTTATCTCAGAACAAGGCGAGGAAGAGCTCTCTAGGGAAATACATTACTTCATTTTCAAAGAAAAACACTGTATATGTATACACCAGAACAAAATTTAAAATTTAAAAAAGCAAGCATTTGACATTTAGGGGAAGCCTGTACAACCTTAATTATTTCACTGTGTGCCTACAAATTATGACACGCTTTTATGATATACTGTTTTTTTTAATCTCCCTCCCATTCAGTACACAATTCTCACGCAGCCAGCAGCTATTTAATATTTGCTTTCTTCTTGGTTTTCAGCATGCAGCTCACCAAATGTAATTTACCACGCTCTATAACCTCTTCTGAAGTTGGAATTAGCCTCTATAGGCTTTTCTGCATTCCCCCCACCATGGTATGTGAGTGCTTCTTAGACCTGAATGCATTTCTTCAACATCCATGCAAGGTAGAAGGGAGTAGTTCTCTCATGTTCAAAATTGAGAACCAGGATATGGGAATTAGTTTCCTAGGGGGATTTAGGATGTAATTTGTAGCATCTACTTTTTAAATACCCTGCCATTTAGTGCCTGGCCCACTGCAAACAGAGCAGACAACATCATTAGATAGCCAAGGAAAAATATTGTCAAGAGGGGTGCAGAGTCAGCACTGTTTTTCCAAGAATGGGAGACCTCCATTCCCCTCAAGATTCACAGCCAAGGACCTACCTCTGGGATCAAATGAGAGAGCACTGGGGTGGTGGAGTCAGTGCCATTCATCTTGTGCTCTGTAGTCTGCAGGTAATAGCTTTTATCTACATAACGGAAAATAGATTCAAAACCTTCTTCTGCATAACTAGATTTAATTTGGGTCAATCCTAATTGGATGTGACAGTACTGAAATTGAAAACAAATCTATCATGTCATAACACCACCAGGTATTGCAGTACTTGTAAGTTTATGTGAGACAGGGTTTCAGAGGGTGTTTCTTTTCTCCTCACTCCCCCACTGCTCTCCCACCGCTCCATTCTTGCTGTGGAGCTGGGACCTGACTCTGTGGATTTTTTGCTAGGAAAATCTGCCCGCCTCCTCCCCTCAAAGGCATGGGATTTACAAACTGAGCAGAGACCTTTTCTGGACTCCCCACACTCTGGATGCAGGAGAGGAGTCTGTGCAGCAACACTGCATTGACTACACCTGGAAAAACAGAGGGTTGAAGTCAGGAGCCAGCAGGTTTTGGGCAGTGCAGCACCAGACTGGGCACCACTGCAGGGCATCTAACTAGCATTGCTGACAGTTCAGCATCACAGCAGAATATGACACATTTGTTATCAGCAGACATTTCTTACTATGGTATTGGTACACTGTCCATGATTAATTTGAGCTGTCAGTCTTTCCCTGTGAAGCTCACTTTATAGAAGTACCTCTTCACGACATCAGGAACTACCTTCCCTGTCTCCCCAGTGCTCAGCCTCATTATCCAGAACCTCTCCCTTTTAATTAGAAGTTTTGGATCAGAGTTGAGCCTGTTTTGTGAACCCAGCTGAGGCTAACCTGTGGAGGAGGATTCATGCAACTCAGTTCTGTCAAGATGTAAGTGGTTCTCTGCACAAACATAGCAAAAAGTAGAAGGTCTAGCTACGCATATCGGCTGGATACTACACCTCTGGATTTCTTCCTGCACATTGCCCTTACAGATGTAGGCCAGAGATCTTGAAGTCAAGAGTGTTTAGTAACCCTGAATGGCCACACTATAATACCTATGATCTGATTTTTCAGCATGTTTGCCATTATATATTGAAGACCAGCTCCTACTGACTTCACTTGAGCCTGATGTGTAAACCTGGAGTAACCACGGTGAAATAAGCAGAGTTACAGGTGGAGCTGAGAAGAACAAGCAATTGGAAGTCTCATGCAAATTCTCATAAATTATTCCATCTGATGACTTTGAAGACAAAAAGAGTTGTGTGAAAAATTGCCTTTAATGTAACCTGAAGCTTTGAACTCCCCAGCAGTACTTGTTGCAGAGCAAAGATCCTGTTTGGATAGTGTATTTTGAGGTTTAGAACTTGTAATGTAAAGGCTCTTGAAGAAGATAATTGAAAAGGAATGAAGTAAAATTAAAAGGAAGATAGTAAAGCATGACTACAAGTCTGAGACCAGGGCTATGGCATCATAAGGTATGTCAAAAACTGAGAAAATGACCCTGGTTTTAAAAGACAGTAATTAAAAATAGAATTTGAAGATTTTCTGCAGCCTATTATACGACACTGAGGTGGGCTGTGCCCTGGAACCCTCCTTGGCACTGTGGGCTGAAGGAAGAAACTAACAGACATTTTAAGAAAGATCTCAGTGAGGGAAATGCCACTTGCCCTGCGTATTTCCAATTGCCCAATTGCATCAGTGCTTTTGGACTAGAACAAAAATGGTTTCAGTGGTAGAAATGTGCTAGAACAGAGGGAGGCAGCCTCCCAGAAAAAAAGAAGTGGTAAAACACTGCATTTGGAAAGTGATGATATTTCTATGACAGTCTTACACAGCAAAAAGTGAGATGCAGCTAAAGACTCTGTTCCCGGGCATAGCATGGAAAGGCAAATAGAGCAAAAACCCTGTTCATAAGTGATAGAGTCTTGTTAAAGTGCAAAAATAAGGTAAATCATAATGTGAAAACAGCACCTTCTTCCTCACCCAAGTTGCTGTGGTTTCTGCTGATTTCAGTGACATTTTAGAAAGTTTTTGGATTGTTTCTTTTTTTCAGAGCATACCAGCAGCATGAGCACAAAATGCTTTCTCCCAACAATAATCAGTCACAGATGCAGACAGATGTATAGTCCACCACAGCCAAGGCAAGAGCTTGGCTATCACCCCTTGGTGCCACACCTGGCTGGTCCTGACCACTGTTGGGTCAGGAATTGTGGTCTCCTCAGACCTGAGGTTCATGCACTAACTGCACCAAGCAGAGCCAGGTTAGCAAATCCTACTCCGTAAACTGTTTAAACTAGCTTATTTTGATTGAAGCAAATTAAGGTTCAGTTTATACAAGAAGCAGTTTACACAACAAGTAGAAAACCAGCAGTTCAGCCACCAAGTCTGACAGGCAGTAATTTCCTGTAGAAGAACAGTGATAAGTGAAGTGAGGGATAAGTGACCCTTCCACTTCTCCCACTGCCACAGCTGGATTCAGATCAGAGCAACTGCTGGCAGCCAGATCACCCACTGTCTCTTACAGAAAGACCTGTGCTTTAAGATCCTGAGTTAGGGGCTTAAGGCTAGCAATTAGGCATTTTGGGGCAATTATTTTTTTATGCAATGATTATACTTGAGTCACTGAATAACAAAAATCCTTATCTTCCCATGTCATTTTCATGCCACAAATCTGTATTTTGCTACCATCAGAAATGCTCAGCGAGCTAATGTGGTGTGACAGCAGTCCAAATGAAATTAATCTGCAAACTGAGATAGTAGCTTGAGGTTGACAAGAATTTCTTCCCAGCTGGAAACCTCTTAGGGAGAGCTTCACAGCTCACTTGGTCAGCTGTATGCCCCATTAAGCATCACTGAGTGATTATCAGTAAAGACTTATCAATCACCAGAGTCTCAGAGACTGTGAAGAGATTAGGAGTGGTACAGTTTAGTACAGAAAACAAAATCCTTGGGGGGTTTTCTACATCCTCCAGGCTGCTTTGCTTTGTAGTGAAATTTTAATAGGAGTTGAAGGAAAAAAGATGGAGAAGGGGTGAGGGTGTATTTCTGTCTCTTTTCTCACCTGATTCCCTCTCTAACTCTGTAGGAAAGTGCTAGCACAACCAGATTATCAGAACAACTGCTCCGTAATTGCAACTCATCCTGTAGTAAAGACATTATACTTTGGTATGAAACGTGTGCCCTCCTTTTGTTACCACAGACAGATGTGGCTGTAACCTTGCCCTGATTTCACATATCAGGAGATGAAGGCAGGAAATGCTGCTGTGATGCTCTAGCTGTTTCACTTGGCCATAATGACTAAAATTAATGTAAACCCCTGCTATTTACTGATAGAAAATGATGAAGATTCTTCTTCTGATGTTCTCATAGATAAGCTGTCAATGACTTTGGTTTCTATGTCAGCAACAAGTTAAGACCATTTTATTTCCTAAATAAGAACCTTTCGTGCTTAAGCAAACACTATAGTATTGATCACTTTGCTGTTTGCAAAGTATAACTTAGATAGAAAACTAAAATGAAAAGAAAGCAAAACCTGAATGTTTCGCAAATACAAAACAAAATCTCTCCTTCCACTTTCTTACTCTTTGCAATCCTACTTTCACATTTCTTAGACATTCAGCTGGAAGCCAAAACGCAAAAAAAAGTTCAAATAGCAAGAGATTCAAGATATACAGCAATGAAACACTAATTGCATGTTTAGAAAAGGTCAGAAGTCTTAAAACTCCCTAGACTATCTATCAGTTTTCTGCTTGGAAAGGAGTTTGAACCTGGGACTCTCCATTTGCATGCCTGCGATATGGACTGTTAATTTCAGAACATGAATAGAAACATGAACTCCTAAGGTACAGATGTCAGGTGAATGCCATTCTCTATCAGTGACAACAGCTTCTTTGGGAAAATTAAGCTGTATTCCATGTCAGCAAGCAGAATGACTATTGACCCATTACTGAGTTAGTTCACATTGTGGACTAAAGCTAGCCAGGCTTTCTAGCAAGAATCACATTTAATAACAGACAAAACATGCTGAGTGAAAGGGAGTGAATTCTGATGCCAGTAACTCATTCTGCATGTTATAACTATCTTCGCAATCACTGCTTAGGCAACACTTTCTTATCTACAAAGCATCTGCTCTGCATACTGGCACAGCTGCATATCTTTGAAGCTCAACAACATATAATTTTATCATTCTGAAACCAAAACAACTAGGAGTTATTAAAAAAAACAACAAAACTTGCAGAAATTAGGTCTGATAGAAATGGATGGAACTGACCCGGTATAATTTTTGTATATAGAGTAAAGTTCTAATGCCATTCCTAGTTTCAGTTAGGATTTTATGCTTCAGAATATTTTCATCAATATCAGTGTACTCAAAATTGAAATGATTTCCAATTTAAGTCAGCTGGGAGTGAAGAAGTCTTAACAAATGTCAGATCTCTCAAGGTGAAGATGAAGCGTGTTTTAAAGATCAGTCTAGAAAACTTGAATAAATGAGAACCCTGAAGCACCTACCTATTCTTATTGACTCTACCATTACTTCTAAACGTACCTTCTTTCCATGAAGGAGGTAGGCTGTGTGAGCATTAATGCAAATAGCATAAGAAGATGCAGGTACCTGATACCCATATCAAATGTGGAAGTCCATCTGTTTGAAGAACTGACACACAGTCTCACCATTTGAAGCATGTAACTTCTATGCTTGATATCGCACAGTGACAGCATCTGGCTCAATGGTTTTTATTATAAGGCAAAGAGATTTCTCTCCTTCACAGCGCACAGAGAACACAAGAGGAACTGAACTGACTACCCTCAAGTTTTCATGACAATAATCACTTCAGAAAGTTTTGACAAGATTTTTCAAAGCAATCTGACATGATTGTGCTTCTAACCTCAACTCCAAATGAGCTTACCTCAGGCAACTGTGAACAAGTGAACAATAGAAGTTAAAATTCGTATGACTGCCTGATAAAGTAACACGATTGCCATGAAGAAAGCAGCCAGTCTGAGCATTTATTTGACGTAATTTAGATATATTGTAAAAGTATTTTTTAAGGGCTCCTTTTTCTCCCTAAAAGTGTATAACTGAGAAGGACTTAAACATGTAGCTTCAAGCATGACATTACATTTTGCTCCAGCTGTACTTACAACATTGCAGAGGTTCTTGAAATTTCTAAAACATGCACATACACTTTCTGGTATGGATTGCAGAAGCATGCTTGGTATTGGAAAAGTTCTTCCAAACAGATACACTTTGATAAAAGACATTTTTGAAAGATAATTAAATTTAAAATATTCTTAGGAGCTATTTCCCCTTTTTTCAAGTTCTCCTTAGGCAGTAGAATGTCATTTACCTCTTCAAAATAAAGGCAATATAGCATTTCTATGTATAACAGTACTTGCAGTTTTTCAGGCCTAAATTTCCTGTCATACTGAAGGAATTATTCATCATAATCGAAATGCAGCCATAATCTCACCTATTTTTTATTGCTTATAATTGATTTAGAAAAAAATAATTGGACTGCTCCAGGGTGACTGGTTTAGGAAAGTGTGGCAAACATCTAATTAATGGATGGGTATCTGGAAAAAGACCTGGAATCATCAGCCTTTGGTGTCTGGTCAGCTCTAGGTACACATAGGAAGCAGTAGTAGTGATACTGCCTAATTACAACTGGAAAAAGGCCAAGCATACATATTTACATATGGGAAACACCAGAGCAAATTGAAGGTGTGCTCTGTGCCCACAGGGAATAGCCACAGCCTGAGGAGCATGTCTGGAGTGCTCTGCTCAGGTCTCTTTTGCAGAGCAAGAGGATAGGTGCAGCACGATTTTTGCCTGTTCCCCTTCAAAAAATGTAGAAATGCAGTATTTCCACATTCTTGTATAGGGATCCAAAAATTTTGCCTTCATATAATAAAAATCCCTGTAGAAATGTACTATTCATCTTTGCCTACCGTTCCCTCAGTCCCCCTTTAAAAACTGTCTGAGAAGAAAGAAAAAGACCAAGAGACTTTGCCTTTTGCTTTAAGATGACAATAGAAATTATGGGAAGCATTTGAATTTCAGTCACTTTGGCATTAATCTGGAAAAACTTCTTTGACTAATGGAATTACAGTGGATTTATATCAGCATAATTGAGTGGAACCTAGTCTTCTGCATTATAATGTAGGCTGCTCTTTTTTTTCCTAAGACATAAATTAGGGCTCATCCAATTACACTCTAACAGAATACTGAGTATTTTCTTCTTTCTAAAAAGAATTAATGGCAAGTAAACTTGCATACACTGCAAATCAGTAAGAGTTAGTAAAAATTTGCTACAAGAAAGTCATTCAATGTCTCTTCAGCAAATATTTGGAACCGGATGCTAACTCTAATACCAAGTAAAACATGCCCAAGTACAGCCTGGGTGAAAATATTAGGCTATACTGAATGGAATTATTAGACTGTCTGTCACTATGCCCACAGATGGGTTTATTACATTTTGCACATGCTTGTTATGTAGCGTTTAGCTGGAAGCCTTCTCTGGGCAGTGCTGAGAATGGGCTCCATATTGCAACAGCCACTTAACCCTCACAGTACCGTACAGAAGACAAGGGCAGAGCAGGACGAAGAGAAAGAACTGGAATTATTTCTGCATGAAGGAGTGCCAAATGTTAAAACTATAATTGTTTGAACTTCACCTGTTCTATTCTAAGGACATATTAAATACTCTGACTGAATCCTTCGCTGTCTTGCACATGTAAATTATTGAGTGAACCTTTAATTATTAAAGACCAGCACCTATTAAGTGCTTAAGACATAATAATATATGCACATAAAGCACATATACAAGGAAACATAAGAACTGTACAGGCACACAGAAATCATTACTTTCACTGAAATTTATGTTGTACAAAAGCATTGGTCAATTATTGTGCACGTTCAAATAATTGTTGTCGTGGTTTAACCCCAGCCAGCAACTAAACACCACGCAGCCGCTCACTCACTCCCCCCCACCCAGTGGGATGGGGGAGAAAATCGGGAAAAGAAGCAAAACCCGTGGGTTGAGATAAGAACGGTTTAATAGAACAGAAAAGAAGAAACTAATAATGATAACACTAATAAAATGACAACAGTAATAATGAAAGGATTGGAATGTACAAATGATGCGCAGTGCAATTGCTCACCACCCGCCGACCGACACCCAGCCAGTCCCCCAGCAGCGATTCCCCGCCCCCACTCCCCAGGTCCTATACTAGATGTGACGTCACATGGTATGGAATACCCTGTTGGCCAGTTTGGGTCAGGTGCCCTGGCTGTGTCCTGTGCCAACTTCTTGTGCCCCTCCAGCTTTCTCGCTGGCTGGCCATGAGAAGCTGAAAAATCCTTGACTTTAGTCTAAACACTACTGAGCAACAACTGAAAACATCAGTGTTATCAACATTCTTCGCATACTGAACTCAAAACATAGCACTGTACCAGCTACTAGGAAGACAGTTAACTCTATCCCAGCTGAAACCAGGACAATTGTGTTAAAAGACTCCACTATATCTTTCAAGATAAGCACAAAAAAGATCTGTTTCTGCTCAGGCTTTGGATTTTCTCTGAAGATTTTTATTAAAATCTTAATTATATTTAACTGAAATCATCAATATGTCATAAAATATTCATCATCCAGTGGGGTGAGGCCTAGGCAGCCTGTTATTCACACAGGTGAATGAAACCTCAAGACCACTTAAATATGTGCAAATGCAGAGGATCAGATGCTCAAACTTACTGTTTTGCTCAATTCCTTAAAATCAGCATTTGAAGACATGCTGTGGCAAGGTACAAGAACCATTTCATGCGTACTAATCTCAAATGTGTGCACAAATCACACCTTGCTAAAAATGTATCTGCCAAAGATTTTTTTCATTGACTGAGTCAAGGCATTAGCCAGTTTGTGCTGCTGAAGGCGGCTTTGGAATTTACGTGGAAACCAAAACCTCCACATGAAAACTCAGACTGAGAAGTGTTAGCCTTTGGATAATTTTCAGCTTCTGTTTCTTTCAACACAAAGTTAAAATACAATGCAGAAAGTCCTCTTGTTTCCTATCAGTTCCAGTTAGTAGCATGACTAATAGAAATAGTCTTGATACAACCTGTGCCATGTCAACAGATATATTCCCAAGAGCACAGGAGTGCAGAAGGGGCAGCATTATCTATCTCAAAATAGGAAAAATTCCATGTTTTTCATACTTAACTATACATTTCTGTACAAACATATTCTAGTATACTTAACTACACCTAGAATGATACTTATATCTGTAGCCCTCTGCACCTGAACTTACAGAAGTGTTGTACAGTACAAACTGTAGGCTGAATCAACTGCACTGAAACTTTGAATGTGCAACCAGTCTGGCAAAATCCAGTCACAGAACTGGATGCATGAAATCCTAAGGAAACTACTTAAGCCATCCCAGAAGGAAACCTTAAACCAAGACTATTTCACACTACCCACAGGCACTGACACCAAAGGCACAGGAACTCTGTGTGCCCACATCATCCAGAGACTGTGAAGAAGTCACTTATGCGAGAAGCAGGTTTGATAGTAGATTGCAGTTCCTGGGAGCCCACTCAAAACCTTAAAAATGCAAAAACTGCACCATGTAGCAAGTGAAAACAGTCTTTATTTATTCATAGTAAGTCCTTCTCTTCTTCCATCCCCACAAGAAAAATCAAATAAAAAGGGAAAAAAAAAAAAAGAAAGAAAATAATACAACACATTAAAAAAGTGTCTTGAGAGCCCTGTCAAACAAAGCAGCTTCCAAATGGCTTCCATAGCAGGTGAACCTTCCTGAAGGAACTCCACCTGCAGCTTCCTCTTATGGATGTGCATTGAAAGCCTCTGAAAATGGTAAGGGTGTGACCAGAGGTCCCTTCCACTCGTGTGTGCACACACACACACACACACTAAGTGATCATTTCAAAATGTCATACAGATGGCAGGGGTGAAGATAAATAATTCTACCACAGTTGGCTCTGCATTGAGGATTCTGGTCTGAAACATACACTGGAGTAATCTGTGTCCCCCAAAATCCTTGACACACATGTTTATTAAAAAAATTGTTTGCTAACAATCATTTCTTACACACCAGTGCAATGACTGTAGTGTTTTATACATAATTAGTAAAAGAAAATAAATATCTTTTCAGATGCATATTATCATGTACTTACTAGGAGTACATTAAAAAAATATTTCAGTTCTAGCTGATGATATAGTATTTCAGATGTAGCTGCCGGAGCCCGTGTGTCTGACCTAGGCTCTTCACTAGCGCTCATTTCTACAGCTTGCATCACAAGTTCATCTGTTGTGAATCAAAGTGATTTAATTTTTGAAAGTACTACTCTGTATAACTGGATACTGATGATCCTGTTTAATCAGTGTCCAAATGTTACAGACACAGGACAAATTTGAGGAGCTTTTCTAAACGTTATGATTTGATGAGGGATTTCACCCCTGAGCAGGAGCTATAGCAGCAGGCTGGCTAGTAGCTTTGTTAATCTGCTATATCCTGATACAGTTCAGGAATCATCTTGGATTAAGAAAAAGCACACCAACTGGTTTTGCATGTGCAGCCTCCTCAAGACTAATTTATCTGCTCATCTGCTTTGCTCTAGTCCTTTGGTGCCTTTTTTCAGGTCCTTCCCTTGGGTACATCCAGCTTAGCCATGTAGCCAACACGTGGTCTAGGGAAACTATTCCCAACAGCCCACAAAAACCTGTATAATTTTTTTTTCCCGATTTATCAGATTCACAGTAATCCCAAATGAAATTATATGGCAAAGATCCTTTTGAAAAATTGAGCTATAAATGATATTGATTCAGGTCATGGAGACAGAGCATAGGTAAATCAATAGGAAATAACACCACTTTTCTTACTCTATATTGCATTGAATTAAATGAAAATGTCTGTCTCCCTAGTTTTTTTCTTTCTCATCATTTTACTCTTCTTTTTTCTTTTTCCTCCCTCCCTGCTTTTCACTATAACCACCATAGTCTTCTTCATCTTCCTCTCCCCTAACTCAGCAAAATGCAGTCCTTCTAGCTCTCCTTTCCTTACTCCTGTAAAACACTTATTTACACTTTATACATCATGTCTATTCCCCCTCTATCAGCCCTTGTCACCCAGTGGTTATACCATGATTGAACACAAAGCTTCACCTCCACACAAAAACTTTGGCTCTGCTGAAGGCTCCATGGAGATATTTCTGACCCTATATCCACCTTTCCGAGTTTCTAGGATCTGCCATCCCCTTTTACTTTGATTAAGCAAGACTCAGACCAGAACAGATGACTACTGGGTTAAAGGGGTTTAGTACAGACATATGCTTTCAGAGACCCCAGTTTCCATGACTGACTTCATTTACACAGACAGAACTGGTGTCTTGTTTAGCTACAAGAATCTCATGATGCTCAAGATCAGCAGTGGTTAGTGGGGCTGTTGCTGACCCATCGGCAATGTCTTGCTTGTTTTTATTCTTTATTTATATATGACATTTCATTCTGTGTCAAATCTGCAAAAGACTGGATAAATATATGATGACAAAGATTTGCACCAGGGTTTAAAAGAAATGCTAGATAAAATATTTAAATACCTGGAAGAAAATTTCTAAAGCCTTTTTCATGATCCTGTTAAATAGTTCTGATAACAAATCAGTTTAGAATATGAGGCATTTACCTTCATCTTGAGCTTCATCTGGTTAGGTAACATAAATGTTTGAACTACTGTAGCAATGAATCACGAAGTGGTATAGCTATGTTCATTCAAAAACTATCTGTAAATGCATATGCTGCTGACTCACCTTCTGGACAGTATTTCATAGCTACACTATAACTGCAAGCCAATTTTAATAGCACTCCTGGGAGCTACAGGAAATGTTTAACAAGTAAATTTCACTATGTAATATCTATCATGTGGTTCTGAAGCCTAGCGTTAATGCTCTGAGAGATACCCAAGACACACCAGGTCTGACCTCAGGCAATTAAAGGAATCAGGAATAGCATTTGCCTATAATATGGCAAAGTAAACAGCTCATCTTGCATGGTCCTGCCTGTCTGTTCTAGATACAGCCTGATCAGCTCATCAGTAGAGAGATCCCTGAGCTGCTTAAAATGCCATTTCTAAGATTCTGTGTTAATGTTGCTATACTGCTTTTGGTGCCCAAGGTAGCTTGGATGTACTTCCAAGGCACTGCATCATGTTGTATGGATGCATCCAAAGACAAAATCCGTGAAAATATGTGAGAGAAAAGAATTATGAGGGATGAAGGACCATTTTGTTTCCAAATGCCATGGTCAATATCACTCAACAGAACAAGGAACAAGAAATATAGTCTTCCATTGTCAAATCCACCACGCTTTTCAGACGGATAAATGACTGTGTCAGTCAAACTGCAAAGAGAGGCAATTTGGGAGGAAACATTTCAAACCGGTTGAATCAGGTTGAGGACAACATATGACCTTCAGGACAAGGTTTTTAGAAATAGATTTTAACATCTATAAGAAAACAAATTAAACTTTTCCTTTATTATATAGGTTCTGTAGACTTCTACAGAAAATAAAATTATAAGTTAACACTTCAAGAATTGCAATTAAAAGTTCATCTTCACCTCTAAAACTAACAATCAAATGTGACAATTAGGATTTCTCAAACAAGGAACTAAATTGTTTTTCGTCTGGTCTCTATTTTTCACTCTAAGTAGAAAGAAAATTACTCTTCATATGGAACAATTTTGCAGTGAGAAATAAGCAATGGATAAAAAATGCTTTTCACTTCCCAAAACTATGTGTTGCAGTGAAAGGTCATTCAAACTGAGTTTTAAAATGTTAATCCATCAAAGAATTCAGGGCCCAATGATGTAAATTCTTACTCATTCTAGCAATCCCATCTGCTTTCTCAAGTGAATACAGATTAGCAGGGCATGGGATTTTACGTGTAGATTGAGAAGGAGGCTTTTAATTCCTGAAAATGAGAACTGCCATAAAGGAACTCATATTTTTTTACCAGCGTTATGCAGGCACAATTTTTATCTTTCCTTTCCTAACATGGTCAGGTGTGTGATTTCGTAAAGATCTGGAGAGAAACTTTTTTCTTTCTGAAGATTTTGCCACTCACTTAGCATTTTCGAGGTATTCATTTTTATACAATAATGAGTCAGATTGTGGCAGGGTAATGTCTGGGCTAGAGCAGGTATTATGCATTAAATTACAGATTACATGTATTCTTGGATAATACAGACTTTTCCCCCCTTTTTTAACTTTATTACAATCCAGCTGAAATCCATTTGAAACCTGCTTTGGAATCCGTTATTTCCATCAACTCATCAGCTACAGAACTTTATCATATATTTCATAAAAAGATTAACTTTCCTCAGAGTCCCTTTCCTTTCCATCTTAATACTACAAAAACCTTAATTATGGGACTTAAACCTCAATTCCTTTTTGCTTAGAGTGCGATGATTATACTAGTAATGAATGATGATTCAGTACTACCTTCCACTGAAAGATATCACTCACACATTTTAAGGCCAGTATTACAGTTGTCGTAGGGAATGAATGCAAAAAGGGGTTTTCAGGAGCTAAATTGTGCAAAAAAACCCCCAAACCAAAAGCCCAAACCCCAACAACACAGAAACAGGATTCAGACCATTTTATTTACAGTTCTTTGCTTTGAGTTAAAAAGCTTTCATATGCTTTTAAATACATATATGTACACTCATTATTATCTTCCTAGTTCCACCTGCTCTGACATATTAAAAAGTAAGAAAAGAAAGATTCTGCATGTGATCTTTAGTCTAAAAATGAATATGTGAACCCTTCACCCTATACATAACACATTCTGGTTTTGGTTTGGGATGACCTAATTCTTTTTTAGTTTAATTTTCATTTCATGGGCTAAGACTCAAGTTTCTAATGACACTACTTCCTTAATCTACTTATCAAGGTTATAAGAAGACTTGAAAATACATATTGTTCATTAAAAAACCAGGAGTATAGGAGTTTACTATGCTTTTCAGGATCTTATGTAGTTCCAAGTAATGCATCAAAAGGATTTTTATATATTTTTCTAAAATTAAGACACATTTAAGATTCACTTAAAATATGTTTTGATTCTAGAATTTATTCCTAGGCAAGCCATCCCCTGTGCCAACATGGACATGCACTGGGTTTATCTGAAGTGCCTATGGGTGTGACTACTCAATTCTTTGGCCTTGAAAGTGTTGAATAACTGAAAGCAGCCTGGAAAAAAACCAGGGCTCCTAACTGGAATTGATATTGATATTAAAAGATGGAACAGTCTATGACAGGAAAATTTCTGGCATGAAAAATCTCAGGACAGCAACAAAAATTCCCACATGAAGCTGCAAAAATTTCCACCAGAATTTTCAAACCATAGCATGAGGTTTTTCTCATTCACATATTCTTTGAAAGTGGTAATAATCATAATTCGCAAATTTCTTTTGAACAGAATATTTAATGAACATATATAAATACCAAGATGACTTCTTTAGTAAGTTTGCAACAACAAAAATTTCAACCTATGTCCTAAACAAAGACCAAGCCACATTATTTGTACTGTAGAAAACAATCTACTGTGGGCAATAGCAACATCCACCCGCATTGTCCAGTGCCCACATAAGGAGCCGTTAAGGAATTCATTCCAGTTTTCAAACATTCTTTGATTTATTGACAATTTAATCCTAAAATAAATTTCCTCATACTTTCTCCAGGCTACAGAGAGCTTTGTTTGCAATTATTTATTCTCTTACAATATGGCCATGGTCATTTCTCTTGGTCTGTTGTTTCTATCTGTGATTCCTCATAATGGTTTCATGCCATTAGAAGAAATTCTACCTCTGGCAAGAATGGTGAGGAACTTACAAATGACTGTTCTTTGATCCATAATGTCTGCAAGCAAAAAGTGCTGGTCAAATGCATCATTCATAGTCTACATGCCAATATAAAAACTGAACAGAGGAATAGAATAGATTTATAGTTATAAAGGAAAATGTAACAAAATTTTCAACACAGATTACCAACCTGTAAGTAACAGAATTAACTATCTGAAAAGACCCTTCAGTGCAAGCATTATAAGTAACTCCTGACATTAATTCCAGGTGTGAGTCTTAACAGGATTGTGATCTGAAATAATTCCTACTTTCCTAAATCTGATACTGCTTACGTTTTACCTATCTATATTTTTTTTCTAACTATTAGTGTGTTCTTATATTCCCGATTAATTGTTAATTTACAGGTCAAGTATATCAAATTAACTGCAAACCATCTGGCCAAAAATCACACCTGCCATTCTGTTATTTCTTTGATGATTCCAGGGTATGAATGTTTTCCCTATGGGTCCATAAACATTTTTTACATCAGTTTCTTTGCACTCTTACCATCTAATTTATCATTCTGGCCACAGAAGTTATATCCATTAATTAGGACTCAGATTCATCCCACAGTAGTAGCAAAGCATCCATGCATATTCAGTCATCCCAAATATTCTAAGCACAAATGTTTCCTTTGACCACACTGTTTTTAGCACGAATTAAACTCAGTTCACAACGTGTTCATGATCTCTAGAAAGTAATTCTAGGAGAGATGTAGGCCTAGTTTGGTTTTGAAACAATTGCCTAATCAATTGTAGTTGCATAAAGCAACGCACAGCTCATATCAAGTATTTTTATAGCAGTATTATAAAGACATATGCACATATCATGCAGTGAGTGGTGTGTTAGCAAGAAATAGCCTACTGGTCCCCTGAGAAGCATAAGTTACGAAGCCATGGGAGAAGAAAAAGCCAACAAAACAGGGCTAGTGCTGAACATACAGAGAGAGGTAAGCATGGGAGCTTTAAAGTGTTTTGTATAACATGATACTCAGCAATGTTTTCACAGTGAAGAGGGAAGGAAGGAAGTTACTGAGGATGTCTGTTTAGGCAAAATGGATGGGAATGAAAGGACGTGTAACAAAAGCCAAGGCACAATGAGATATGAAGTAGGTTTTGAGAGACTCAAAGAGGAATTTGGCACTCATCTGCTATTGTCCTTCAGTAGGAGGTAGTTGTCTTTTTTTTAATGCTCTCTTTTTTATTACACTGAAAGTATCCTCACCTTGTCTAGGGTTTCTGGATAAGTTACATACATACACACATCTGGGTTTCTGTATATATTCTCTTTTTCACCCCAGAAATGTTGTGCACATAAAAAGTGGGCTTTGGCCACTTGTCTGGAATTTCCAGATGTCCAGCAGCCCTGATGAAGGAGTAGCTTTGGCCAGGCTCCAGACATCTGGAAATCCCAAATGGAAAGACACTGCACATTCAGAAATGAATAGCACAAAAGTTTTGGAGTTTAACATGTCCTGGATGCACTGAACTCACTGCACAATGTTGTCTGGCACATGCACTTCGTTTATGTTTAAGAAATACAAAGAGATATGAAAGCACTACTTCTGTATTATTGAAGTATAGTAGAGATTTTATGGAGGTAATTCTGGAAGTATATAAGCATTTCAGGTAATATGTGGTCCTCTACTGAGCAAGAAAAAGCATAAATAAATCTGTCAGTGCTGTAATTCACTGTAATATTCCTAGTTAGAATGAACTGGATTTCTAAAGCATGGATGAGGAACGAGGACCAGTATCTTGCTTTTATTAAAGTCAGAGGACTAGCTGCAGCCCAAGGACTAGTTGTTACTTCTACTAAAATAAAAAGAAAAGATAATATTTTCTGTAAGTGCTGGACTGGTTTTCAGTGATGAAGAAGGAAAAGAGGTGAGGTGAGGAAGACCATACCTTTGCTCATTATTGCCCTGAGCATCTGTATTCACCAATACTGTCAATATATCACACAGAAACTACAGTATTTTCAACCACAAAGTGAAATGTTTGAAAAGTGTTGACTTATTTGGTCAAGGTGAAGAGTGGGAAGGATGGGGAAGGTGAAAGCACAAAGAGGGCAATCATCTATCAGCACCTGGCATCTGCAAACCAGGCACATATGACACCAAGAAGAGGAAAGTTGGAGAATCTAATGGTAAGGCCTACCCCCAGGGAACAGATAAAATGAGCAGAGAGCAGGTTATTTGCAGGCGGCAGAAGGAAGCTGTGGGAAAGACAAGAAATCACTCAGTGGACGAGACAGAAACAACACTCAGCCAAGCAGGGGAGTGCATGTTCTCAAGGCTCCAAAATGTTCTTGGCAGGCCTGGAACAAGCCACCTGTTTCCTTTTTTCTTTCTCGCTTTTTTTTTTTTTAAGTTGCCTTCCTATCTAACATTGTTGGGGTTTGTCAGCATAGGGACTTATCCACACAGCTTATTTTCAGCATACAACTTGCAGAACATATCATTCCTGGGTGGTTCCTTGCAGAAACAGCTATACATACATATGTATATTTTTATTGTAGCCTAGTTTGTTTTTGAAATACCCAACTTGCTAACCTAGGAATAGGCATAGGGGATATCTCGAACTTGGTTTTTAAAGTGCTATTTACGTATCAGGGAGGCTAACTGGACTTTTCTCTTAAGATTGTTTCAGTTCAGGGGCAGTCAGGACATGGTGCAGAGGTAAATACAGGCAGAAGATCTCTCATGTGCCATTAGATAATTAGAAATGCAATTGTAATTTTGTTCCTTGGCTCCTTGTAGAAATGTTCAGTGAAGCATGATGTAGAAATTCATGGAAGTTTTTAGAAGATTCAATCTCAGATGTGAGAATTGCAAAGGAGAGTAAACTAAAAAATGACAAGAAAACCCAAATTAAGAGAAAATATTACTTGCTCTTGACCACAACCTCCTTTGGCTTCCTCCATAGACATATTTCATATGCATACTTTTCCAGACCAGTTCACAAGAGGATAATGGCTTTCCACTTCTCATGCTTTTCATTTAATAAACATGTTTGGGGTGCCAGAAATGCCTTCCAAGCAGAAAGAAGAATTTATAGAAAAACAATGTTTTTGAGATTGTGCCTCATGTCAGGAGAAGGCAGAATTGCCATATAAATAGTGGGGTGACCTTGACCACAAGGAGCCCCTGAATTCAAAACCAGTTTTACCTGCTCTGTGGTTTTAGGACATTTCCCTGAATCCTTTCATTTGCTCTGGCCTCAGTTGTGGAGTATAAACTGGTGTGAGAACCTGAGAGCTCCAGCCCGTGAAGTGTCCATTTTATTTTCTGTTATGGCTTGTTTATGTTCTGGCCCAGAGCGCAGGCTCTGGACAAGAAAACGTTCATTGCCTTGCTAAGAAGACATGGCAGAACAAGAGGGAAAAACATGGAGGGGCCATGCCCCGCAAACCCCATGGCATGGAAGGGTGGAAACCAGCTGCCTTGAGTGACACAGCCCTCCAGCAGTGCCCAAATTCCCCCCAGGAGCCCCAGCAGCAGCTCAAGCAATGGGAGATGCTCATGGTTCCCTCAGCGGTGCTGCAAGGACCAAGCTAGATAGCATCAAGCTGGGGAGAGGGCCTGTCCCCTCCTGCCCTGGGGACGGCTGTCCCCGGGCCCCTTCCCATGCGCAGCTCAGGCGCAGTCCCAACCTCCTCTGCGCACAGGCTCAGGAGGAGTCAGATGGCCAGAACCCACCTGCCTGCTGGCCAGTCTGCTGCTTGCTGTGGATGTTTTAATTTAAAGGAAGATATGTACCCATTTGTATCTGCCAGTACAGCCAGTCCCTGCGTGTAGTTAAGAGCATGGTCAAGCTTTGCTTTAAACAGTGCAATAAAATAGCACAGCTGTTTGACTCAAAACAATCTGTTTACTTGCCCACATGCGACTGTGGAAAGATTACAGGAAATTAAAACATCTAAAAGTAGAGTGTCAAGGAAGAAAATAATTTAAATGTGCCACATGAGCCAGTGCTGGCCATTTCCATCACCTCTGAACCACACAGGGCTGTTCCTGCTTCCATCTCGCCACCCTCACTGCTCAGCTGCTCTCAAAGGGAGGGCTTGGCATTGAAATCAGCTTATCTCCTTTCCCCTCTTTTGGTGAGAGCAGCAGAAACAGCCCTGGAGCCTGCCAGTCTGTGCCTGCCACGCTGTGCCTCCCTACCACCAAAGCCATCCTGCTTGAAGGCAAAGGGCTCGTGTCACCCTGCAGGCATCTGCTGTGCTTTGGGCTCTCATGGGAAGGTTAGCTGAGTCCTGTGATTGCAGGACAGAGCCAAGCCTGTCTTATTTACCACTGCAACTCTTCAAGAAACCAAGTTGTTGTGAATTCTCAGCAAATCTATACCCTTCCATCATTTTGCGTTGTAGGCAAAAGTGGTGCTGGCATGTGCTGATATTTGTGGGTCTCTTCTCTGGTTAGAGGCACACCTCCTGGGAGACATTCAGGCACGTGGTGCCTCCAGGTTAGATTCAGTGTTTTTAATCCAGAGAGTAGCGCCTGCCTCCAGGACCCTGGCACAGGCTGTGGAGGAGCTCTGCAGGGGGGTGAAACTTCCAGCACAAAGTAAGGAAGATGCAAGACACTCCTAATGTAGCCTGGGAGCTTGGCAAGGATGGGGCAAGAGAGCATGTTGAAGAGGGATATGGCACCTTTGCTGAGGGGGCTTCAAACAGTGCTGCTGACCTTAGACAATCAGTGAATTTCCAGCTTTAATTCTCAGAGCTATCTGGGCTTCTCAGGCCAAGCTTCATTTCTCAGGCATTTTCTAGATGATACCATTTATTCATGTAACAGAACATCCCCAAATTGGAAGAGTACGAAGGTAGTTTAAAGGCTGTTGTAGTTCCTGGGGTGTGAGCTCTGAGTTTCATCTCCAATGGTAGGTTTCTCCTCTCATGTTTTACAAGCCAGGCAATGTGATCTCTGAACTCCATTTCCTTACTGACTGTACCTTTTTTCTGGGTGAAGTCTGATGCAAAAAGTGATCAAATAAGAAGATACCACAATTTTTGTGAAAACGTTCACACTTTGTAGGCAAGACTGGAAATGGGAAAAAAAACCACCTTGTGGAAAATATTTTGTAAACAGTATACTTGGATGTTGACTTTCACCATAAATACTCAGCACATCCACCACCCTTCTGAAAAATAACAAAAGGCCTAGTAGTGCCTTTCTTTTCTTTCCTTTTATTTTAATCACATCTGGTTCTTCCCCAGCTCATTAGCAGTACAGTCCTGGTGTGCCCTGTATGAATACTTGTCATAAGAATAATCTGAGAAATCCTTGCAAGGAGAAGCTTGCACCATTATCACTGTAAGAGTAACAAAAACTAGGACAACCTCCTTGATCCACTGATGGAGGAAGACAGAGAAAAAGATGCTAAAAGGGTGATATTTTAGACATTGATTTCGGGGATATATGATCCACGCTGGAATGGCAGCTCTCTCTATCAGCTATAGAGGACCTTAGAAAATAAACAAATTAAAATGTTGGCCTTTGATCTAACAAAAGTCTAGATGAGAAATACATTGTTTCTTAATTTTCCCTCTTTTCCCTTGACTAAAGTTGAACTACACTTGAATTTGCTTTCTAAACTGCCTTTTTTTTCTTCATTTTGTCTTCACCAATTTCTCCTCAAACGGCTTTCTTCTTCTGTTCTCTACCTTTATGGTTTATTTAAGTATTCAGCTGTTTTCAGGAGTTGCCTTAGTACCCAACTCTGCACAGGCCAGGCGTAACCTTGGAGGCAAGGAAAATGTTTCCACATTTTTAAACTTGTAGAATCATTGTGAAATTCAGCCTGGTGCTTCTGTTACTATAATAACTAATTTTCTGTTAAATATCTAAGATGCACATGATGCTCTTTAGAGACCCATACGTTTACTTGCATTGCATAAAACTTCTAATAATACTGCTAAGATATTACTGTGATGTGAACCATATAAGATGGAGACTGATTTACAAATAAGTAAATTGAGGTATGAGGTACAGATGAGAAAGCCGAGGAGTTAAGTGACATCACACTCCTATGAGACAGCATTCTAATAACCTGTAAACAGCCCCAATACTGTGTTATAATCATGTGTAACTTAAGCTTTTGCTTCAGTAGAACTATTCACATGCTTACAGTAAGCAACATGCACAAGAGTATTCAGGTCGAGGACCACGGGGGGAGGGGGGTGAAGTGGACATCCTAATAATTAATGCAAGAGAAAGACAATTTCAGCAAACAAGAGCAGTGGTTTTTGACTGCAGGATACACGTCACTTAGATTGCACAGAGGACAGACTGAACCTCAGGTAATTTTCATTCAATTAAACAGTGGAAGGAGAGTAGCAAGGCCATGTAAATACATGACATAATCAACCATGGTAAACTAGGCTAAGCACAGAGACAGCACACACTGTGCTGTGAATATCAGACCCCGTCCAAAGCAAAACATAGGTCAGTCCTCATTAACACTTAGGAAAAAAAAACGGGGTCAGTGGCAATCAGAGTAAAGGCAAGAGGTGGATCAGGATGACTTTGTCTCTGTCTGAGACAGGGGTCCTCCCCCCTGATACCTGAAAGAGATGAATCTACATGGCAGGAGGGAGCAGCAGCAGCAAAGCCTCGGCAGTGGTATCAGGGGACAACTTTGGCAGCTGACCCAATTTGCATTCAAAGCAAAAGCATCTGAGTTCCTTCATGCAGACACTGCACTGCCAGGAACAGCAGCACATGGCTCCCTACGAATTCCTCTGCTCTGGTTTTGCACATCTAGGGCAGACAATGTTAGCCCTTACCTGTAAGTCCAATAGATCACGACTCGTGAGGAAAGGGACAAAGATACTAATGCGGTACAAGGTAGTGAAACAACACTTCATGCACAAATTGTCTTTCAGTGTTAAAACTGCATTATTCTAGTTCTGAGAGAATATTAGAAAAAGACAAGAAAAGGTCAACATTTCTTAAGGTAACAGTATTTTAAGTGAACTTCACTTTGGAGTCCTGAAGTATTCTACAAATACTGATGAATTCAACTCTTGCATGGTAGTTCTGTCAAGTCAGTACTATTCTCATTTTACTTATGAGACAACAAAGGTAGTGGGACTTTGGGAGCACTATTTTTTGCCATTCTCAGGGCTGCCTTTGAGATTTTCAGTGGATATTGAAAGTTTTTGCTGGAAACACAAATGCACTGTCAGTCACTGAATTCTGGCACTTGAAACTTATTTTTAATACAGCAGGTAACTAAATCAACAAAGGCATATGGAGGACTATTTTTGTTGAAAAGAACATTTTAGAATGGATGCAATTTGCATGTGGTTCCATATAAAGGAAGGTGAAATTTGTTTCAGAAGGGAAATTTTAGAAGATAAAATATGTTGTTACTTGTGTGCTTGCCCCAGACTCTTTAAAACCCAGATAAAAGGCAAGGGTCTGATGGAAACATACAAATTAGTTGGGAAAAAATGTAGAAATAATAAAGTCATGCTGGTCAGCATGTCGGACAGATGCTGGTCAGCATGACCAACAGTGACCTGAGCACACTTTTCACCCAAATACTGAATCCCTAACTCTTGTGAATTGTGCACTTGACTTGGGACTCTGCACATAAAGAAGTGTGGAAGTCTGGTTGGAAGCACATGATGCCTTTTTTTCTCATTTAAAAGAATTAGAGAGTCTATCTTGTCAGGAAAGAATCCAAACACTACAGCAATCATCCCCTGAAAGCTTCAGATGCCAATCTTGTTTTCATTAACAGTATGTATGTGATATGGGGATTCAACCAAAATTAGTGTGATGATTTCATGTTAATGGGTATTTAAGTAAAAGGTAAGACATTAATCAAAGATTAGAGAAATGTATGCTAAATTATTGTGATATATGTATAACTGAAAAGAAGTGTTGAAAGGGAAAGAGATTTCTTCCCTGGAAGAACAAAAATTAAAACCTAGAACAAGACAGGTTCAAGGTAAAATATGTCTGAAGATGCTCTGAATGACTGCTTTTATTTTCTTTCTCTGTATTTTTTCTTCTTCCTGTGGGAAATAAGCAATTTGTCTGGAACAAGTATTTGGAATCCGTAATTTCATGCTATAAATGGAGGATCCAAAGGAAAGTTAGTCAGTCAGGGTAGGCTTGGTAGCTGCTAGGGCTACCAGCTTAGAAGAACTAGTTTTAAGTCTTCTTTAATAAGGCCCCAAATTTGCAAATGTGGTTGTGATGGACAGTAGCATTGAAACCTGACTTAACGTTCAGGTCATATATAAGTTTTTTTTAGGAGCCATGTATAAAGAAATCAGCTGATGCAACGTGAAAGAGTAATTTTGGACATATTCTGTAGTGCCTTCGGCTCTTTCTCTACTGGGAGAGATCTGACTTAAATTATTCCTCTGTGGATTGAAGTCCTTTTGCTGGAAGGGAGATGAGTGGCAGCCACGGCCCCATGTCCCACTGATCCCTGAGGAGCAGCGCGGGATACTGAGGGTTGTAAAAAAAAAAACCAAAGCAAAACAGAACAGCTTGAAACCTGTTCTCTCCTGTGTAAGACAAAGATCGTCTTTGGATCACAGAGCTGTAAAAATAGTTTCAACCTACTTCTGCCTTTCTCAGCTCTCTGGTCTTATGACACAGCCTATTTGGGCCCACAGTTAAGTCGCTCTGGAAAGGAAAAGCTCTTGCCTGAAAGCTCCCCATAGGCCTGAGATATGCTGGGCCTCAAGCAGAGAGATGAGCCGGCAAGCAGAGGGATGAGGTGGTCAGATGTGAAGAAAAAGCCCTTCTTTTGCAGCCAGCCCATGCCCCCCAGCACCAGCAATTAGAGCCCCCTCCCTTTTCTGAACAGATGTTTTCCATGAAAACCCACCATTCATTGCTAGTTTTCTGTCAGGTCTCCTTCCCAACAAACTTGTTACCTGTGTAGAAACCCCGTGGAAACCAACTAGTCACCTGTGTGTCCGCATGTGGTGACCGGCTGACTCTGAAGCCATCTTAGGAAGTTCAAGGCAGGTGGAAAATTAAGGCCTTACTTCCACCTTTGGGAAATATCCTAAAAAAACCCCAAGATTTGCTCTCACTGCTGAGCACATGGGTTATTTTTCAATGCTTTCTAAATTTCATTGCTAAATTCATGAATCCACTTCAGGCAAATTAATGGTTGCTATTTTGTTTACCAGGCTTGAAAGGACCGAGAGCCTGCAGTGACACACTGGATTATGTTGATCTCATTAGCATTTCATTAGTCCTCTACTTCTTCTCATTAAAATCTCGACCTCATGTAATTTCTCTGCCTCTCTCTGCAGATAAGTAAGAAGGCTCAGATGCAGAGTTAATGGAGTCAGGCTTTTTCCCTGTTTCCAAGGTACGCTTGCTACAGGCACTTGCTGAGCCCTGTCAAGCTGATATTTTTAATAATACACTATGTTCTTATTAGTGCTCATGCCTGTGAATCACATTGAGCTGAAAGAAATTTCCAGCAGTTGTAGGCTCCGTGCACAGCTTGGTATAACTTCCCTAGCAATGGGGATCTAATGTGACATAGCTTTGTGCAAAATGTGTGCCTCAAAAATCTTCCCTGACCTTTTGAAACTTTTGTGTCTCTTGGGGTGACAACTATAGGGCTGCACTGGCTCTCGAGGGTCCCATCCTGCTCGTGCATGTCAAGGGGAGGTTTGCCCTCCAATTCAGCTAGCAGGGAGGTCAGGCGCTGCCTACCAGATGACAACAGCTCCTCTTCTGATTTCTGGAAGGATACAAGAATCCCCCGCTCTTCTGATGTCCTCCACATCCCACAAGCAAGATATTAAAATGTGAAACGTCAGACTATTCAGTGAGGCAGTACAGTTTGTCCGATGGCTATTGTAAAATAAGCAATAACTACAGTCCCCCCTTAAAAAAAGACAATTCACTAAAAAGAAGAATAACTTTTCCCTGGAAAGGGAAGAGGTACGATGAGGAAAGCAGTATTTTTGTCTTCTGTATGATGCTGTCTGAATATCTGGAAGTTCCAGGCAAAAATTATAAAAGTGAGAATAGTTTAGATTCCTTTTGCAGCAATGAATAACATCTGCTAAAACTGGATTTGGGGGGGGAAATTAAAAGGACTTTACTGGACCTGGTTAGGATAGAGTTAATTTTCTTCATAGCAGCTCATATGGTGCTGCGCTTTAGATTTTTGACCAAAACAGAACTGATAACACGTTAATGTTCTAGGTTTTGCTGAACAGTGTTTGCACAGCATCAAGGCCCCTTCTGTTTCTCACTCTGCCCCCCGGTGAGTAGATTGAGGGGTACACGATAGGCTGGGAGGGAAAACAGCCAGGCAGATGACCCAAAATAACAAAAGAGATGAACTAACCAAAGAGATATTCCATACCATATGATCTCATGCTCAGCAATAAAAGAGAAAAGAGGAGGTTTTAGGGGTGTTAGTCATCTTTTGCTCGGGAACTGGCTGAGCATTGGTCTACCCACGGGAGGTGGTGAGTGATTGCCTCTGCATCACTTGTTTTGTTTTCTTCCCTCTTCTTCCACTTATCCTTCACTTATTAAATTTTTGTTTGTTTGTTTGTTTTATCTTGACCCCCCAAGTTTTCTTGCTTTTATTCTTCTTTTCCTTTTTCCCCTATCCTACTGAGGGAGGGGCAAATGAGCAAGTGGCTGCATGGGGGTTAGGTGCCCACCGAGTTTAACCCACAACAAGGTCTTAAAAATGCTTAGCAGATTTTCTTCTTTTGGTAAACATTTCTTATGGCTTATAAGCCTGCCTGCCATCTTTGCTGATTTTTCTGTAAGAAAGGATACTGGACTATTTTCTAAGCATTGTAATAAATTGCAGTCTGGTTGGTACTGAACAATCGGTTTCATGGAGAAAGATGGCTTCAGACTTGTTCTTTGCATAAGAACCTATAGATCATTATCTAACATATTCCATACCAGGAATAATTTGTGGAGTTAGAAGAATATAATTTTGTGCGAAACCTCTCAGAGGTATACACTTTTAAGGAGCCAGTTACAAATGACCAGTGAATACTTGATTACAGGCTATTTTTCTTACCTCTTATTTTGATGACCACATGCTTGCAGCCTCCACACTGGGTCTTTCAAAGGTGAACTCTCTGGAATAGAAACTGTTTATATCTAGTGAGGACAGATTTTGGTACAAAAAGATCCTGATCTTTAATAGGTCTTTAAAGTGCTTGCACAATAACAGTAACAAAAAAAATAATAAAGCTCTCATGGTTATGATTGTAAATAATCATAAAAAAGTAGTTATTTACATTACTCAGTAGGGAGTCGTATCATAAATGTGTACACGTTTAAAAGACAGGAAATTGTAAGAGAATAATGACTTAACATCACACGATTAAACATCTATCTGCACTTATATTTGTTTTCTTTGGTCTGCTACAAATGAGTTAGAGAGAAATGTGAAATACGGAAAGATCAGAATTGGTTCAAGCTGTTACCATTTAGAAAATGGTAAACATAATTTCTCCAAGTTTCTGGTGGTTGTTCTATCAATCTTTATAAGAAGGTCATTTTCCCCCAAGTGAGTAATATTTTAATTCACAGACTGCCAGTGATTTGATATTTCAGTATAAATAAATGGATTTGCACTTAAAGGCAGAAATGAAAATACTCACATGACAGCATCTGACAAAGGAGTATGAAAAGCCATAAACATTACAAAATTTTATTGCTGACTGTGGTAATTGAAGGGTAGTTGGAAATTTTTTATATAAATATTTTTATGTATGTATGTGTACATATATACATATAAAATACGAGCCCTTTCTGGACTCCTAATTATACAAAAGCATTCCTGTGCCCTCGAATACAACAGTGTAGACACTGATAAACTGATGTTCTCTGGAGCCAACCATACTGCTACTTCTTTTGTTAAAAAATAGTTTGTCAAATTAATGCCAGCTGATTTTTAATTCCATAACATTTACGACATTAATAACCATTATGGCTCTATCTATTTGTTGGATGAGACATTCAAAACCCTTCTCATACAAGATGATAGTCCCTTACATGGAGTTCTCTCATCTGCTCCCATCAAACTACTTCACTGCCTAGTCCCAAACCCACTGAGGTAATTGAAAAGAATTCTTTTAACTTCAGTGGGATTCAAAACAAGCCTTGAGCAAGTAATCATCTGCAAATGGCTCATCATGTGACCCACAAAATTTGTTTAGTATTCAGCTTAATGGAGTATTTAATTAAAAAGCACCATTAAGTTGCAAAATAAGGAATATTTATTGTTAACTGGCTGGATTTCACCTGAAAAAATGCAAAAATCAAGATTTGAAAAGTATTGTCTCTTCTGGTTGATAACTGAACTTAAAGATAATTTTCTTCCTTGATTTATGCCAAAAATGTCGTAAGCCTCATCAGACAGTCCAGAAATACTCATCGACATAAATCTTTTAATGTGGTATAATTTTCATGACAGTCTTCAACAATCTATTGCTGTGCTTTGACTAAAGATCTCACATGCTAGAAAAAAAATGAAATATGATGTTTGAACACCTTCCATTTAGTGTTGCAAGGGTTATAAATTAGTTCTCCCATCTCCAGTGAGCTCAAGTGCTAACCCATGGAGATCCCCTTTGGTTTCAGCTGTGCCATAGAGACATAACAGACATACCCATACAAATTGGCCCAGGACCAGCCATCCCTATCAGTACGTCTGAGCAGCCCCGCTTATTGCCCACTCCAAAGAAAAACAGACGCAAGTTGAATCAAGGGGGCCATAGTCAGAGCTGGGGTTTGGCACCCCAGGGGTGCAGGTGGCTGAGCTGGCAATACCAGCTCTACTGCTCTCCCCAGTTTGCTCTGTGTGGGGCACATCAGGCTGTAGGTCCCGGTGCCCCGTGCTCCTAAACACACCCCAGGCCGGGAGGAGCCATATAGGGTCGCCACCTGCTTTTTGCTAGCCACAAGTCTTCGATGAATTAAGCATTCGGTGTAGATATCCTTCTTGTTGGCTTAAAATGTGGGAAATTCTGGGTCAAATTAAATCCTGACTGTTTTATTAACTTCAGCAGTCTTAATAAAGGCAGTGAGCGAGGTCTGAAAGGAGACAGCTCGCTGTCTGCCATTTCTGAAGCCTGAAAACTGACAGGACTTATCTTGCTTATTCACTGGAGTTGCTTTACCTTCAAGTGGGATGGCTTTAGCAGTGCTGAAATTAAAAAGTCTGCAGTGTCTTTCATTCACACACGTGCATGCACGTTCACATGGAGTCTCTTAGGACTAGACCCATAGATAGAAAGTTGCAGTGACCCTGAAAGTCTTCATATCTAACTTCCAGGCACCTAGTTCCCTGCATTCTTGGTATCAAGAGAGGCTCCCAAATGAAAAGGGATTCACAGCAGCTATTTTGCAGGGATTAGCAGAGGAGGAAAGGGACCGCCCTCTCAGTCTCAGCACTTCTAGCAGGGGGAGTGGTCCTGTGGAAACAGTTTCTAATGTGGGACTGAACCCTTTCAGGCCATGGACTTCCCAGGTCGTGGCTGAGTGCCAAAGACACTATGCCAATATATAAAAGGGGTCCTGGGCAGAAGCATCAGCTCTTCAGGATGTATTTTGAATGTAAATGGCTGCAAGTGACAAGCCCTGGGCACAAACGCTATAGATGACTTGCGCTGTAAGCATAACCACTGAACAGGGTTTCAGGACAGGTAGCGACCAGGTTGTCAGCCATAAACTGGCATAAGCATGAAATAAACACTGAGACACTTGGCAGTACCAGCCCGGAGGCACTTCTGGGCAGCGCTCTGAACTCCCACGCACTTGAAGGGCTTAGGGGGTGAAGCATGAGTTATGGGGACTGTGTGCCTACAGGTTGGACTCCAGCCTCTGCCTACGTCCCACTTGCAGCACTCATGTACCTGAATCAGTCCCTAGAATTGAAGAATGAGTTCTGGCTTCAAAGAAAAAGGATTTTCCATGTTTCATGATATTTTTTCTCTCTGTCTGCTCTGTTTGATAAGTAAACTTGTTCTTTAGCAAAGCTGCTACAAATCACAAAAGGCAGAAAGCTGTGTCTAAGCCTGACCATTAATGAAATCAGTTCATTGATTTCTGGTGGTACACAGTGTTCCTGAATGCAATTAATTTATATGAACAGTACAGTGGATTTTGTTCTCTAATCTTATTCTGTTGTTTCATGAAAGGTTAATGTGATAGAATAGATGAGACTAGTGCTAGCTCAAGGAAGAATGCTTCCATTTCTGAGTATCTTAGGTCATCACCACAGACATAATGCAGGTTTTAATAAATGGAAGAAGCTAGGGTCCATTTAAAATGCTTCTTCAGTTCCTGCATCTAAAATAGTTGCTCAATTAAAAACTAGCTGCTTGTTTCTGTTAGGATAGAGTTAATAATACTCACCAAGGGTCATGTTCCAGCCATACTGAACTGGAAAGGTTGTTCATTTAACTGGAGCTCACATACTGAACTGGGACAGTTCCTGGGAATTGGTTTCCGTCTCATGGCAGCAACATGACAGTGACAGAGGCTTAATTAAGATGTAGAGTAGATTCCACTTAAACAGAATATCTAGAATATCTATTCAAATGATGTTACCACCATAACTGATGCTTCAGCAGGTGTGAACTAAGCTTCAGTCTATACTGCCAAATAAAGTTTTAGATCTTCCCAGAATAAGAAGATTGCTAAACAAAGGATGATTGTAATTAATGCTTTTTCCCCTGCTTTTTTATTTCTTTAATCCTCATTTTTGGCATATTAAGACTTTTCACATTCTGTTTAAACAATCTCCTTCTTAGGACATTTGGCACAACAGCAGGTTTTAGAAAAATCAACCATTGCCTAAGAAGACAACAACAAAAAGCTTACGTTATTGTAGTAAACTGAGGCACCTGAGTTTGTTGTTAAGGGCAGAATTTCACTGTGATTGACTATGAAGGAAATTCACTTGTGTGAGTTTTGTTTTTATTTTGTTCTACACACCAACATGTCTAAAGAAACTACAGCTAATACTGCTGTAAGATATTACACACTTCCACTGCACAGGGAATCCCGCTCAGATCTGACTACTCCAGCATGTGTGTACAAACAGGCACTTTCCCAAATCTGCAGCTTACCTCTTCATTCTTGCTATCGGTATAAGAATGGGCTGCATGAAGAAAATGTATGCCTGCCATGATGCTTGTTGCCACTGCAGAAAATTACTTCTACCCTGTGATCCTAAGTGGTCTGTAGTACTCCCTCCAACCATACACTGACTGATGTCTCATTGAAGTGGAAGGGTTTTTCCACCTCTGCATGTGGGGATGCACACACAACCCTGCAGGCTCTGGGGACTAGATGGAGGCCTTTTTTCCAGCCACTCAGCCAGCAGTCTCTTTGCATTGTGGCTGGCATGGGAGTCTTCCTGCTGTGAGTCCTGCTCTAGCCTGTACGAGTTCACCTGCAGACACAGTCCTTCTGTGGGAGCAGATCTTGCATGAAAGATACTGCACCAAAAGCAACACATCTCTGGAAATCTCCCTGGGCCTGATAAAGAGGGATGAAATCATTTCTCTCTGTCTGTTTCCCATGGAGGTCTCTTCTCCAGCGTGCTCCCAGGCTAACAGATCTCAGAAAGACACCGCAGCAAATGCAGCTGCCTTCCACTTTCACGCAACAGTCATAAATACTGTGTGAAAATGGAATGAAAGATGCATATAATGATCAAGAATTTGCAATCCTCATCCAAATGTAGGATGGGATCATTTGTTTTCTAATCCATCTACCTTCCTCGAAGCAAGCTCAGTCACACCTAAATCATCTGGACAATTGATTGTCTAACCTATTTTTTATAACCATCATTACTGGGGATTTTATAATTTCACTCAGTAAATTTCAGGGCTTCATTCTCCTAAGATGCAATTTAAGTTATATTATTATGGCTGTAATAATTTCAGCTCTCTCACCATGCAGCAAGAAGTTCTCTAATATCTGATCCCAGGCTGCAAACCCACCTGGAGAACTTTCAGTCCAATGGGATTTGTACTTGGAAAGTTCATGTAGAGAATTCTTCTTTTCTTGAGGTATTGTGCAATTGACTAATCTAAAATAATCCTGAAGAAAATTTCAATTTTTTTCTTTCCTCAGACATTACTTCCGAGATTTGAAATCTCACAAGCTTCATTTCATTGAGCAATTTTGCAGCTTAGGTGGGCAAAAGGGTGGAAAGCAAAGAAAAGGAAAACTATGCTGACTTACAATGTGCCCACCAAATAACTTCAAAGAGAATTTAGAATGTAACACTAATTCTCAAGTTTTTTGACAGAAAAAATGAGAGAATTAATGAAAGAGGCACAGAAAAAGAAATACATGACAAAAGGAAAGAAAGAGCGGGCATAAGGCTCCAAGAATGGGACATAAAAAAAATGAAAGAAGGGAGAAGCAGAACATTGCCCGAACAAGAAGTGAGAAAAAAAGGAGGCAAATCAGATTTTTCAGGAAAGAATGAACATGGTGTCCACAATGAAAAAGAGAGGCAAGCACTGAAGGAAGATGGCACGTTCATAAAAGAGATGGAATTAACTTTTGTGCTGGTGGTTTTCAAAAGTTTCTCTCACTACTAATAGAATACAAAATTCTTCAGAAAACCACTTAAGAATCGAGGATGGAAAAAATACTATAAAAATAGCACTAAGTGTTTTATATATAAAATATATATTTTTATATTATTGCTAAAGAATGCAACGGAGTTGAGGCAAAAAGATTTAATGGCTTCTCAGGAAATGTGTTGCAGAATCACAAACCTCTCAACTCCCAATATTATGTTCCTTCTAAAAGACCAGAACATTATTCCTATTTAATCAGTAGGCATTCGCCCATTTGCTTCAACATGAGAAGATGAGATCCTAGGAAGAACACGTGAAAACATGTATCACATGCACATGTATTCCGTCAGGTTAGAGATTCAGTTAAATTACTATTAAATGGGAGTAAAATCCCATTGGCAATAGGGCATTGCAGTGATATTTGCAAGCATTACGTGTATCTTCTACCTCCTGGTTTTCTCAGGCTGATTATAGGACTCACATGCCAAACACTCAACAGTCCTTTAATTCTCAGTGGGAGACTATAATCTCAAAAATCAAATCATGAGCACCACATATTCTAATAGAAAGTGCTGAAGGAAAATGTCGGCAGTGTCTCTACTCAAAATGAACCACTTCAAGACATTTAAGAGGGCCCACATCTGGGATTAACTTTGGCTTCTAGTGCTTATCAGTGATGAAATAAATGGCAATTAGAAAATGAAAGAGGGAGAGAAGCATAGGCAGAGGAAAGGGAGTTACAGTACTACCCATACACAGCACAGACACAGAAAGCAGTGTCAGTGCCATGCAGGGCAGTGTGAAGAGGGTAGGCAGAGCAGATGTAAAACCAGATATGAAGAACTTTATATATTATTTAAACTTGGATCGTAAAAGCTTTTGCTTAGATTAATATGTCTTTGAAAAAGGGGTTATTAGGCACAGGAAATAGCTACTGAAGCAACTCCAGTTAGAGTGAGAGAAAAACTACTAGGAGGGAAAGAGCATCCCTCCTGTCATTCTGCTCAGGCCCAATGTTTCCCTGGGCACAGAGGTTTAGCCATGGGGGCCAGGTCCCTTCTGCTGTCCGTAGGATATTTTTACCTATACCCACTGAGGATATGGCTCACAGGTTTTGCAATAATTGCCATCTGGTAATTTTTTTGGTTTCCAGTGATGGCATAGTCACACCTTTTGTTGAGCACTCAGAAAAATGAGGAATAAAAATTCCAGTAATGCAGCTTCAGTTAGTCTGTTAACTGTTTGTGCCCTTCTTAATTTATAGTAGTTACCATTAAAGGCTTTTTAATAGCCTCCACTAGCTTCATGTAAACATTTAACTTCACTAGTTACAGAGAATCACTGTGCAGAAAAAAGAATGTAATGAATAAATGTTGGCATTGTCATAACAACCACTGTATTGTTTTGGAGATTATAATGTGTGGGTCCCAATAGAATTTTGTTCTAAAATATTTTCACATTTTTTCCTCCTTTCTCATTCCTGGAGGCTCTCATGTCTGTGTAGGTTATCTAGGAGCCAGAACCATCCTGTTAAATAGTGTTTTCCTTATTGAGGAAACCAGGCTTTCTCCTGTTTTGATTTTCTTTTTTTTTTTGTGTGTGAGATAAATTGAGAAGAGTTCACACTGGAGCCAGAAGGTGAGGTAGGCAAAGTCAAGTTGGGTAAGCAGTTGTCTGATTCCACTAAAAATGCCTTCAAGCTACTCCGATCATCACCTATTGGCAGAACTCCCATTCAGCTCAAAAGTCAAAGCCGCTTGGAAAACCATGATTGCCGGATGCTATTGGGGCCAAATATCTAATATGTAAAACACATCACCTGAGCCAAAAATACTATTAACTTTTTAGTTTTTAAGGGATTTTCACTGTGTTGATGTAGTTGTCTTCAGTAGTTTTATAAACCAGCTGTAAAAAGAAAAAACAGAAAATCCTCGCCAATATAGTGTGTCTACAATAGCATTTTTGTGCTTTTACCCAACATAGGCGTTAGCTACAAAGGCAGTTTGGTGCTCTCCTGCAGGTATCCTGCTCTACAAGTGCTCTAGGGCATACACCACATGCCAAAGAGAATGTTGAGGAGAGGATTCTCCACCTCCCTCTGACACTTGTACACACTCACTGGTGGGATGGGGTGAGCATGCAGTAAGGAAGCATCAACGAGGGGCCCAGAAACAGTGCCACCAGCACTTCGTGGGGTCCTGATGGTCAGTATCTGGTCTCACATTAGGGTTTTTCCTTCTTATTTTCCTCTGTTGAAAGTTATATATAAAATTAGACCAAGACATTAACTAAAAGAAATAGTGAACTAATAACTGAAGAAAATGCTTTTGTAATAAATGTTGAGACTAAATTGCTGGCATGGCTCCGAAGAGCTTATCTTGAGTCTGCACCATTGTCAGTGACACAGGTCAGTAGAAGCAAAGAGAATTGCTAGAGTGGATCACTTGGGGTAGTCAAAGGAATAGGCTGCACTGAGTATATATATTACCCTCCTCCCATTCCTTGGCTCAGTCTTTGTTAGAATAGCTGATGTCTAGTTTGGAGAGGCTTGACTTAGTATGATGAAGAATGAAAAATCAATGTTAGAATAGCAGATACTATTTATTTCCTGGGGAGCCACGAACAAAAGGCGCTCAGAGAATATTACCATTCTGCTGCAAACTGCTGAAGTATACTCTTCCTTTTATTTTGTAATATTTGCAAGCTTAAATAAATGTTTGATATCTTTGTCTCCTGGCATATATATATGAGAAACAGACCATCCACCTGAATGAGGTCAGTTCATTCTTCCACCCAAATATGTAAAATATAGAAGAATTGCAGATGTAGGCCAGACAGAGCAGCCATAAATCAGTATGATCTCACTAATATGAAGAACAGTACCCTTACATCAACTGATACAAATTATCTTAACTCAACAGATGTCACTCCTTGGCCCCATTTCATATTTTCCCAGCGTCCTGGTTTCAGCTGGGATAAAGTTAATTTTCTTCCTAGTAGCTGGTACAGTGCTGTGGTTTGGATTTAGTGTGAGGATAATGTTGATAACACACCGAAGTTCTAGTTGTTGCCAAGTAGCGCTTATCCTAAATTAAGGATTTTTCAGTTTCCCATGCTCTGCCAGCCAGCAGGTGTACAAGAAGCTGGGAGGGGGCATGGCCAGGACAGCTGACCCGCACTAGCTAAAGGGATATTCCATACTGTAGAATGTCATGCTCAGTATATGAACTGGGGGGAGTTGGCCAGGAGAGGCCGATCACTGTGCGGGCATCAGTCAGTAGGTGGTGAGCAACTGCATTGTGCATGACTTATCTTTTCTCTCTCTTTTTGTTATATTCCTTTTCATTACAATTATTATTATCATTGCATTTTATTACTATTATTGTTGCTATTATATTTTATTTTAGTTATTAAACTGTTCTTATCTCAACCCACGAGTTTTACTTTTTGTTTTCCAGTTCTCCCCCCCATCCCACCGGGAGCGGGGAGGAGTGAGCGAGCGGCTGTGTGGTACTTATTTGCTGGCTGGAGTTAAACCATGACACCCCGTCTACCAATACTCCAGCCTCCATGTTCCTCCATGTTGGGGAATGCTCTGCTGGTTGCTGCTTTTCCATGCTAGCTGTTCTGAGCTGATGAATATAGACCTATGCCCAGGCAAGCACACCATATGCATTACCACACACATTTGCTTGATTAAGTGGGTATCTTAAATGGCTACAATCACAGACTGTTTGCACTTGTTTAGACTGGACAAGTTTCATTTGCCTTTGCCTTTGCATAGAGGAGGCCTACAGGAATACCACTTGCTTGGCCAGAGGAGCTGGACTGACATGTATCTCGGAGAGAGGCTGCCAGTCTCCCTGGAACACTGATCCTTGTACATTGCTCCCATGGAGGCTTGCCAAGCCGTTGACCCAACTGTGCAGTCTTGTCAGAGTCATAAGCAAGGAAGACTGGACCAGGCACAATACGATCCAGACAAGGGTGGAATAAGAGCATTGAGGACAGTATAGCCTGTAAACAAAGATTCAGATGGAATGTAATATTTTGTGTTTGATCCTACTATAAAAGAGGACTGAGATGTGGTAATGACTGTAGTGGATTAAGGGAATACCGTTAGATATTATGTAAACCATGTTGTCGCAGGAACATGGGCTTCAACTCCTGACCTGATAATTATTAGGCTAAACGTACTGGGTTTCATGCAATAATCCTGGTTAAAACTTTGCCACAGAACAAAGCCTGTGGCCATTTAGAGCAGTCTAAATGTTGAGATCTCTTCAGTGTAAATTTTCTGACACTGGAGTTCTTGATACCTCTACACTGAAGCCTGAGTAGCACCTGGCAGGAACACTACCAACAGTGATGGGGGCCACAGTGATCTCTGTCCTTGGTGACCGTTGACAGCATGCCTATTACAGGTGAGTGTTCTCTGGTATGTAACATTACACAGTAGCATGCATGGATATAGCTGTGGATATATTTGAAGGAAATCATGATCTTCTCACTGATATTCCAGTAGCAGACAAGGAGAATAAAAGTTGCAAATTATTTGTCCAGCTCTATTGTTACAGCCATGAAAACAGCAACAAAATATTTGCTGACCTAAAATTCTTCTACCTTGCCTCAGCAATTCTCACAGTATTACTAAAGATAAGAAGACATTTCCTTTGTATCAGGTATATTATATGGGGGTAATATATTCATTTTTAAGTACCTCTGAGACAAACATTTCCTTGTGTTATCCGTAAGAAGAATTCTTGACTAGATGGCCCATAAGCCTCACTTAGTCTAGCATTGTTCACAGCATTTAGCTATGCATCTCTCCTTCTGGGCTAACTACATGTGTCCTCAGCTAAATTGAAAGCCATGGCAACATGTTCACTTAAGTCATGAAGGTCAGTCCTACACAGAAAAATATGTGCAACTCAAAAGGAGCCCAAAGTATAGGTGAGGAAATACCTGAAACTGTTTCGTCCAAAACATTTTTAAGTATGCTCGCAGACATTGCGATGTTAAAATCAGAAGTCAGTGCTATAAAAGGAACGTACACGGTAAGTGCTACCATTTTGATGTTGCTCTCAAAAAAATTGCAGACCAAAATAACTTCTCATAGGTATGCTCATTTTGTGCTTTATTACATTTTCTTCTTCACTCTGATTTGTTTTAATAATTATGCTTTGTTTTGACATTTTGAATAATTTCCATGACATTCAGCATATTATCTGATCTGTGTTACAAGCTGTCACTGAAAATGTGCTGTGCAGTAAAGTTAGATCTGAGGTGACAAGCAACTGAGCTGTTTTTTTACCCATAAACTTCGGTTTTACAAAAACCTCACTTCTCGCTGCATAAAGCTCTTGACAACAGATTGCTGCCGTGAATGTATGGCAAGTCTTTGAGTTTTCCCATGGCCTATAACGGTTACATAAAAAAGTGTTAGTCAGAGCCAGCTTTTACTTTCCACTAAATATCCAAGATCACCACTGGGTTTTCCTATCAGTTTTCAATTTGGAAATGTAAAGTGCAGAAGTGTTTGCCCATCCTTTTGGTATGTAATGAACACTTAAATGCCTTCCTTGGTTTTTAGCATTAATAGTGTCTAAACTTTTCCTCTCGAGACACAAGGCTTGATCGAAGGCTTGTTCAAATGGATGAAAAGACTCATTACTTACAGAGGGCTTTGGATTAGACTGTGGGATAGCAACTGGGCAGCTGTGAGGCAGCTATCAGTCTTTGATCATGAATCTGGCAATCAAGGTTTTTCTTTCATACTTGGCCATCAGGTGCCTTTCCTCTAAATAGCATACATAATTGCCACAAGATAGTGTATCCACTTTTACTACTCCTTTTCGGTTTCTTGGAGGGACCTACTCTCCGTACTGCATTGTGTGGATGTCGTACGGATAGAAACCCTGCAAGCCACCAGCACATGGATTCTGTTCCATGCCCCTCACCACTCTTACCTCAGATACCTTCTTGAAAGATCAGTTTAAATTTGCAATGGTGAGGCTTAATGCAATAAGAATATTGATGGACAGGAGTTTTCACAGCTGTAAATTTTGCATTTGCAGTTTGTCAAGTTGATTATTCCTATCTCATTTTTATAATTCTCATTGTTTCTGTTAACAATATGCCATATCTGTCTCAGGAAGTTTTGCACCTTGCTTGAAATACCCTCTTTCACTTACAAAAAAATTAACCCAAGCTTTCGTTGAATAATTTAATGAAGTTTATTCATTTACCTTTATTGTCTAGCAAACAAACTGGGCTCCATTTTTTATGTAATTATTTTCTGTGATTGAAGCCTATTCCCTCCCAATTTTCCTATCTCTATTCCAAGGCGAGCGTTTCCCAGTACAGCTATCTTTCCTTCAGACTAACAGATCTGACTATCCAAATCTTTTACCATGTTTGTCATTCTCTTGTCAATCTGTCAACTTGTCATTCTTCAATCTACCTGTCGTTTAATAAAAGCAGACACTCAGTTTTGGGCAGCTCATAATGAAAGAGCTAGTTAAAGAATACATGTACATCAGAGAGGAAACTCTTTTTCTGATGCTTCTTTCAAGCTTAAAGAAGAAGAAAAACCTGCTGTGAATCCAAAGGAAACCAAGGCCAACTAAAATGCTAGGAAAAAGAGGTTGGTTGATGTTCAAAGGACTTTGGAGGCATGTGAAGGACCCATGTTGATGCATGTCTGTCTCGGATGAAGACATTCCTAGGTAATTTCCTGAAACTCAGACTACCAGCCTTTTGTCAGGATTTTACTAATTTTCCAAAGCAAGCAAGCAATCAGATACATTTTTGCAAAACATCTTGACACTTTAGTATTAAAATATGAAAAACAGCAACAGAGCCAGACTGCCTATAATGCTAATTTTCAGGTTATTTCTGTGAAACACCTACAGTTCTAATTCAAATAAAGGTTATTAGAAAAAAAAATATAATAACTTGCAATGAAATTCCCTTTCATAGAGATGTCCTCCAAAACATAACCTTTGTCCTCATTTCCCAACTTGCAAGAGATTTAAGATGCTAGAAAAAGAGCCAGCATGGCCTGTCTTGTTGCACTGCTGCAGACAAGATGAAATGCAGCTGTTCAGGAATCAGATTTGCCTAAAGAACTCAAAGTATCGTGTTTTGGCAGCTAGAGCTAAACAGCTGGCTGCAGCTGGCCCAAGGGAGCTGGAGGGTTGCTGAAGGGACAGTCCTCCCTCCTCCTTTCCCCAGTTCCTGCCACGAGCAGCAGCAGCAGCTCCGCAGTCTGTGGCAGAAGGGCACATTCGGAGGCTGCTCTGAGCGAGGTTTCGACTGCCACTGCTGCTGATGCTGAGCCAAGCAGTGGTACCTTAGGATTTTGTGTGCAGGTTTCTGCAACGAGGCGAATGTCATAATTTATAGATCCTGCTGAGATTTTTCTTTTCAGTGTTCAGATGCCTGCATCTGGGTTTTTTTATCTAGCCTTCATAGGAAAAAAATGAATTCTTAGTGGAAGTGTTTGTGATCCAAATTGCTCTCCTACTGAAGACATAAAATCTCACATTGATTTGATGAAAAAACTTAAGAACTTGTATTAATAAAAGTCTATTAACTGAGCCTTTAATTTCATTACAGTTAAATTACAAATCCAAAGCATCAAAGGTGCAGGGGAAAAAAGACAGGGGGAAAATATGAGAGAGATTCATGAAGAGGCCGTGGAGCATCGTGCTGCCCTGCAGAGCTAACTCATGAAATACAAGCAGCATATTTATCCAAGCGATAGCATACTTCTATTCTTTCTAAATGGCAAAAAATTTTGCCCTTTGTTCATCAGGCAATCTCGCAGAAAGAAATACAGCCAGGCTTCTCATAAGCAATACCTACTTGAAGTGGAGTGGGCGGGTGGCAAAGAAGACCACAGTTGTCACCTGTAGAACAGCTGGAAGTGGGAGTGGCTCCTATGTTCATTTAAACCCTGATTGCCCTCAGTTCCCCCCTCCTCCATGTCGGTTGTTGGCACTCATGGCCCTTGACTCTAAATGTAAGAATAGGGCCAAATATAACATGAAACACCTGTCATAAGAGGAGGTTTTTTGAAAAAACAGCAAAAACATCTTGGCCTGATACTTGGATAAATGTGGTACATGAATGTCACCATTGTGAAATTAATTGATGCATAAAAAGGAAAAAATAAATGAGTAATTATGTATAAAAGATATACCCAAAAGATTATCATGGAAACCTAGTTTATTTTAAGAACAGAATTTGCTTATGATCTTCCTGAGTTATTATTAGGTCAGCCACAGAAAGAAAGTGCAGTTCAGAAGTCATGTAACTGGGTACATATGAGTAGTTACACAGTCAATAGCTGCAAACCTAAATCAGTTTTCTTAGTAACCCAAAGTAATTAAGGTAATCAAGTATGCAATTTATTTATGAAAATGGGATTCAAGATGGCTGTTCCTAGTAGATTTTTGAAGGAGAGGTTGTAAATGAGAAGGAAATATCCCAGGTTAGATTCATACCTAATTGTAATGCACTATATTAATTTTTATTTTTATTTGATTTCTTTTATCTGAGAAAGGATATTCTTGGGATGAATGACAGAGGTAACATTTTCTGTAATCAAGAGAAATGTGATCATTCTCATTAAATTACCAGTCATTCAGAAGAAATCACAAAATCTGGTCCTATTCTTTCACACGGTCTACCTTATATCCCTGAGTTTATGTCAAGGCTGGACAAAAGCTGTGCGCTAGAAACTTTTCAGTAAGGAAACTTGTATTGGTATTTAATTAGTACAACATACGACACAGCTCTTTCTGGTGCAGAGTACTGACTCATCACAACTTTTCTTCTTTTTTTCCAGTTGCCAAAGAAAGAGCTTTATTTTCACTTCAACAATTACTTTTGTAATTGGCAACATCAGTGATTTCCACAGATTTTCCCTTCAGTACATCCAGTTGCCACACACAAAGGGATCAAACACGATTATGAGAGCAAGTTTCCAAGAAAAAATATTCCTATGAGCACCGGGGGCCAAAGAAAAATAAATTAAGCATCCCTGTTGTAACACATTATAGGGATTAGATTACATTGATTAGATTTTCAGGGGGCTCTTACAGACTCCTTTGCTCTAGAAAGCAAAATTAATTAAATAATAGAAAATCTAAACAGCTTTTGTTTGTCTATTTGTCTTTAGCAACATTATGCAATTTCAGCAACATTCACAGTTGGCTACTGGAGAAGTACTGTTTATCCTAGGTCACTGGGGATTTTTACTGCCTGTGAAACACCCCCTGAAGAACTACCCTTCAGCCTCTTACCTTTTTCAGACCAGGGAAACTCTGAGCCTTTTGTAGTTTTTCTCTTTTGTCACATGCAATCCAGTCTCCCTGAGAAGGCCTGTAACCTTCTTGCCCACACATTCATTGGCAGGGCTGCAACCTGTTGAATGAAAAAGCTTGTATTTTTTTGGTTTTGAATCTGCTTCTGGCTGGATTCATGTGATGGCTCCCAGTTCTACTGGAAAAGACAGGGAACAATTGTCCCCTATCTTTCTTCTCCATGGCACTCATAATTTTGCAAACCTCTGTCAGGTCCTCCTCAAATTTGTCCTTTTCTTCCCAAATGATTCAATCATTTCTCATGTGGAAAATGCTTAGTTCCTCTGATCATGCCTGCAGCCTTTCTCCAAAACTTGTCTAGTTTTTCTGTATGTTTTCAGAGATGAAGAGACCAGAGCTGCCTAATTTGTCCATGATGTAAGAAAACCCTTGATTTATGCAATGGCAGAATGACATTTCCTTCTTTGTTCTCTATTTATTTCCCAATAATTCTTAATACCTGAATAACTTTTCAGACTGCTATTGAGCACCAATCCAATGTTGTCATCCATCAGTTGATCCTAATTACTAAGGTTTTCAGCTCAGAGTCATTTTGATCCCCCGCAGAGTTATGCCCGAGACCTGCAAGGCTATCCTAACTGTTTCTGGACAACTTGCTAACCCTTTACTTACGGGTGGATATTGCTTGAGGTCTATTTCATTGGAGCAAGAGAGATGGAGATTTTGCAATCATGTGAATATGAGTGGAAGTTTTTTGTATGGAAGGGACTGTTCTGCCAGAAACTTGTATCTTCATGCTAATACAGAGAACCAAATTCCACATTTTTTCTCACTGTTCTTTGTAAATTTTTTCTTTTTTTATCAGCTATAAAATCAGCTATAATTATATGACTTCTCTTCTCATTCCACTTTTACCTGCAATTTAAGGAAATGCCAAAGTTGCTAAGGAAATATCCTATCATTTGTTTTGTATTATTCAGCTATCAGGACCTGAAGGTCTAAATTCCTTACAAAAGGCCAATTTTCCCTCTTCCTTACAAAAGGCCAATTTTCCCTCTAAGACACACAAGTTAAATCCTCATGGATATATCCTAGAGCAGAATCAACTGGAAGTATCTATATTGCCAAGAGCAGAAAGGGAAGGTACTGCTGTACTTGGCAGTCAATTTTAGTTTCGTCCTCCAAGCTGCTTTAAGGCATCCCTATCTCTTCTCTCTGAAGAAATTTCACAGTGGTTAATGCAGGTAAAAACCACTATTCCTCATTTGCAATCATTAATAAATATACTAAAGCTGATTCACTGATGGCATTTCTAGTTCATAATTTCTGCAAATTTCCCTTGTAGCACTTCATGTGAATAGTTCCCTTTTAGAAAGATGATAATTTATATTCCTTAAAGAATTAAGGCAAAATTAAAGCCCTTCAACTTAAACATATATTTTATACTAAACTAATGTTCTGTCATGTCTCTCAGGAAAAGCACAGTAGCAGCATCACTAATGTATGTATGTGGATGGTATTTTCTAAACAGAATACAATAGCAATACATGCAATTTATGCCATACTCATTACTAAGGTTCTTTAACTCAAATCTTCACTTTTCAGGTAAGGTAATTGATAAACTAGTTAAAACCAAAGACAGACACACAATGTTTCCAACATTATATAACAGCTGTGGCTACTTCAGATGTCCACTTTCAACTGAAATATGAAGCAGACTGTGTACTTGGTTTTGTTTCTGTGATGAGGTGTCCCATCCAAAATAAGTATATGCTGCTGATCTTTTCATGCCAACAAATTACAGCTATTTGTCAAAAAAATCAAGCTCTAAGAAGCTTTAGAGGTCAGCAGAAATGCCCTGAAATTGAATTCCTTCTTTCAAATGAAACTCACAACATTGTTGCGGACAAACTGCGTCATTTAGTACCAAAGCTCTCACTTAGTCTGATCCTCCCAGCCTGTTTGAAGCCCTGTGAAGAGATGAACTGCCAAATTACCAGTTTTGGTATTTTCACTGCCAGTGGAGTCCTACAACTTCACTGAATCAAATATAAACAGCATCATCTTTCAGATTACTCAAAATTTAGCAATGATTCACACGGAGGATCAGTACATCTAATCTAGGCTTTAAGCGGGTAAAATAGGAGAAATTCTGATAGGAAGGAAAACTTGTGCAACAACTTGTCTGTTGCATGATATCCCTTGCTATCAAAACTATCTGCCTGCATGGATAGAGAAGTTTCAAAATTATCAAAATTTATAGCTTAGACCCATTTTGATGTTATGTAATTAATAATTTATATCAAAATCTCCCTGACTTAATTAGAATTTTTAGATTTACTCTTTTCAGAAATAAACAACTGATTATCTCAGTTGTCTAATTATCTTTGCAAGGTAATGGAAACAAAGCATATTAATTTTCAGCAGCCAGATGCTGACACACTGCTACAAGTGGCCGAAGCAACAGTCTGTACATTTTCACACCACCTAAGAAACCAGAAGAAACCATTGTGTCATCTACTCTGGCCACCTCGGCATCAAATCTCATTACATTTCACTCGGTCATCATTTTGCCAAACCTCATAATCACTGTTTGTCTTAGCTTCTCTACCTGAGAGGCACTGAAACACCAATATAACTTCAGCTTCCGACAAGTGGTTCTTATTAAGCTTTTCCACATTAAGTAACATAAACCTCTGGCACCCACAATTTTCTCATGAGAGTAAACACTACTTCACTCAACTTAAATTAGGGGAGTTATGTGTATTTTATATTTTAATTCTTTTTCTCAAGGCAGCCTGGCTTGCCGTTACAGGTTCTCATAGCATGTTTGCTGGCTGTGCAACGGCAAGTTGTCCTTAAATTTCCTGTCCTAAAACTCGTACAAAACCAAGAGCTAAAAATATGTACTGCAGGGAAGTATTAGCAAACCATTCACTGCTTATCCTGATTCTTTTCCCATGCAATATATTACTTTGCCATCTCAGCCAGTGGAGGCACCCGAGGGACCGATGCATGAGGGTGCTTGCCTTGCATCCATAGAGTCAACAGAGCCACTGGTGGAGCTCAGTGGAAGAAACCCCACAGTGTTCTACACAGAAGCTTGTAAACCATGTTTTTCCATTGTAGCTAAATCATTATAAAACAGAATGGCAACTTTTGCTTGCAGTGAGTCTCCCTATCTGCCCATGTCACAGCCAATGTCACCTTCTAGCAAGATAACTGTCTCCAACAATAAGATGCAGAAGAAAAACAGCTTTCAAGCACATTTCAGAATTAATTTGAGGCAAAAATGTCTCATTCCACATGGGTTTTCGGAGTGATATGCTGATTAGCATGAGCATGGCTTTCTTTTAAGTGGGAAGCCTGATGTTTCCCTCATTCACAGAATTTGCATTAAACAAATGTGTCCAACAGGAGATAAAAAGCGGAAAAACCAGTCAGCTTAAGGCATCTGCAAAATGTGGAACAAATACTTGACAGATCCATTTGAAGGACAAGGAATGGAAAGGCACCTTTATAGATAAATTTCTTGATGTGTTTTATTTTTGAAATGGTTTAGAAGGAAATACCATCCTCTGTAATATATAACATTTAATTATGAAATATTTCTGAGTGCATAATGAGTATCTGCATGCCTAAATATCCTCAGAGTGTCACTCCACAGTCCTCCCACACATACCATTTCAATTCAAGGCAATAGCTTGGCAAAATTCCTATCAGCTCCAGCAGGAAAGTAGCTTGCAGAAGAATACAGGATTCAACCGCTGGAGTAGAAGAATTGTGGAGACTGAAATGGTCTCTCTCATATTCCTGGACACTGCAAGTACTCTGTAAGGACAAATTCCCATTATTTGCACCAAGGCCATTACAAAAGTGAACAAAGTAAATGCCACAGATTATTTCATGCCATGGTTTTCATTTTTTCTTTAGACACACTGAAATGAATTTTGGTACAGCCCTCCAGTTTTTAACTCTTTCCTCTGTTTTGTAAAAGGGCGTCATATTTTGATGGGATTCAGGATATTTCTTTTTGGTCTCCTTCTGTAAACACACACTGCAGGGATGCAAATTATTGCAGGGAAAATGCACTCTTTAGGCATCACTGGAGGTGGCAAAGGAAACAAGGATGAGGGAAAACAGGAGATGGGCAGATAGGAGCAAAAATGAGGCTGTTTTATTCTAAGGTGGGATTGAGAGAAAGTCAGTGTTGTGACTCCGAGATTTTTTTTTGCTGTTTCTTCATCTGCACAGACCATGGAGATGGAGCACCTTGTATCTGAGGATGAAAATGCACAGTGATGCATGGTGGGGAAACGTGTAACATTCAGATAAAAAAAGATAAGGGAGAATCCAGATTTCAAATCCCTTTGCCTACTTTTGCATGGTTTTTTCAGATTATTTGGATTCAATAATTTCATCCATTTTGCCACAAGGTAGATTGAAAATAACCAGAAGGTCAGCACTCCTTGCATCTGCTGGTTTGGTTTTTGTTCCTTTCCAACATAGACACACTGAAGACTAAAAAGCAAAGAACTTAAACATTGGTTTTAGCAATGCCCAGAAACAAAGGTTCATGTGTCAGCTGTAATGATCCATAAGAATGATACACACATACACACAGACAACTGTAAGTGTGTCTTATGCTAATAATTGCTTTCTAACAAGGGATTTAGCATAATACAAGGCACAAATAAATAGTTTGATTTAAACAGTCTAGAACATAACATACAAATCATGGGATGTGAATGTTATCTCCAGTTAGAGGGAAAACCCTTCCATAAATGAAGAGCAAATGCTAAATTTTCCAGTTGTCTAAAATGCAGGTTCCTCAAAGCATTTTAACCTCAAAGCCAAAGTCTACAGTGCCCTGTATCTTCAGTGACAGATATGCTAGTTACATTATGAGCTACAAAAAGTGGCAAAGAATAAAAATTTGAACAGGTTTAGCCCCATCCTAAAGCAACAGCAAGATTGTCTCGGTCATTATAAAAGAGATATGTAACTGTCAACTGAAATTTCAAGGTTTTAACAGAAAAAAATACTGAAAACCACAGTCCTGGAAATAGTAGATACCTGAGGAGCAAGGCAGTAATTACAGAATAGTGTATTTCCCATTCCTGAAAATCCTTGGCGCACAGTATCCTATTTAACACAGCCTGAGGTTACAAGAGATGAGAACAAATACAGGTTGCATTTCTCTCTAGAAAGGTTGTTTCTCTTACCACCTAGATGCGTAACATTACTTAGAAAAACGCAACCAAATGAAAAAAACCCAAACCACCAAGAAATACCAACACAAAGTTTGATACCAGCTACTCACCCTGCTGTGAGTGGAAATGACCACAGAATAAATGCAACCTGAAGAAGATTTCCAAGACAACTAAACAGAAGTCAGGATTCTTGGCTACTCTGAGTTTTGCAAAAAATTGGCATGTTCTTGGCTAAAATATAGATTCAGGACCCTGTGAGTGTCCATACTGTTTCAGTTAAAGGTCTGCCTATAGCCTATTGTCAAAGGGAGGATACTGAGGGAAGCAACATATTAGAGAAAGATGATAAGAACAGGCTTAATATATAGTAATGTATCCACCACTTCTAGCTCCTTGCTAGCCCCTGTTCAGAGGCTTCCAGAGTTGGAGCATATACCATGATTATTGAGTTTAACAGCCTCCGACAAACTTCCTTCCATCAATTTGACTAATTGCTTTTCCGAGCCCATTTAATCTCTTGGCCTCCAAAACCTCCTGTGCCAATGAGTTCAGCAATTGACTAATATCATATGAAAAATATTTCTTTCTCTTTCTTTTAAATTTGCTTTCAAACTATTTAATTTAGTGTCTCTCTAACTCTGTGCTGTGATGACAGGTGTATAGTTTCCTGCTCACATCCTTCATACCAATCTTGTTTTAATAAATCTCTGACCTATTCTTTCTCAGAAAGAATCTTTCTAAGATGAAGAGATTAAATCTTGGCATCTACAGAAGAAACTCCTTACCTCTAATCACCATTATACCCTTCTCTGTTTTTTCTCCATCTTCTCAGAAATGGAAGTAACTGGAATTGTATGCAACGCTCAAGATGTGAGAAATACATGGCATTTCCATAGTGGCATAGAGGTGTTTTCTATTTCTGCCTCTCTTCTTTTCCTAACAATTAATCGGACTGTGTTTGTCATTTTGGCTACTGCTGAGTGATGATGAGCTGATGTTTTCAGAAGCTTCTACAATGACAACAAGATCTCTTTTCTGACTGATAATAGCTAACAAAGTCTATCATCACAAATGCATCATTTCCCCCTCCATTTGTATCACTTCATGTTTCAGCTGGCTTTTTTTTTTTTACCCAGTCATTCAGTATTGCGTGACTTTTCTGAAGCAGTTTACAATCAATTGTAGTTTGGATTACTCTGATTTCCTCCACAGTAAAAAAATGTCATCATGTCTCTCTCTATTCACTCCCTCTTCAAGAGCATTTACAACAGAGGTTGTAGCATGTACCCACAGTAAACTCTGGAAGTTATTATATTATTCTTCTATGTCCCTGCAAAAATCTGTTCTTTATATTAATGTGGTTACATTTAGCTTTGCTAGTATGGAAGTCAGACTTAGTGATCTCTACTTCCTTGGATTAGTGTCTGGTTTAAAATATTATCATACTTGCCACCTTCCATTCCTTTCATATTGTACCTTGTACCTTGGAACCAGTGGCATTGTGATACAGTTTTGGGTATGAGCAGGATAAGGATGTTAAGTTATTAATTCTTCATCTGTTAATTGGATGCTCTGTAGAGAATGATGTGAGATATAATTAACGTTTGCAAGTTCACAACAATTACCTACAGCATTTGCTGAGAGTTGATTTTAACATTAACCTTTACATGACTGTCAATTAGCTGGAAAAAAATGTAACTTATGTTAATGTGTTTCCTATAGTAATTCTGTGTGGAGGCTGCTCCATCATTTCTGGTGGCCATTATAAAGAAGGGCTATGCCTGTTCCCACCTCTTGTTTGAACAACTGCAATGGAGCAAGGGTGACCTTCCTTAGTTTCTGACAATTATACCCTGGTGCTGATACCTGTTGAGGATAATGATGGATTTGGCCTAGAGCAGAGTGGATGTGATCTTGTAGTTTATCTTGTAATTCTTGGAATTTTTAGGAAGCAGTTTCTGTCAATTTAACAAAAAGTAGGAAGGGAGTTTCTACAGCAAGCATCTTTTTTTTGGTGATCTACTTGCTATTTTTGTATGATCACACAGTGACATGAACCCCTCCAACATACAAAACTGTTTTGAAGTTTACACAAAGGCAGTTCACACATTTGATTTCCCACGTAAATGAGACGTAAATCAAATGTAAACAAAAAGCAAGTCACTGCAGAAAGTCACAGCCCAAGTATGCAAGATGAAATTTCATGCTCAGTGAACATCAAATGTTAGAAAGTTTTCAAAATTTTTTTTTGTGGAAGATACTGCCAAATAACCTTTGCTTTGAATGGCTGTCTGCTTTAAAGAGGAATGTGTCATTTTAATGAGAGCCCTGCTGCTGTTTCACTGCTTTTGACTATTAAAGACAGTTTGTGCTATTAATGTGGTGCTTGGCAAAGTGATTGCCTCAGCTTTTGTTTATAACCAAGTAAACCTGCTACTGCATGAGTGTGGTAGAGGAATAGCTTTCAGCAATTTTGCTTTTGCTGAGAGAATAATTCTAATGGATATTTTTGTCTGGCTTTTGTTTTTAAAGTGTGATTTTTACAATATGTTTGTTACTTTTCATAGTGTCAGCAGTATGCAGTAAACTTAACCTCTTAAAGGCCTTTTTTTAAAGGTCAGTTTTTCTTAGCTGCTGTTTGCTGCTGACAGTGATATAGCCTATTGTGGTAAAACTCAAAAAACAGGTTTCTGATAATATTTAGGAGCCAGACACTGACACACCGGAAATGTACCCAGGAGTCATAACTTCATGTCTCTATTTCAGTTATATGACTGTCTTTCTGACACAATATTTGTCACTGGTATTGTCAGTTATGGTGGGCTATGTAAAAGCCACAAATGAATAAATGAATAAAGTGATTAACTACACTAAATATCATCAAGACTGAGGAGCTTTTGCAAGACTGCTTTTCACTCAGTTATTGCTCGTTAGAAGAATAACACGGATCTCATTGTTTTTATTTAGCCTCAAATGTCTATATTGTAAAAACTATGAGCTGCCGTGGGCGAGGTTCCAGTTTGCCAGGTGCTGTACAAACCAGATGATAATGGCTGTTCCTGCGGAGACTCATTTGGGCCTCTACTCAGAGAGATTATTTTCATTACTTTTGGATCATCTCTGTTTTGAGCTTAAGCACTTCTGTGCAGATACGGCTTTTCCTGGCGATGCATTTATCTGTCAGGGTGGAAGTTCCCCCAACTTTCAAGCTCAGGATGACAAAACCTGATTTCTCCAGTTTAAATTCCCACCCATCTTCTCACCCCCTCCTTAACTCTTTTCGCCCATCACCATGACATCTGTCCCTGCCCTTCCTTGAGTCTGTCAACACTACAGTCTCATCTCTGGCTCTTCTGATTTCCAAACGGTTTTCCAGGACATCCAAGCCACAAAAATCTGCTTCCTAGCATGGGCTGGGGCACTGCCAGCAGCACTTGCTATACATTACATGGGCACCATCCTCCCGGACCGATTGTATTAACTCAGCAAGACACTCACTTACGTGCTGGTGCTAACTTCCAGTCACCACAGATAGGTTTAAATCACTGATGAAGAATAATTTCTGTCAGTAATAAACTCTCAGGCCAGCCTACTTCATTATCCTCACTAACATATTGTGATAGCAGCAATTTACAATTCCATTGCATCTCCCACAGACTGAGAGGCGCGATGGGGGATTTGGCTCTCGTCTCAGAAAACAGAAGCAGTTTTGTTCAGCTCAGGAGGCCACATCTGAGGCGAATGTCCCAGGGATCTTCACTTGCCAGCCTTCAGTTCACGTCACTCAGCAGCATGGGAGGGCAGGGACTGGACCCCTCCTGAACCAAAGCTACCTGCGAGGTGTGCTCCAGCCTCCACGGCTGCTCCTTCCACAGGGCAGACCCGAGCCCGAGCTCACACCCTCTGAAAGGTATGTGGGGTGCACACTGAGTCCTCAGCACCAACTCTTTTGCTCTGTAAATGTGCTTCTATCTGACCATGCTACTTAATAGGGTAGATGTAGCCTTAATTCTAGAAATACAGGGAAGTTAAATAAGGACACTGCTTTTGAGATGCCTGTTCCCTTTTCGTTGCAATAGTCTTTTCCACTCTGAAAACTTCTCCCTGATTAAAAGGCTGGGACTAATTATTTCAAAAATTTTTTTTGTTTTAATAGGAGCTTTAATGGGACTCAAAGACACACTACAAGGAGCATTGACAGAAGGGAAAAATCAGACAGAAAACCAGCTCTCAGTTCATAGAATCATAGAATCATAGAATGATTTGGGTTGGAAGGGACCTTAAAGACCATCTGGTTCCAACCCCCCCTGCCATGGGCAGGGACACCTTCCACTAGACCTGGCTGCTCAAAGCTCCATCCAACTTGCCCTTGAACACTGCCAGGGATGGGGCAGCCACAACCTCTCTGGGCAACCTCTTCCAGTCCCTCACCACCCTCACAGTGATGAACTTCTTCCTTACATCTAATCTAAATCTACCCTCATTCAGTTTTAAGCCATTACCCCTTGTCCTATCACTACATGCCCTTGTGAAAAGTTCAGAATAAATAACCCCAGCAAGAAAAACCTTGTGCAGGGGGAAAGAGAAAAACCATGTTTCAGTTCAGATGTGAAAGAAGAGCTGCACCAGGGACAGGGAATGTAACCACAAATTAAATCAGTTCCTAGGGCACTTGACCTTTACTGGGTATTATTGACCAAGATGTGAAAGAACCTGGATAAATGCTAGGTCCAGTTCTTTCATTTTCTGTACTAGCAGTGGTTGTGAAGTCAGTCAAATCATACACGCGCACACACACACCCCACACACCCTGGAGCAAGTTTATTCCTTACATGGCTTTGTCGTGCCTCTTCTAACCAAGCAGGCAATAATATTTAAACTGGGGGGCTCCCTGGGGAGATTCATGCAATCTCCTTGTCCATGAGAAACTCACCAGCAGTGCCTGAACTAAGACACTGGAAATGAAGGCTTTGCGAGTTCCTCCTGCTCGACTTCCAGCAAAACCCCTCCTAGATAGGTACAGCTGATTCTTAACTAGCAAATGTAAGAGGAGCACAGAACATCTGCCAGCAGAGCCAATGGCGAGGGAAGGGACTTACTGTGCGCGTCCAAGTGCAGAAGCAGCGTCCCAATGGGCGTGCTCTGTGCTGAAAATGTAGTAACATCTACAACAAGCAAAACGGCTATGGGATTTCTGCTCACTTGATGTCTTCCTTTCTGAGGGCTGCTGGGCTCGGTTATCACCAGCCACTTGGCCGTGTTTTACAGCATCGTTTTCAAGGGCAGTTGTGTTATTTCTTAGTGCCACCAAGTGGCAAAATTTAATAGTACTATTTTCGATAGTCATTTCCGACCAGTGAAGAAACCAGAGTAGACATCTCCAGTGCCAGCAGGAGAGGAAAAAATGCCTTCAAACGGGCTAAAGCACCAAGATTTTGCAAATTAAAATAAGAACGAGTGTTACCTGTTTCAAATGCTAAATGATCGAGGTAGGGACAAGTTCACAACAGAGCAAAACTTTAAATGTGTGTAAATCCCTAAGTGCCTATTCAATGTAACATCAAGTGCATGCTAAAAACCACTGAAAGGAGAAAGAGGGCTTAAGCATATATTTAATTTTAAGACCATCTGCTTGCAATGTCTTGCTCGACAGGTGTGGCTTGCTAAGCTGGAACCAACGGTACTGGTAATTAACTCAGAGAATCAGTGGGTGGAACCTGAAATTTCCAATAGGCTGATGCTACATTCCATTATAATTTAATGGAAGGAAAAATATTCACCTCCTCCTGGTACAAAGTAATTACGAAATAGTGCAAGTCTTAAACCATATTAAACCACGGCTGCAGTTTCATAAAGTTCTGAATTCTTTTTGTAAGCATATGACCTTTACCAGGCCCCAGAGATACTGAAAAGCAACAGTACAATGTATCCATCTGAAACAAGTATTTTCCCAGCTTTCTCAAGTTTCTTTTAAATTTGCCTGTAAATAAAGGGGCAGTGGTACAGATCCTAGTGCTACATCAAATATTTTCTGGGCTGATTTTCCTTCTGTTTTCCTCTAGATCTATGGAGAAATAAACACAGATACATTTCTGGAACATGAATTTATATATGGAATATTGTCCAGATGGAATTACCTGGACTATAAAACAGTTGCTGGCATTCTTTAAAAAAAAAAAACCAACAAAATCGGTAGTGTTTTAGTGCAAATGCACTACATCCACCAATCTAACTGAAAATGTTGTTAGTATCAGAGAAGGAATCTCCTCGTATAAATATTGTAGTGAAGTTTTTCTCCATTGGAAGTGCCTAAGCAACCTTTGGGAAGAGGAGGGCTTCTGTACAATCTATTTTGAGGAAGAAAAAGCAATGCAGTTAGGCCATCTGTAACTACAGTAAAGGCTAGGAATGTGGGTGCAAACAGGTAGCCTGTTCCCAGTGGAAAAAAAGCTTTTGCTCAGTTCAGAAGAATCTGGATAACACAGTTTCCTCTCAAAGCCATTCTTTATGTAAAGCACTGGAAAATTGCACACTCGGGCCAACTGTTTATTCAGAGAGCTTGGGGGCAGCTCGCTCTTTATAAATAGTGGTCTAAAATGAAAGCTAAAAATAGGTTAACTATCTTCCTGTTTACTAACATGACGATAAAATGTATCACCATGTAAAACTAGCACATAAACACCATTTAAGGATAGGTCACTGCGCTGAGAGCAGCCCGAGCACTTGCCCATAGCTCTTGATGCTAGTCAGCATCTCAGGCTGTGAGCGGGTTGCCCACGGCTAACGAGTCCAGTGAGAGGGCACAGTCATCCTGTCCACTTCAAAGGTCAGCAGCAAGTCCTTCCCCTGGCTGCCCCTGCCTCTCTAGGCCATTTTTCTTCTCCCATTCCCAGAACACTACACAAGATCTGTTCCCAGTGGGTACCACAGCTGCACTGCCAAGCTAGGGCACTGCACAGGCGTCAGCAATAACCAGTTGTTGTGCTAGATATGGCCTTTAAAACAGCCGGTCATATTTGAGACCAGTGAACAGCTGAGACTTCTCAAACTGAAGGTCCACATCAATGACACGATTTTTATAATGCTAGGCTTGAAGAGTGTTTAGATAGCCACTATTAAAAGATTAAAGTATATGGTTATTACGATGACATGTTAAAGACATGTTTGGAAGAAAAAAAAAGATGTTTGAGTTTAATTTAAATAAGGGCATATTAACATCAGGAGCAGTTCATTATCTTCTCTGGAAATTTAGTCAAGAAAGACTAGCACTGTGTTTATATACTCAGTCTAGCATTAGATATTTTTTCAGTAAGTTGATGGTAGAAACAAGCCTTCCCAGCTCTGCAGCCATAACAGCGAGACGTAACAGATGGGAGAATGTATCTTCTTTTGCCTGTTATACTTCTGTTACTTCAGTGGTGACACAAGAAACCAACCAACTCCCCTGTCTAGAGAAGAGAAGGGCTAAAGGGGAGCTGCAATAAGATGAAAAAGAAACCATGAAAGCCTCAATAACCTACAGGGAACTCATCTATTTAGTATTTTATCCATCACAGATTGAAAGATCCATTGTAATTATACAGCAGCCTTACACATTTCCCAAACAGGTATCTTCCTACCCTCTTCCTCGTGCATCCATCATACGCCTTCATAAACTGTGCAAGCTTATCCTGAGGAAATTTTTCTACTGAACTGCAATCTATCCAGCTAAATATCTGTTAACCTGACAGCTTCTTCCAATTAGTCCTTCCTATTTAAGCACATGCCCTGTGTGCTACTGCAGGCACATTCAATTGAGATGAAGAAAAAAGTTGAGTAGACAAGCTTGACATTAATATAAAAAAATAGTGTCTTTTCTTCATGCACAAAGATATCACAGTTCAGCATTCAATCCAGCTTTCAGTTCAAGGGGATTTAAATACAGATAAACTTGCACTGGTACAATGTCTGTTTACAGTAAGTAGAAGAAAGGTGACATTAACAAAAGAGTAAAAATATCTTCGAACATGATGTACCTGTATCTGGATCACTAGGATAATAAAATTAAGAGTGATTTCAGTGTCTTCTAATGACACTGAATTTTTTTATACTGACAACACTGTAAAAAGAGACAACAAATTTGATAACAAGCATGGATTGCATTCTTGCTCTGAGAAACACAAAGCTATAGTGAGCTTGGTCTTCTTCAAGATCAGAGAGGTGTAGCCTGCTCTCCTGACCACCCTGCACACCATCAATCTGGCTCTGTGTAACACAATAAAAATGATTTTATACATAAAATTCTATTAGGATAAATTCTTCTTAGCCATCTACCATGAGCGCCTCTGCCATTTATTTCTCTGCTGCCAGTCTCTCACTCTGTTCCATAGTATCAACTACCTTCTCTCTCAGGTGGTCCAAGAGACAATGTACTCAAGCTGAACCTGCAGCAATTTGTCCTCAAATAGTTTTTAAACAACCACCACCTTTGTTTCCAATCTTGGATAGAGCTTCTTTTGCTAGCAGCTTTTTTAACCTTTTGTTTGATGAAATTATATAGCTGGGGAAAAAACCCAAACATTTCTCTCACAAACTTCAGCTGGGATGTCTAAAACATGAGAGACTATACCAAAGCACACAGAAATGTTAAAAACCATACTTTGTTATAGAGTAGATTATCTCTAATTTATCTAAATATTGCAATGATTTGTCTGTTTAAAAAGAACAGGTTTCCTCAGCTAAAGTAAAGTTTCCCAGTGTGAAGCATTTGCTTCATGTCAATATCCTTGGTTGACTAGAACAGAGTTCAGCTGAGGGGCCAATCCCTTCAGCAACAGTAATTATAACCATTTCCGAGAAGGCTAATTATGGTCCCCGTTAATTAGGATCTAGTCAGTGAGACATGCTTGTAGATGTTCCTCAAGGATAAGACACATAACATGAAATATTATTCCAGTGATAGTAATGGGCAACTATTAGACTATTAGGAGGGTGGTTGTGCAGACCTCAGTAAAGAAAACTGTATTTCTACCTCAAGATCATCAGGAACATTCAGGATATTAGAAGCTGGCCATGTACTTCCACACTTTACCATATGTGAACAAGACAGGAAAATATTGGCTTTACACAAGCAAGAAAGAACATCCAACTTTCTCTACATGTTACTGTATTCTAACCTAACGTACCAAAACCTGGAAAAAATTGAAGACACGTGTAAGAAGCATTATGAGTCTTGTAAACACAGGATCCAAAAATGATAAGTTGAAAGTGTCCCAAAAAAGGCATTTTAATAGCTTCAGAGCAAATCATGTGTGTTCTGTTTTAAGTCGAGCATTGACCTGCTTTTTATAAACACACGCATCAGTTACGATTTTTGCCATATGCTTACTTAGCTAATTATATCAAAATCTACTTATGCATTTATAAGGAAATGGACTGTGGCCTGTTGAGTGTCATGATAATACAAAAAGCAAGAGTTAAATCCTGTTCTGTTTACCCACACAAGTAAACAGAAAACATCTTGAAAATGGCAAAGCCAGAATAAAATTTAATTGGAGCAAGAAAAAAAATCCAGAAAACCAAGGACACAGAGAGGCTCACAAGCTATCCGTGACTTCAAATATGCTAACATGGGGTTCGGTAGAATTTCCACCACACTGAAAAAGTAAAAAAATAAGAGAAACAACTGCCCTTGGGTGTCTGGGAGCAGAAAGGGAAGACCTGCATTCATGGTTGCAATTCATGTTTGAGTAATTTGCCCTGCTCTCAGAAAAAAAGGGAATTCAGTCAAGGACATACGTTTGATCTCACTGCTAAGCATGCAGATAATCTGATTTTCACCAGGGTTGTGTCTTAAAAGGTCTCGAGCACACACTGAGCACTGGCAGTGCCTGAAACACCACTTCCTGTAAGAACAGTGGTGGTCCCTGCAACAACCAGGCCAGGAGATGGATAGCTAGAGCAAAGAACACTTCCCAGCTTTATCAAGATTTCATTTTCTTGTGCCTTTCTTCACTTTGAGATGCCTCTGAATTTCAGAGATAAACTTGACCACTTTGAAAGCTGTCTGAAAGACCACAAAGTTAAACACCACAACAACAACCACAACCACCATCCCATCTCTTGACATTTTGGTATCTAGTACTCTTTTAGTGTTCAGAAGTTTAATGCAGACCAACTGTATTTGGACTTCTTCAAATTAGAGGTCATGCTATAAAACAAGAAAATTTGCTAGATTGTCGTCTCAACCTTTTTGCTTTGCTGACTAGGTAAACATAGTGTGGAACGCGCTAAGGGAGGTGTGATTTAAAGATAGAATTAATGCATTAACAATTTGAATATTTTTCTTGGGAGAAAACTGTTGAGCATCACCTGGTTTGTGCAATGTTTGCTTTAAAACTTAGGGCTTATTCAAAACCAACACACTGTGAGTGTAATTCACCTCTTGACAGTAAAGCCACTGCCTCGGGTGATTTCAGCTAACTCGTTTTACTTCACAGTTGAGGCACACACAGTCTGATATCACAGCTCAGCTGATATTGGGGAGGCAATTTTAACTCAGTCAGTTACGACCCTGAGTGCATCCTGCACTGGCTTAGACACACTGACATCTGGAAAGATGGACTGAAGTGCAATCGGTGCTGCCCAGTCTAAGCAGCGCTGCAGGTCACTTGGGGGCACAAGGCTGCAAAACACTGCAGATCTAATTCAAAGCATAATGCAAATCTGTGTAAAGCAAAATAGCCAGGTTGGCTTCTTGGACAGCTGCATGAATTCTAGCAGAATTACAGCCTGGACATTTTAACTAGTGCAAATGTCTCCTTAACGATTTGAGCTTAGGAGGCTTCGGTCTAGGGGTATTTACAACCTGGAGTGGTTTCATATGTGGATCAGAGCTGAAATTGAGGAGACACGTCAATCTGCCTCACTCCTCTTGCAGGATTTTAACTAGGGTAACAATGGGAGGAATGAAACTTTTTTGGGTGGTTGGGCTTGCTTGACCTGCCTTCCCACTGTGGCCACCATGTTCATCTGCATATGGACCCATAACTTGCAGTTGCACTGGGAGCATTTTACGTGAATTTAAAAACAGCTCAGAAAATATAAACTCTCTTGTTTGTGTTTTTCTCTGGATGAACTCCTGTCCAGACACCTGCACACACAGAAGTGGCTTAAATTGCATTTTTCCTCATGTCATTTAAATAATTTAGAAACACTGAGCAGAGGGAGTGAATATTAAGTATTTTAAAGGTCTCTCAAGGGCCCCTGAAAGAGAATTACAGGATACTGCTTGCAAAGTGGAGATGGCACTTTCCTTTCTCAAAACTCAGAGGAGGTAGCACTTGAAAACAAATGTTCAAGTAACAAAATATTTCAAACAACTGCACTCTCCGCTGAAAACGTATTTCCTGTTTTCCACAAGTACAAAAAGAAAGACCATGTTTTCTTGTTCTTGTATAATAAAATGTTTTTCTGTATTTCTTCTTCTATACCATTCACATAGAAGACACTCCATGCTGTAAAGGTTTCTACAGCAACGGAATAAAATCTTTTACAATAGTAGCTGTTCTTTTCCCAGGTATATTTATCAGCTGGTCATAGCTTAGCCTTTGAAATTAAGCTTCTTGTCTTTATGGAGCCACACATCTAGAATGAGAAACTATTTTCCACTTAACTTACATGAGTGAATAGTGATGCCTCAAATCCAATTAGCAAAGAGAGAAATGAATACAGGAATTGTAGTGGCAGAGAGCACATTACTGTGTCTGGGTGCTCCAGAAGCCTTGAAGCATGTAGCCACATCTCCCTTTCCTACCCTCAGGAATTTATTGCTCTCCTGTCACAGGAGACAGGGAGAAGGCAGAAGCATGTGGAGAATGAGAGTCTTGCCAGAATTGTACAAAAGGGCTGTGGCAGAGCAGACTGAGATGAGGGTTTACAATTATGAGGCTTTTGCCCTGTCTGGCATACCATCTTGTGGAACACCAGTGAGATGGAAATGATCATTTCCATTCAGTTTAATCTCCCCTCCAATCTATGCTAAAGTTAAAATGAACTTTGTTTCCTGCTCCTTCATTTGACGGCTCCTTGGGCATTGTTGCTGTGCATGAAGCCTTTCCTTGCATCCACTTTAAAGAATCAGTGTAATCCCATCCCCACCTCTGCTGTCAACACAGCTTGTTTCTGAATCCTTTCACTTCATACTTCCTTGGACTCACTTCTTTGCCCAGCACTCTGCAGGAAGGACAGTGCTGACTGTGCTAAGTGTGCTCAATCTCCAGCTTCCAAAGACTTTGTAAGCAACTACTTTTGTCTAAGATTTCACTCATCAATAAAGCTTCTTTTTTATCTTTTATCTCAAACTGTTATTTTGTCCTGATTCACATAGTATTGCTTCAGGACAAAGAGCATTTCACGTTGCATTTGTTAACTGCAGCGTAAATTTATGCTACTGGAACAGTACAAAAGCATAAAGGATCCAGCTGTCATCATTCTTGTTTTGGGGAACGAATGCGAAAAGACAAAAACCTCACAACTCAAAAAAAAAAAAAGTGCCCGTTCTTTGTCCTTCATCAGTTTATTCTGAATGCAGGCAATTATTTAAACTAAGACTTTTAATCATACAAGAAAGCAATCATTCTGTTGAATCAGTCCTTAGGAGGCAAGAGGCACAACTTCTGCTTGTTGTAAGATACTGGCTTTCCAGGGCCTGGAAGGCTGAGGACAGGCGAGCCCCACCATTTGGCACACAGCAAGCAGGGCTGGTCCAGCAGAAGGGAGGAAGACCTCCCTCCAGAGAGCCACGGCACTACGGTTCTCCAGGAGACCATCCTAAAGAAAGCACTCTGCTAGGACCTATGCAGCCTGGTCCAGTGAATTTAAACTGACATTTTGTTCCAATTTTAACTGGCTTCTCTGTTTAAAAGTACCTTTTCCAAAGCTGCTGATGTAACATTGAGTGGAGGTGGTTTCAAAGCAATCCACTCTGTGCCATGCAACATATTTGGTCTCTGAGCTGTAAGTCTCCAGGTTAGAGCTTCCCAGCCTCAGTCCAGCAGCTGAACAGCAGCGCTCCTTCGCTTCCCTGAAAACCACAGCAAAATCAACCACAGACCCGGGAGGGGCATGATGAATCTGAAAGTATATTGATTTTATTTTATGGGCTATTCACAGCAGATACTTTCAGGTTAACATTTTCACCACAAATATTCACTCTAATTTAACTCAGTTGCTCCTCTGTAATTCAATAGAAGATCAGTCACTCGGCAGAACAAGGCACTGAAGCAGCGAGTAAATAAAGGAGACAGGTTCTGCTGCTGTCGCGTTACTTCTGTTTTGTCATGCTGCATGTGTCACCAGGGAGCAAGGATTACTTTAATTACCGACTGCTTTAATGTTCAATAGTTATTATGGAAAATTGTGAATCATGTTCATTTACTTTGACAGCATGACAATGGGATCACTTTTAGTCCTTGGCGGTGGCTTGGGGAAGGAGGCAGGAATGGAAGGAAGGCACTTCCGCAGATTTCAGTTTCAGAGGGGGTGTTGTCATTCAAAAGAAAGTATGCGATGGCTTTCAAACTGCTGTTAAGCTGGAAATGAGCTGGGTCCCCTGACATAGTCTATCAGAATTTCTACACGGATAATCAACAGTCCAGAAATGTTCATTATCTTCCATTTCAGCAGTTTATAACTGATGCAGCTGGTGGGAAAGGTTTAGTCCTTTGCCTTCTGCTTTTCCAAATGCTACTGTGAACTTTCAAAATCTCTCATGGGCTAATGTGAAAAGCGTACGCTGCCCTAATCCAGTGTCCTGGTTTCAGCTGGGATAGAGTTAACTGTCTTCCTAGTAGCTGGTACAGTGCTATGTTTGAGTTCAGTATGCGAAGAATGTTGATAACACTGATGTTTTCACTTGTTGCTAAGTAGTGTTTAGTCTAAAGTCAAGGATTTTTCAGCTTCTCATGGCCAGCCAGCGAGAAAGCTGGAGGGGCACAAGAAGTTGGCACAGGACACAGCCAGGGCACCTGACCCAAACTGGCCAACGGTGTATTCCATACCATGGGACGTCCCATCTAGTATAGGAACGGGGAAGTGGGGGCAGGGATTCGCCGCTCGGGGACTGGCGGGGTGTCGGTCGGCGGGTGGTGAGCAATTGCACTGCGCATCATTTGTATATTCCAATCCTTTCATTATTGCTGTTGTCATTTTATTAGTGTTATCATTATCATTATTAGTTTCTTCTTTTCTGTTCTATTAAACCGTTCTTATCTCAATCCACGAGTTTTACTTCTTTTACCGATTTTCTCCCCCATCCCACTGGGTGGGGGGGGAGTGAGTGAGCGGCTGCATGGTGCTTAGTTGCTGGCTGGGGTTAAACCATGACACCCAGTCACTTGGGAATACCACGGAGAGGTATAACTAGATACACTTGGCGATTAGAGTCTTTTTGAGACTTCTGAGTTTGATACCCCTTGGGGACAAGATATTGAGCCTAGATGAGCTTAAAAGGTGGCAAAAAGCTTAAAAATACTGTGGCACTATGTTGTGTTGCACACCTCTCTTCAAAGGTCAAGCAAAGTTCTAAATTCAGGAAGTTTTATGTACCTTCTCTTTGGCTGCAAAATTTCCTCCCTCTTCTCTGCTCCTTGCTGCCCAAAGCTAAACATTAATTGTTCCATCTCTACCATACAGAAAAACAAAATAAAACTCAGTTTTTGCTTATCTGTTGTGTTGGGTTGTTTTAACTCTGATGATCTCAGCAATCCATTTTCCAGTTCAGTCTCATGGAGAGCTGAGTCAGCTCAAGTGAGGAAACTGTGAATAAATGATTGAGGACAAAAACTTCTTAACTGCATTTCTGTGCCCAAGATAATGTACAGAGAGCTGTATGATACCCCATAAATTGCAAATTAATATCTCTTGAGATTACAGAGAGCATTCAGTGCCTTTCTTGATTGGTACAAGTAGCATTTTTCCAGGCTAAAAAAACCTCAAAGAGAAATTGCTAATAAGGATGTTTCTTATCTTTTGGACCTTGAAGAAATAAAGAAAGTCCAAGTTTCATCCCCTATAACTCCTCTGAGTTAATGGTTATTTCCAGCTAATTCAAACAAACACTGAAACTGCGGGAGACTGAGGGAAGGTCAGCCACCAGAAGCACTCTCTAGCTTTCTTTTTTATTCCTGGCTGGAAATAGGAATACATGAGGGCACATGCTAATAGCTGTTCCAGGACACTGTAGTCACAACCCTGGAAACAAGACCAGGACACTGACTACCAGGTCCCCTTTGCCTGCAGCACCAGAAACACCTTTCTGTTCACCCAGGGCTCTGACAGAACCCAGGTGAAGTGCTCATGGCAGACAGTCTGTATTTTGGTTGTGTGTTCCCAGCTCTTCCCTTAGGAAGAGGAATGGTGTGGTGTGAAACCCCCTGAGGGAAGGGGGTTGATCATTCTCCAAGAGGCAACTGAGCCGCACAGGAAAAGGGCTGACAGTGCCATAGAGAAGGTGGTGGCAGGGCAGTGAGAGACAAGGGTTTAGCAGGGAGGTTGCTGAGAGGGACAGAGATAAGATGTCACCTTACAGGTGACAGGAACAACCTTCCTAGGGACCACAGAGGACTGCACAGAGTTTGCTCCAATCAGTAATCCGCTGAGCTGGCTGAAGTGAAAGCAGAAAGCATCAGTCCTGCAGAGGGCAGGGAGAGAGTGGCTTATAAACCTTTTATTTCTCTTATCCCTAGCCGCAGAGTTTTCTCTAAACAAAATGTTAACAATTGTGGCTTGTTTTCTAATAGCAGCTGGCTTGTTAAAGCTTGAAACCTTTTTGGTCTTTTAGGGACACTCACAGCACAGGGAAGCCCCGGCAGCTCCAGTGCACTGGCCAGCCCCTCCCAGAACTGCTAAACATTCAACCCCTTCAAGTCAATTATACCAGCAACATATACTGAATGCTGTCTTCACAACACTCAGTGGGTATTTTCACTTAAGTACTTCAGCATGGCAAAGCCTGTTATCCTCTCAGTCTCCTGCCTCCCTGGGTGAATGCTCCAGGCTCTTCACAGGACAGTACCCCAGTGGCAGCTCTGTATGGCAAAGACTAGGCAGGGGGTACTGCCTTGCAGAGGTCCAGGCCCGCTGGTGCTTAGTGTGCTGCTGAAAAGCAATTACTTCAACTCCACAGTCATGAAAAGGTTTCCTGGTTGGCTGGTTTGTTTGTTTGTTTCTTAAACTGTTGCTGTAAGGGCAATGAACGTGTTTGTTTTCTGAAGGGTTTTTTTGTTTTTTCAAAGGAGAAATAAAAAAAAGATCAGAAGTATTTCAGAAATGATAACAAAATGCATTTCAGAAAACACATTTACATTTTTAGGCACCAATCTGCAGATAAAATGTTCCCCTGCGATTTCAAAACCAGAGGCAATGTTAGTTTGATAATAACAAATGACACAAGTGCAAGCCACAGCTATGCTTAACATTTTCTGTGTCATTTCTGAAACAGCTTTGAAGGCTGGCTATTCTTTTATCTGGATTCCTCAAAATAGCTTCAGGCAGTCATAAATGTAAATTGAACCCCGACTTCCAAGAAAACTAGTTGGGATTGGTAACTTAAAATATTATCCTTTCTTCAAGCAAGGGTGGATTGCAAGGAAATGTTGTGCCACATATGCTGCCTTCATTCTCTACATCTATTGTCTTCTAAAGATTTTTCAAGATGGTATTAACCAGAAAAACATCCCTGGAAAGCATTTATCTTTTAGTTAGCACTGCAATGTCTGAGCAATGTTCATTTTCCCTTTTTTTTTTCTCCCAAGTATCCAGATGCTTTTGTATAAAAGAGTCCTAGAAATAATTTAATTTCAAGAATGCCTTTTTATGCTGTGACTGCCAGATACCACAGGGAAAACTGGATTACAAACAGACTAAGCAGCTGTGTGTATTTAATCCAAGAGCAGCTTTTTTTAGCTCTGAGATTCATGCTAATTTAATAATTTATTTTTAAAACTTATTTAGAAGGTTGACATCTTAGGTTTGTCAGGTAGCTGTGGTTGCACTGTGATATCTTGAAAATCAGTCTTGAAAAGAAGAAAAGCAGTTTGAGACACAGAGTTGTACCGTTACTACACCTGATGTCGTTCCGCTAAGAGGAACAGCGACGGTAAGGGTACTGGACTGGCCTAATGGGGGCAGACCCCTTAGGCTCTTTAATGGCAACAGGAGCTTCTCTACCCCTGCACAGGATTGTACCTTGATCGAAATTTAGGGACCATCATTAGGGAATGTACATTCAAACCGTGCACTCAGTCCTTCTTGTTGAGTCAACACACAAGACTACAGACACATGCCTGGTTCACAATTGTTTTTGTAATAGAGAGCCCAGCCAGAGAGGCCATCTGTGGAAATGCTCCCTTCCAGATATTGGTACTATCACCCCTTAGCCAAGAACAGGTTTTGCGTCACTTTGGGACTGCATTTGATCACATACACAACGGTAAATTGACCGACTCACCCCAACACTAAGATGCTGCTCTGAGAATTTATTTAAAACGTAAGAGCAGTTATTAAAGCTTTCTAAATTGCTCTAGACATTATGACTTGTTTGCCCAGAAGTACTAAAAGAAAATTTGCAATGTGATTACTGCAAGGAAACTATAACAATATTTAATCCTTTTAGTATTTCCTATACTCCTTAACGTTGACAAATCACATAACCCCCTGAAGCCACTGTACCCAACAGCATGTCTGGAAGACGTATTATGTGCACTCTTACGCATGGCAAAACTTGGCAAGTCAGAACACAAACACACTGGAAATACACAGCAGCTTTTTGAAGACAAGGCCCTACATTCTCTGTGGAAAAAGTTACAGTTATTCTCACCAGTTCAAGCGTCCATTGCTATTTTTGGCACTCACTAGTGACAGCAGCAGAATAAATTCCCCTTCCTCAATATTCAGAGCACAGCGTGAGACTCATCTCTTTGCTAAGACAATATCCTGATAGATTTGTAAGGTCACTTGGGCTCCTCTCGGGGTCTGATCCTTCTGAGCAAGAGCTTCTGAAAGGCAGCAGAGCGTTATTGCTCACATATTGCCCCCCCCCCCCCCAGTTCATAAAGATACCACAGAGACTGCAGAGATGAACTGTCCCATTTTTTGTGGTATTAAATATGTTGAGATCTCCTGTCCTCATGCATACAGCGCAACTATCTGCTGTACAGAAACATATCTTAAAAGCTGAGAGCTGCTGGGCAACAAATGGGTAAATTAAGAGCAGCTTTTCCTCCAGGCAATTAAGATGCCAAGAGGAGGAGAGCCAAGGAAGGGGACACGAGGGAATCTCCAGGAGCGCAGCTGCCACTGAAGTGGCAGGGGACGGGTTCATTTGTACGGCGCCATGTCAGACATGTTGACTTCGCTTTCAGTTTTCATGTTGGGCCTGGAAACAGCCAAGGAAAGCACTATCTCAGGGATCTCCCTGTGAGACGAACAGGTATGAAATTAGGGCAGGGTGAGAGGGAAACTTTGCCATAAGAGCCATGTATTCAGAGTAGGGTCAAGTGTGGGTGGTGGAGGATCAGACCTCTCTTTGCATCCAGCTCCCAGGCACTGCCTTCTCAGGCTGGAAATATTTCCCGCAGCAGCTCTCAAGGGCTTATTTCCCAGACCCTATGCCATGTTTCCCTTGTATACTGTCATATTAAGATGCAGACTGGGTGGGCAGGGGCACAAAGAGGGTACACAAAGCAAGCAAGGCCTTAGGTTATACTGGGTAAGGTGGAATTAACACCTGGGAAATCACATTTCCTGTGCAACAAAACCTCCTCACTTCAGCCCTGTATTTCTCAGTACATTTAGCAGGCTAAGTAAGAGCAATCAACACCACTTTGAGTTTTGCTAGATACCTGAAACACATTCAAAGGGTAACACGAACATATTTCATTACTGTGATCTAAATATGAAATTCTGTGCTCCATTCCTAGCTTATAACTTGTTAAGGAAACTTGTTCTGTGATAGTATTTCAATGGTTCATTAAGTTGGAATTGCTTTTCACATAATTACCCTGCCTTCTTGTCAGCCTGCATTTCTAATACTGATGCAAATCCCCCCAAATTAAACAGAAGCTGGAGCAACATTTAATAAGAAATTATTGCTGCAGATATGAACATAATAAACTACTCACTAGCAATAAATACAGTTTCAAGGCCTTTACCATACAGTCTTGCCAAGGCATGTGATTTCAAAGACTAACTTTCCAAGTAGTTCGACTGACAATGGTTATATCAGAGGACGGAGGAAGGAGCTTCCCTCTTGGATCGGGAGACACACAGCTGTGGGCAGAGCTCCTCGTAGGAAGCTGACACTCTAATTGCAGAGTTTTTAGCAAAGCAGATCTCTGCAGGCCTATGATTTATCTAGGGCTGATGAGCTTCAGCTTTCACTGCAGTCATGAAAAAATCAAGAAGATGATTCACTGATTCAGGAAACACCTGTCTAATGGCAACTTATTAAGCAAAATAAATCTCTTTTATAACATGAACTCTAGTCCTTGACTACTTAATTGTCTGTGAACAACCTTGCTTGCTCTTCAGGAGATAGACCAGAAGAATAAGATATGCTAATAGTGTAATGGCTAACACCTGTTGGAGGAAAAAATATTAATTAAGCACTGAAAATACTATTTTTTTTTCTTTACACAAAAAAAAGGAAAGGTGATAGAGGTGATAAAGGTTCTGCAGCAGTTACATTGAGTCGTATTTCCCTTTAAATAGTCACCTATAAATACTATTTCTAGTGTTAGTGGCATGAATTTATGGTTTTATTAATTTCAATGTACTCGTATTACAGTAACCCATTAGGCCTGGACCACAGACCAAGAACATTTAACACCCCACAAGTCTGTACCCAGAAATATGACTGTGAAGTAAGATATTTCAGAGACAATGAAAGGAAATCTTGTCATTCAAAGGACAGAAAAGGTAAGGAAGTTGTAGAAAGGCACAATAAGGACAAAGGCATGAGACACTTTTCACACAAGTCTTGATGTTAGTGTTAAGGCCAATGCCTAGCATTGACAGTAAAGACAAAGAAACCATCAGAGCACATCTCAAATCTAGAATCTCAAAGGCTTTGTGGAGGAATGTTCTTGTTCTGCACATATAGAAACTATACCTGACCAAGGCATTTTCCCCTAAGATAGGCCTTCAGACAAAAAAAACCCCAGAGTCTCATCCCTACCCAAGAAACCACACAGCCTTCCACTAGCTATCACATAATAAGATGCAAAAGGCAAAGAGTGGTTGAAGAGGAAGAGACCTATAAAAACTGGACAAAACCTGGAAGAAGACAAGAAAGTTTCACGGCTAATGTTATCCCAAAAAACCAAAGAATGATATCCAGTTCTTCTTGAGGTTTGGCTGAGAGAGAAGGAATGCAATTCTGTCATGCTCCATCCCTTAGTGAAGTCCTGCCAGGAACAGCTCAGCTGAAAAGGATCAACAGGAATAGCAAATGAATGGCTAATAATGGGCAGTAGCCTTTCACAGCAGATGCTGCTCTCAAACTTACCAACTCATCTGTACACCTTTCTCATAACTGTTTTTTTGCCCTTTATCTTGTCCCTCTGGAAAAGCAGTCTGCCTTGGAATTACATTCCAGAACTTGCTATGGCATTGCCTTAGGTAAATATAATGGTAATTTTCCTTAATTTTTTAGTCAAGTTTGTAAGTGCAAGGAAATTGCACTTACAGACTTCCAACAAGAGATTGTTGCAAGTACTAATGAAGCTATAACTAGGATCAAACCAACTTACATTTAAGTTGGACCACACTAGATGTCAGTACCCAACAATATACACACATAATACACACACGCCCCCCGAACTGGGAGGTTGTCAAAACTGAAGAGAGAATCTGGATCTGCTGAAATTATGGATTTATGTTTTGCTCAGAATTGCTCTTGAGTAAGTCCAGATTTACTCCACCTAATTAAATGGGACTACTTTGGATTCCCATTAACTTAATTCAAGAGCCAAATGGCTGAAATGATTTTATCTGTATTAACTTTCCAGGGGAAGAGAAACACTTAAACTCTATTTTATTGCAGGAGACAGCAGTTTTGGTTAATGAGAGCAGTATAACAAACAATTTTGGGGGGAGGGAATGCAGAGAGGAAACAGAAGCAGACAACTAACTCTAAATTAAAAGCATTGAGGATGAAATTCTTGGCATGGTCTGAATAGTGGATTATTTGCAGCTCTAGTGAGAAAGTACTGGCAAGAGCCCTTGTGAATATAATTCCCTAAATCTTGGTTTGACAGTAAAATATTCTGCAAAATTAAAAAAAATGCAGTTGCAAATTCTTTTGTATCAGTAAAAATACTGCTTGAAAGTCTGACAGTTACCCCAGTTAAACTATTAAGGTGCATTTTTGTAACATGCTTGGACGGAGTAAAACTATTATTAATAATGTCAAAAGAATGCCTGAACTGGTTCATGGTAATAGAAAGATGCCAGAAGCCTTGAAAGCACCTCAAAAGCCTGGCTAATTCCCCCCTAAAGTCCATTTGGTTCAGAAATTAGATGGGTCTGTTTTATGGTTTGGTTTACCAGTAAATAATATTTTACCTCAAATGTTATTACTTTTTAATTTTTTATTATTATTTTTCAACTTTTTTCCACAACTTTAAAAAAATTATATAGGTGTCCTTACCCTCAGCTATGATGCAATTTGCATTAATGTATTATATGCATAGACTTAGCACATGAACCTACATTTAAAAACAACGCATGTATATTGCTTTTGTTTTGAAGTTCTCGAGTACAACATGTTTGCCCCAAGAGAAATTCTAAGATCAAGAAGTACCTTTGCACTGTTTTTACCAAGCTCAGAAAGATTCAGAATTGTAGTAACTAAAGATTATTATAATGGCCACACAGGGATTAACTAAATTCCCATGGACATCTTCATTCTTGCACATCGGATTTTGTAACTTTTATGTTCTATGTATGTATGGCTTGTACATTCATGTGGGGCAGGTAAATGTTATCCCCAATTTTAAAAAATTAATTGTGGAGCTGCAATCTAACTTCCAAGTGGTCATCGCATGGACAGGTTACCACACACAGAACTCTTTCTGCTATCTGAACTAATGGAGAGTTTAATGAGAGTAGACATTTAGCCTCTCAGAAGGATACTAAGCCAGCTCATGGCTCAAACAGCTGCCAACTGGGAATCTCAGGTTTCATTCCAGCTGTGGGAGAGGACAGCTCAGGTGGGCAGAGGTTCTTCCACTCATTCTTCAGAAGTCCAACTCTTGCTGCCTGACCTTCTCCAGGCCTCTTGAAGATTTTTATTCTCTCCATATCCTATTCCATTTGAGACTAACACCTGTGCCCCAAAACATTTCTTGTTTGTGAAGTTTAAGCAAGTGAAAACATGATCTGTGTCATGGGAGGTTCTCAGTGACGTTAGCATTGAATAGTAGCACCAGCCTGCTACTACTCATCATGGAGACAGATTGCAAATACCTGCACTGAACCTCTAAGCATATCCAGTGTAAAATAAATCTTCCCAGAAGCCAGAGCCAAATCAGACTGAACAAAGCCTCTGTGCTGCTAACGAAAGTGTTGTGTCTTTTCTACTGCCAAACCCAACCTCACTACTTATTAAACATTACACATGGTTTACTATATCTATTATCATAAACATACCATTTTAAATGTTTTTATAACACATTCACAAACAAACACTTTAGTCGCTTCAGAGATTATGGGGACTGCAGCTCTTTGCCAGCAGTTTTTTAGGCACACAGTCCATGCAAAACATCTCCTTTCTGACTTTCAATTCTAGTGCACATGGAAGTAATTGAATTTGGGTTTTTTCCAATGCAAGGGGGAGTGAAAAAGAGGAAACAGAGTGACTTTCACCAAAACCACCGAGATCAAATCATATTGGGATTTGCAAATTAATTTATTCACTTCATGTTATCTTTCATTTTCATCCTTCTTAGTGCTTGCTTCCAACTGGAATTTAAAATACAGAAACATATTTTTAAAAAAGTTCTTGTAACACATCCATTTTGCAGGCTCAGAGGAGTCAGAGAGTTTGAGTTAGGCTGAGATAAGCACTCAGAAGAATAAATGCTTATCTGAACCAAACTTTCTGAGGTTTTTCATGTTATAAACAAGCATCTTAGCTGCAATCAGGGATGTAAGAGAGCAGGGTTGGTCTTGGGACTAAGTGCTCCAGCCATCATGCTTCTATTTCTGACTCTAACAAAGTCCGTCTATCTAACCTTTGGCCAGTCATTTAGCCTCCCTCCACCAGTCCACTGCATGTAAAATGGAGATAGCAATACTTCTCTTTCCTTCAAAGACTGGTCTCTGTTGTCTGTTCCTAATGTAGCCAGAATGGGGACAGCAGTTAACTGCTTAATATGGAGAATTCCCTAACTCTTTTGAACCCCAAGACATTGTTGTAACATTAAAACCATAACTAGTTAGTAGTGTGGGACATTGCAAACCCATTCCCTTCCTTGGGAATTTCCTTCATTTCCTTCCCAAGTTTGTTTACAACATGCTTTTAAGTGACAAACCTTACTTAATACAGCCATTCAGTAGAGACTTTAGAAAGATGTATTTAATTAGAAAGCTTTGGTGGAAAGAAATTGTTGACAATTTTAAGCACTGATGTTTTGCAAAGGAAAACATCAAATATGCTAAGGAAAGTGGTACTAGATTGTGTAATATCTTTTTAATTCATCTGATTATTTCATATGTGAAAGCTCATGTCTCAAAGTGGTGGTTGCCCAAAACTTAGAGAAGTCCAAAGATTGGCCTGAATGCCTGACCTGTGAGAGCATCAATTAGAACAGAAGTGTGCTGCATTTCCTTCTCTCATTGAATTTTAGCAAGGTTTACTAAAAATTTTTTGTTCTAAACATTTTAAGCGCTTTGGAAGCCAACACAAAGTAACTAGCAGTTTAAGCTAAATGGAGCTTAACAGCAAGTTTTCACACTGCCTCTTGATTTGACAGATGTTACGATACTCATTAGAGGAGAGACTGGTATTAGGCCTTTAAGACAGATGTGGCAATCATGGGAGTAGTTTCTGTTCCAATGCATGTATTCAGGATTTTTGTGTAGGGATACCATGAAGTAAAGTCATGTATTTCGGCTCCTAACACCTGTTTTATACTGTATCTAGGTCAATAATCAGAGACAGTATATGTATCCGTTCAAAAACGCATAACTGGAAAAATTATGTCAATGAAGATCTTCAGAGAGGTGTTTGTTTTAAAGCCAAGGCCTTAAAAAAGCAAAATAATCAGGGAAAAAAAAAAAAACAACAGCTCTTGTTACCAATTACATGCATCAATATGAATTTCTGTATTAACTGTGGTGCATTTTCCACTTAGACGTAGTAAAGTAGGTTGATGCCACTGGGATAAAGAAAAAAAGCACATTATCAGAGATCTATAATTTACTGTGCCAGCTTCTTTGCATGGCAATGGAAAGCTCTGCTGGTGGTTGAAAACAATATGTACATCATGTGGGAGCAGACAAAATTACCCAAATAAAAACAAGAAAACAAGAATTTAAATAAAAGTTCTATTTAATGTCAAATTTCCTTTAATTCTCGGGTTTTCATTCCCAAAGCATTTTAAAGAGAGGTTTTGTTTTCACAGACTGGGCAGCTTCAATGAGCAGACAGAGAGGGAGTGCTCTGTTTACTCCTACGGTAGTTGGAAAATTTTCATGGGACAAGTGCAATGAGGCATTAACCCCTCTCATTACAGGGGGGGCCCAAAACCCATCTTGTCACTAGACTTCATCCAGAAAACTTTGTACCTTCTGGGGAAAACTAAGTCTGTAACACAGAAAGCTAGTGTAAACTTCGCAGTTTGCTTTGCAGAACAATTTAGATATTGCACATAACTTACATTTTTTGAGAGGTATTTTCTTTGTGAATCCCTTAGGATTAGGGGTAAAGTCTAAAATATCCCACTATGAAATCTCACCTTGTTTATGATTTAACAGTAAAATGCAAACCTAACATTGTAAGATCATCTTGGCCTTAATGGTCTCTCTGGTGACAGTGGTTTAATCCATGAAAGATTACTGTGACAGCTGAAGTCTGCGCTTTAAGCCATGAAAATCTAAGGTGGCGGTTGTGAGTGTGTGTGCAGGACTGGAGTGAGAAGCATTCATCTCCATGCACCTGTTTCTGCAGCCTCCTCCTCCCTGTCTCAGACAGGCAAACCGTGCCTTCTCCCCCGTCTGCTCTCATCCATTCAGAGCACACCTGCAAAGAGTGCTTTTCTAGACCATTGGTTTGGTATCTCATCTTGCAACCTATCCATGCTGCTTCTTCCATATGCTCTAGAGCATCCAGTCTTGGCTACTTCTTTTCTCTTCCAAGGCACCCCATATTCTATTCCACCTCATTGACCTATTTTTCTGAACAATACCAAGAGACTAATAGACTCATGGTGCCAGTTTGCATCACATACCCATGGAGTTTCAAGTTACTATACTTTTATGTACAGAAGGTGACCCAGAAGGTAGCACCTTATAAATTGCCTCAGTAACTGCATTCAGATTATTTCTTAAAACTTCCCTTGCTGTGACGACTACCAAAAGTCATGCTTACTCTGTTAACTCTGTTGCTTATTACATAGACTCATGTGGTCTTTTGTGTCTTTGTCTACACCTAACTGTTGGTTGTCTTGCTGTGTACTTGGGTTACACAGTCTCTAAGGCAGGCTTTTTTATTTAGCTCTATTTAAAGCTCCCAGAACAACGTATGTATACTCCATGATGGGCAGTAGATTAATGCAACACAGCAAAAGGTTTTCAAATAACATTGCATGCTGTGTTATAGGTGTTGGTGTAAAAAAGCAGCATGACCCACCTATGAAGTTTTGAAAAAGTAAAGCTTTGTTATTTTTTGGTAATACTTCTCTTTGCAATACGAGAGCGCAAAACTAAAATACTCCATTTTCCACAGCAGGTATTTCAAGAAGAGACAAAAATAAGAATTGAGGAGGGAATCACTCCAAGCACAGAAAACAACCCAATAAATAAAATTAAACTATAAAAACCAACTACATTACCGCTCACAATTTTACCAGATGTTGGATATCATGGCCGTGAGTCAGCTCACAACTGTCTCATACTTGGTTTTTAGTAGAACGTGACCGTCTATATGAAAGTACCTAACTGATTTTTTTTATTTATAAGGGAAGGCAGGTTTCCACTCCAAGATTCAAATTCACTGAACTTTGCAAGCTACACAATGTAGTTCCATTATTATGCTTTCAGGTTCCATTTTTTATGCCTAGGGTATTAGGAAAAAAGCCTTCCAAGTTTCTTATGATGCATTTAAATGAATAAAGGGAGCCATGGGGGGTAGCTGGAGGCCTAAAAACTACAGCACACTCTATGCTTTTGTGAATACTTACATTTAATTAAAGAGCACCATATGCCATCAAAAGTATTGTTGGCTGGGTAACGTCCCTTCTAACAGATGTGATTACAGACAAAGGGTAAATATTATGCAGGAAGATATTAATAGTAGCACAGCCCATTGGGAAAGGAGAAACGTAGTAATACGAAAGCTCCTCCAAGCAGCAGCATGCTATTTGGCAAGAATATAGGCTTGCTTTGGAAAATACCTACTTTTCAGCTTTGCATAGAGAAGTTCATGAGCTATCCAAGCTTTATCCCTTAGACTTCTCTTAAAAATACACATTGTTGCCCTCCAAAGCACACAAACGTGCTGTGGGCTTTATATTTTACCTCAGAATGAGGTTGGGTAGAAGTACAATTGACTTTTAGCGTAAAAAGACCTGTATCGGGTACTTGCTGTCCACTCACTCACCCTTGCAACACAGATCCCTGCCCAGCTGGCTCCTGCATCCATCAGCGATGAGAAAGCCCCTGCTTGGAACTGGCCCCTGCACCAGGAACAGGCAGAAAAAGTTGCACCAGGCAGTCACCAGCTTTTTCAGAGCAGTCCGCACCCCAGCAGCACGTAAAAGAGCATCTGGGCTCTTCCAAACTCCACAGGGTGTAGTATAAAACCTGCTACCTTACTGTCTGGTGAGCCATTCCTCCAGCTTCTGGTACGCACTTCCTTCCACTGTGCCAGACTGGGAATGGACCAGAGCCAAACTACTTAACTGAAAAACAAGAGAATGAGAAAATAGCAGAAGGGAAGTGACACAAAAAAAAACCAGAAAAAGGAGAATGGAAAAGAAATGAGAAAGGAAACATACTGGGAAATTATTTAAGAGGTTCCTGAGCTTTAATGTTACCTCTTGCCACATGAACTGGACAGTGAGTGCTGTTGTGTGTCTGTGCTAATGGAAAACAGGAAAGGCATGGAAAGACATCTTAATTCCTTGCTTACTTGTTTTTATTGCTAGAATATCTATAATACAAAAAATATATTTTTGGCTCATTTGTATTATCTATGCCATTTAATATCAAGGACAAAATAGCTTTATAACCCCCTTAGTTACTGTAAGATAAAATAACTAACTGAATCAATATACGCTAAAATAGACTTGAGCTACAGGGTTCAGAGATTGTCAGCTGCAACTGCCAGGATGTAATATTTGCTGAGCGTAATTATTCTTTCCTGCTGGCATGGAAACATGCTTTCAGCTGCTTTTGGCTGCAGTCAGTTAGGGCACTGGCCAATTAAGGCAATAGAAAATACCCCATTAATGTCAATAGGCTAGCTAACATATTCAGAAAATGGTTGTAGTTCAGCTAGTATACATGTTAGACATTAAATTAAGCTGAAAGAGGATGTCAAAACCACATCTGTCCAAAGATATGAGTGGAAAAAAGCTACTAACGTTTCATCAAGAAAGCTGATGCTCCACCATTTTGACTGATGTCACTGCAGTTTCCAACCCTGAAAGCAGGTCCTTCCTCAACAACACTGTATTTGTCAGGAATAAGCTGTAAGAAATCTTTTCATCTCTTTCTCTGAAAAGATGACTAGTCTCATGTAGGGGAAGAAAATACTGATGCAGCATGTCTTGATGTTAGTAAGCCTTTTTTACAATCCCATTTCTGTTCTCAGAAAAGAGCTTGAAAGGAAGCCTAGAAGGTAAATGCACATTAATACGTTAGCCTACCTGCTTCAAATGAGGAGGTCATTCAAGTCAGGTCACATAGTCTGTCCCAAGACTAATCTATTTCATATCTTTATCAATGACTTGGGTGATGTGTTAGCATGTAGGTCATGCCAAGACAAGAAGATTAGCATTTGAAATGAATTTGAACAATTGGAGGAATAGTCTGAAAATGATAAAATTCAAAGTACAAAGGACCATGCTAGAAGCAAAACTGAAAGGCACACATACAAAATGGGGAATAATCAAGATATGTTTCAGCATTGGGGGGTTTTGTGGCTCAAAAACTGAAAGTGAAGAGATACGGTTGCAAAAAAGGATCTACTGAAAGTCACCAACACCACCTTTCCTTCCCTCAGTTATGGGGGTACTGACAATGTGCTTGACTGTTCTTCCACCCTTTCCCACCTGTTATTTCCCCTCCAACCCATTCTGTAGGTACATCTCTATAAGTTTTCCCCCAGGCAACAATTCTCCAATTGTTCCTCTCCACAGGAACTCTTCTAGAGAAGCTCCTTCTCCAAGGGTTGTAGGGAAACCCAGACCTACTCATCCCAGCAAGACTCCTTCCAGGAATTTATACAAGTCTGGCTTTCTGTAAGACTCCCACCGCTTCCTTAGGCTTTCTCCTACTTGACCTCTTCTTGAAGATGCTGTCTTTCCATTTTGTATGGGATGATCCCAATTACCAAGACATTTCCCCTTACTGAGCCTTCAAGATCTCCTTTTCTAAAGACAGAGCCACCCTCTTTTGTTGCTCCATGACTTACTTCCCAGGGAGTTTAAGGCCCTCTAGCAGTTCTTTAGTATCCAGGCCACTTTCCTCTTCTAGAGTCCTTCTTGATCCCCCCTTGTAGGGTCAGCCTACATGTTGTCCTCCTTAGCCAGTTTTCTACTACCAGGCTTGTTCTTTTTGATGGCCAACACTTGCCAGATGTGGCAGGCACACCTAAATGAACAGTTCTGGCCAGGCTAAGGCCTATATGAGCAAAAAATATTGCAAGACAGAGAAAATTGTTACACTTTGGAGAGTACTTGAGGCCTTCAGTTGGAGTTTGAGCAGCTCATTCTCAGAAAGTCATAGAGAGGCCGGGCATAATTCAGAGAAGAATATCCACAGTTATAAAGTTTCCAAAAATGAGGTATACAAATAGACCAAAAAAAAAAAAAAAAAAGAGCTTTTTCTAAAACTGGAATGAAAGGATGTATAAAGCAGACTGCAAAGTTATGGAGTGTGTCAAAAAAAGGATGGCGATCGACTGTTGTTGAAAGATAGAACAATAATTCACTTAATTTTAAGTAAGGGATGTTTAGGCTAGATAGTAGGGAGGTATCAGCATACCACTCATTACATGGTACCCCAGGGAGGCAATACCTCAGGAGGTTACTGGAACCTCAGTCTCAGAGGGTTTTAAGGATAGGTTATTTTGACATGTTCAAGAAACACAGATGCTCCTGATCCTGTCTCAGAGGAGGGGTATCAGTTAGATAGCTTCCTGAAAACTTTTCCAGTGCTGTTTCTTTGATTTCTTAATATAACTCTCAAACACTGGCAACAATACTTAGGGTGAGAATTATAGCTGGCCAGAGATTGTACCTAAATGATCATCAAAGCACAGTGACAATGAGTGACAAAAGGCCATAAGGCCTGGGGAGGGGGGGGCGTAGTTAAAGAAAGGTTTTTAGGCAGAGAAAAATAATAATTCACCAAGTAAAAAGAGCAGGCCTCCAAATGGTTACCAGAGAAACTGAATGCCCGTGTCAGCCTCCTTTCAGCAGTTACCTGCATAAAATGGTTGATGTCATAGGGGAAGGAGTCCTTCCTCTTCACTTCAGCACAAACAATGAATTTATAAACAGGGAAGAGTATTTCATATTCACAGAGACAACAAGCCAGGAAGAAGGTCATAGTATCACCTTTTCAGAGTGTATTAAAAAAAGCCTAACTTTTCTGAGTAAAATTTTCCTATAAGGTACACTTCTAGCCTGAAAGTTTCTCAATACACTGTGAACTTTTATAAAGGTACAGCATATTACTTCAATTAAGTCTGTTTTTAGCCTGATGATGCTAACTTGGTTTCATCAACAGTGACAGAAGACTTGATATTTAGGTAAATTTCCCTAAATTGTATTGGAATACTGCTCATATCTGAGATAGAGTAGTCTACCTGCATTATTTTTAACATTACTTCCCCCAGTAATGTCAAATATGTCTAGAGCAGCAAGCTGAGCACTTAAGATTTTCTTTCACAATTAACTCCTAATTTTGGCTACTAGTGTTTGAACTTAGTTTTCTTAGTCCCAGAAAGCAAAGAGTTAGCTTAATGGAAGCAGTGTATGTGCTCCTCACCCTCTTTTACCACAGTAGGTTATAGGAGCCATTCTTTTGCCCCCTTTCCACTTCAGCTGGTGTGAACACATCCAACCTATGTTATTATTTAGAGAAGTGAAATAGGGAGAGGAGTGTCTATTTATTTCTGAGAAACATGACTCTGTTTAGTAAACAAAAACTAGGAGGACATTTCTTTGCTTTTCCAACTTCTCAGTTGTCAATAGTGCCATTGATACAATTTCTCTCAGGCCTGAGCCACCAAGACTTCTACTCCATCTCCCTGGATTGTCTTCTATCTTCTGCTTTTGCTTCTTCCTCACTCAGACAGACAGGCCCATTAAACTACAGCCATTGCCTTCCCTTGAGTTCAGAGCCCAGAGAAAGGCCCCTGTTATCTTCTGTCATCATGCCATCCCACCTTTTCCACAACAATTTGTGATGTGGGAGATGTTTCTTAGTTCTTTGGGTATGACCAAATAAAGATACACTCAGTTACTCTGCCACTCTGATTAAATGAGATTCATCTCTGCCTCCAACCAGCTCCAGGGAAATCTGCCAGCTACAGCCGTCCTGTGTGTCCTCCATCAAGGGAGCCTCAGGAAATGCTTAGAAGATAAAGAAGCTGTTTTCTTACTACAAATTTGTTAAGACAAGGTAAAATCCTAGTTTTGTTGCTGTAAAATAGGAATTGCTAATCCTAGCATTCCCAGGAGGTGCTGAAGTCCCCAGCACATCTCAGAGAGCGAATCTATCAGTGCTTTGCACAGCGCTTTGGGACCCTTAGATAGAAAGCCCTATTACAACTTCAAATGTTGGTATTATGACTCTGCCAAATGCACAAAGCAGCACTACAGAAAGATAGGAGAACACAGCTCTGTAACATTGTTGATTGTAACCCATTATCTGAGTATCCCTGAGTGCACTGTGCTTCTGAGATCCACAGATTGAAGAAGAGTGCTAGATAATAAATGCTGTTGGAAGCCATTGAAAAATCAGCAGGTTGCCGTCACACGACTAACTATAAGTGAAAACAGATAATGCAACCAAGATAAAAACAGCACGAATGGAAGAAACAGTGTGTGGGAGAGGCATCTGTATAGGTGATGGGGGAAGAAAATGAATCAGAAAACTTTAAAATGTGTATTTTTGCTAATTTCTCTCTAGCCTTTCAATCAGAGAAGCAGCATGCTGCAACAATGATTATAGATGATTGTAGCTCTGCAGATGCCATGTTGTTTCTGTTTTTGTAAACAATAAAACTGCCCAGACACTCAAGACTGATAAATCATAGTCTTCAGATCCATGCATGCATACACACATACACAAAAATACATCACCAGGTAGAGTAGGCTATGAATTCACAGCTACTCTCTGATTACTACCCAGGTGTATGCTCACCAGGAGAGTGATTAGCCACCACACGTTGATAGGGCAGGTAAAAATCTGCCTGGGGGCACATATCCACCAAGCAGCCAGAGTGCTACTCTGCGTTCATACCCTTTTCAATCCATATGAACTAAAGTTTGCTCGATAGCACACTGTTAGAGTCCTTGGTGCATTTAGTACATTAAACAAATCCACACCTCTTCCTGCCCATCCTTTTTGTTTGATCTTCTTGACATTTGTGACTTCTATTCCTCTGAGGAATCAAAGTACTTAAGGTACTTTTTAAATAAAGATCAGACATCTCTATGAGGGCAGCCCCTGGCCAAGCCACTGCAGGGAAGCTAAATGAATTCCTTTTGTAAGTACCCACTCTGGAAGAAACTGGAGGGATTCCCATGCTGGAACTCCTTGGTGGAGAAAAAGGGGGCAGTAAATACCTGAAATTTTAAGTGGCTGTAGAAGAAGTTACAAACTGTGAAAATGAGCACTAACACATCCCCATTATTCCCTGAGAAGTTCTAAGAGAAATCAAAAGATTAGATAGGTGAGATACCAACAGTGGTGGGTAACTGGTTAAAACTGCCTTGGTAACTCAGGGCTTCATGGTGCAAAAAAGACACTGAGTTTTAAGAGAGACCTTGGGAACTCCAGGGTAGAAGAACTGGTACAGCTGATGTCTGTATTAGGAAAATTGGTAGAATCACTAATAAACGAATGAAAGGACAGGATTTCTCAATTCCTGGATAAATACAACCCGATTTAGAAGAGCCAGCATGGCTTCTGCAAAGGGACATATTCTCTTACAAACTTCTGAAGTGGCCAAACAAATGTAAGAACAGTTTTTGTCGTTTCTGCTTGACCTGTAAGTCAGTGTCTCTGACCACCTGGCTTGGCAACAGTAAGAGGTCATGAAGGGAATGAAGAAGCAGCAAAACGGGGGTGGACTGCAATTTTTTAGTCAAAACATTATTTTATGGAAAATGTCAATTTGCCAAAGCCAATTGCAAATCAACAGAAGGTTTTTACAACAGGTTCTGAAGCCCCATAAGTTGAGTTTCTGGTCAACCCAAAATGCCTCACCATTTTATAAAAAATGCATGCTCATATCACCATTAGGCTATTGCTTAGTTCTAGTCTAAAATTAACATTAAAAAGAGAGGGAAAAAGAGCATTTGTGAGCTTCAGATTTTATAAGATAACTATGTCCTCACCATCCCCTAGTCCTGAGTCATTAAGCATTTTATTGCAATTTAAAGCAAAAGAGATCTCATTTCCCCTAACTCTCATCCTTCAGGATCAATTATTCAATCAATGCCTTGAAGTACCTGTACAAATCAGCTAAATAGTCTTGTCCCCCATTACAGATATATTTGCTATTATATCGATCAGGTCTTACAGGGCCTATCAGCATTTTCCATGTAAATCTGGCCCACAAGCTGAACAGTCAGCAATTTGGGGCAATAGATCCTCAAAACAGCCTTACCTTTTTCAAACAGGAAACATTTGTCTCAATTATTTCCCCTTCTTTCTATTTTATCAGTTCGCAGCTCCTTTATCCTACTGCCATGGCTCTACGTGGTTTAACATTCATGCTAGAGAAGCTGCTGCCTATAGGGCAGTTGTCTGATGAGGCTGGAGTATATTTACCTTATGACTCTAATGAGTAAAAGACCTTAGAATGCATTCCTCATTCAGGGAAAAAATGCAGATGTTGCTCTCTTAAAACATTACATGAAGGTCCCCAAGGCAAAACATTCACAGTAACTATTTTAAATCACCGAACAATGTAGGGTTAGAAACTCTTTCCTTGTTCTTACATAGTTGCATGTGTAAATTAACATTTGTTGATGCCAGTGTCAGGGTTAAGCATAAGGTTTTCTGGATATGTTATAGTATAAGGAAAAACATGAAGGGCCATCTGCCTTTCTGCTTTCTGGGGAGAGAGAAAAAAAAAAAAAGATCGTTTCATGCCAGCAGATGGCTACAACTCATTACTGTGTAAATGTACAGCATGGAAAGTGGAATGACAAATTAATTAGCATTCACCAGGAATACATAACAGAGAATGATATGTGCTCATGCCATTTTATTTCATGTCACATTAATTGAGTACTAGATAACTGACAAAATACGTTAAACTAACCATAGCTTTCGCTAGCAGTAGCAGATAAGCTGAAAATTTCTCTCACACAGAGATTTTCTTTCCTTACGGACACTGTGACAGAGGAGGTAGCTATGCACACACACACGCACCTCTCCAGCATTGCTTGCTAGCTTACCGTACTGTTCATTTCACTGTAAATTATTTTCACCCAAGGTTACATTAGGCCTTAGCCCAATAAGTTTCTGCTGAAACCATGGCTCACCCCTATTTAACCAGCAGCTTGTCTCCCTGGCGCTGGGCTCCACAGAGGAGCCCTCTTTCTCCAGGGAGGCAGTCCGTGCAACGAGAGGGAGGCACAGTTCTGCTCCCTGTGAGGGAATCTCAGGGGGAAAACCCACATAAAATCTCTGCCAGACCTTTAACGAACAACTTTAAAAGACTTAGGTTGCTGGCAACAGTGACACAGACACTTTTAATGTGGGTCTTGAGGTTTCTACAGCTCTATCAACTCTGCGAAAACCTCGGCTTTTTTCCAAGCATGCCTAATAAGGACCTTGAAACCAAGATACTGCAAAATCCTCAGCTGTCCTGAAAAGCAGCTGAGGCATCATGGCTCAAGTCACTTTTATGGCACACAAGTAAGCACAAAGAATCTAACATGTCTTAAAAAGCACTCTGATTTGGAGTGGCCACTATTTTTACTTTGCAGAGCCGTGCCTCAAATCTAATACAGCTACACACCTGTGCGCATTTAGCCACTGAATAAAATGCAGCTTTTGCATTAGTGCCACCCAGTGTAGCTTGTTCACAGGGATTAAACTTAAGCTGTGGCACTGAGCAGCCTTCCTCGCCATCCGTGCTGCGGCTGCCCTAGCCAGGTGTCCCTGCAGCCACTCAGCCCTGTGCTGGATTAGCCGGGGCTGGGGTCAGGCTGCCTGAGGAGAATTGCAGGAGATGGCTGGGGCATACCCAGTTCAGCCTCTTGAGCTAGCAGGGCATGCTGTAGATCTTGCCCCTGTAGCCTGCTCTCCACCTTCTTTTACTGTGGGGAAGCACGAAGAGAAAATGTGCATTGCGGAACAGCTATATGGTGACTCAAAACTGTCTGAGGTATGGTAGGGTAGCAGTGATGTTGCAAAGTAATATCAAGAAGTATTAGCTAACCAAGAGGCAATAAATGGCATAACACATTTGAAATCGGGAAAGCTAAAAAAAATCAGCTTAGTTTTCACAATTGCTCTGATCACTTCTATGGACTTTTACATAGCAGTTTCAGGATCAGTTACAAATTGAGGCACCAGAGGAACATTGAGTCAGTTTCTAGAAACACATCTTGTTGCTTTGTTTGTTGCTAGGTGAAAAATGACCTGTCAGTGAGCAAATGCTAATACAGCAAACTGCCATCATAGCCGGGGCTGTGGGTTGTGGGTAAGACAGAAAGACAGCACTGTGCTACCATGGCACAACTATTCCCAGTTCAACCTTGCTCTGCCTTTCTGGGATATCAGACGAGCATGGTTTTTCACCACTGTTGTGGTTTAACCCCAGCCAGCAACTAAAGCACCACACAGCCGCCCGCTCAATCCCCCCCACCCAGCAGGATGGGGGAGAGAATCAGAAAAAAAAGTACAACTTGTGGGTTGAGTTAAAGACAGTTTAATAGGACAGAAAAGGAAGAAAATAATAATAATAAAATAATAAAATATAATAATAATAATAATAATAATAGAATTAGAACGTACAAAACAAGTGATGCACAATGCAATTGCTCACCACTCGCCGACTGATGCCCAGTCAGTTCCCAAGCAGCGATCCCCCTAGGCCAACTCCCCCCAGTTTATATACTGTGCATGACATCACATGGTATAGAATACCCCTTTGGCCAGTTTGGATCAGCTGTCCTGGCTGTGTCCCCTCCCAGCTTCTTGTGCCCCTCCAGCCTTCTTGCTGGCTGGGCGTGAGAAGCTGAAAAATCCTTGACTTAGTCCAAACACTACTTAGCAACAACTGAAAACATCAGTGTGTTATCAACATTATTCTCACACTAAATCCAAAACACAACACTGTACCAGCTACTAGGAAGAAAATTAACTATATCCCAGCCAAAACCAGGACAACCACTTACTTATCATCTACACTGTCTAAATGTTACATTGATTTCCTCTTCACTAATCAAGGAGAAAAGCACACCGGGAGGCAGCTGTGAGCTCTGCAAGAGATGGGATGGAAAGAGGTTGGGTTTGTTTTGCAGTGTTTATTCAAAAAGATAAAGATACCCTTCCATTTAATACACTGCTGCTTGAAGTCTCATGCAGAGAGCATTCATCTTATGGCTTCTAAAGATCTATTATCTTCTAACAGAAATGGGATTCAGCGGTAGGGAAGGACACTCTAGGACTGGGTTATGCCAGGTACAGATGAAATAATCCCTGCGCTGGGACTGATGAAGAGCAGCTGTTCACAGACCAGTCATTGGGAACCACTCGTATTAGGTACAGGTGAACTGTGTGCAACTCTAACAAGAAACTACACGCACACACTAAAACAAGTATTAGAAATTAACCTATTTCCAAAATTTTTAGCAAAATTGCTTGATGGAAAAGCATACATTTTTATTAACTTAATAAAATGTCCAACATAATAAATTTGTATTTAACAGGAATACAAATAAGAACTCTTAAAGAAACATTTACTGACTCTCCATAGGGTCAAATTTCCAGTCAAGTACAAGCATGACTTTGAATAAAATTCCCTATTGGTTAAATAGGAAAGGCAGCAGCCAGAAATAAACTTTTCCCTACAAGCAACAGAAGTAGCAAAGCCTAGTTTTCTATGAGCTTGTACCCTTTGCTACTATACCCCTTGTCAATGTAATAACTCCACCGTTGGACCCATGCTCCTTATGATACCATTATGGGGTGAGTGGCTACACATGCTGGCATGGTGTGGCCGACAAATACGGAGGCAGTGGTTGGTGTCCTGCTCCCAAACTGAACCTGTGGGAGCTGAGCTCTGCTCTCCTTACCCTCCATTTGGACCCTAACTGCAGTTTTTCTTCTACTGAGCCACTAATTTGCACAGTACTGGTTAGTAACTTGCTTTGAGTTTTCTATGCCTCTTAACTTTTTTTTTTTAAGTTGGCTAAGAGTTATTAGGGAGGACAAACATTGTGATTCCATAAACTTATTTTCTTGGGGAAAAAAATAAAAAAAGAATAGGATTGCAATCAACACATCTGAAGCCATGAATACAGACAATGGATGCTATCAGCTCCTTCCACCATGGAAAATGCTGTGGTCAAAGGACCAGGAACAATGAGATTTATTTTTTTTTTTTAATTGTTTTAAACTTATAATGGAAGCAAGAGAGAGATTCACAGCAGCCCATATCAAGATGGTTTAAATAATAATGTACAGGAAGTATTACTGCTCAATAAAAATCTTGATTTGTACTCGAAAAGAAGGCTTATCCACTGGTACCACTGCCAGATGCTTCTGCACAGGTAGATTAATATTCAGCTGTACAGATGATTAATAACAAAGCTGACATTTAAATAACCTGTACTAAACAGAAACACTTTGAAAATGAAGAAGCCTGGAAGAGGGCTAGAAGTTGGACAAGCAGGTTTTTATTTCACTTATGCTAATTTTTCATAAATCTTAAGCTTAATATCAAGGAGACTAGAAACCCATTATTTTCATGCCAATGCTCAAATGACCTGGCCTAGTTATAGGTAAGAAAAATAAATGCAAGGCAGGAAGATGCAAAGATTCTTCATACAGATAGACAATTGGAATATAAATAAGCTACTTAGCATGGTTTATGCAAACTAGCTGTTACTTTGTTAATGAGATTACAAGTTTGTTTGATTAAGGCAACCACAGCTTCAATACACTTAGATGTCCTAAGGCACTTGAATTAGTAACACACAATGTGCTCATTAAAAAGTAATCACTTTTCTATATCGACAAAGCACACGAGTAACGCATTAGGAATTGCTGCAGGGATCTTAAAAGTCATATCCACAGGGGAGTTGCCACACTGCTTCTGGTGAGGCACCAGCGAGGCATTTGGCAGCAGAGCCATCTCCATCTGCTGCCTCACTTTGGGGAAGGGGCTCCTTCCTAAACGGCCGCTCATCACCACCTCTGCACGACTTACAGGCTGTCCCAGCACCCCCATGTGGGTGTCCACACAATAAACTCGATCAGAAAATGGATCCAGTTTAAAAATAATCTAGTTAATACCTTTCCCTCAAAGCCCAGAAACAGCTTATGCAGCTTTTCAGCTGGATCAATAACTTGAACAAATTTACCATGTGAAGAGGCAAATGCTTGTACTAGAACAGCAACAAAGTAGAAAATAGGCAAAGTAGGAGAGGAAAGGAACAAAGTAGAAATTGATATAAAATCACCACTCCTAAAAAGTGCAGATGATCAAAGGTTTGATGCTAAGTAATAAGGTGAACACAGCAGTTCGGCTGTGTGATCTGGATCATTTGTGAGAGGCCGGATTTATTACAAGAAAAAGCATTGCAATATTTCCAAAGCAAAGTTTTACATCTAGAAAAAAGCTTAACAGGTCATCCATAAATACCGTCCTGGGGAACCACAATCCTGAAGAAGACTGAGACCCAGAGCAGGCATGCCATGCAGCAAGTGCCTCCGAATGCTCTAGCAATCATGGCTAATAAGCCCTTCTGATGAGTGAACAGCAGAGTAGCAAGTGGGAATAAAGACACAATTTTACCTTTAGGAGTGTCACAAGTGACACTCTTATGAGACTGCAGCCTTTGGTATGCCCACATTTCAAAAGGCATCTTTAAAAATTAGAGAACACACAGAAAACCTGCAAGGATATTTCAAGGATGGGCAAAAAAAAAAAATCCTACTGTAAGGAATTGAAAGACCAGTGTGTGTAGTTTAACAGGAAAGAGATTGAGAAGTGACATTGCAAGGCATAAGTACTTTCACAGGGAAAAAGTACCAGGTCCCCAAAGTCTCCCTGACCTACTGAGGAAGGGGCAAGCAGAACAAGCGGCTGGAAGCAGAAGCGTGGCAAGCTCTAAACCAGACATGAGGCAAGTGTTTTACATCATGAACAAGCCATGGAAAGGGACAGATGATTCTCATCTCCTCATGTTTTCAAACCAAAGCTAAATGCTTTTTGGGAAAACAAGCCTTAAACAACCAATTCATTGGATTCTACGAAGGACATGGAAGGAAATGAAGTTGCCTGTAATAATAAAGATATCAAACTGCCCGATCTAATAGCCTTTATTGAATTCAGATTGAATAGGAGAATAAAGGATTTTGGTGTTCTAGCAGAACATTCAGGAGAAAGATGAGATCTAAATGCTCATTTAGCATTTAAATTTAATAAAACTAATCCACTTTTCAGGAAGCCTTTTAGTGTGATATTCCAGGAAAACAAAGCCCTTTTTCCATTCAAAATGTGTCTCCTGAGCACTGCACCCAGCTTACCAACACCCCTCCTGGTCCAGGGGACACCTGTGAGAATATCCAGCCCTGTGGGGCCAGTTTTGACCCCGGCTCAGGGAGAAACGGGAGTCTGTGCCCAGCCGCTGGTCTGTGCTCAAAGGCTCTGTCCTTATTGAGCCCAGACCAAACCGCCACCTCCTCTCTCCACCATAATTACAGTGATAGTGATTTTTGTAAAAGAGTTTTAGTCTTGCAGCAACCTTTTCAGTGTTGTCCCTGAGAAAGAGCAACCTCAGCTCTGCCAGTTTGGCTGCCGTGCATGTTGGTGATTTGCCTTTACGGAATGTGTGCATCTTGGTTCCTGCCCAAAAGGCTCTCAAACGCCTGCAATAACTAGTGGGTTTTTTGTTTATTGTGGTTGAGTCTTCACAGGCAGATCTTACTCCTTCCCCTCAGCTCCAATAGGTATTTTTTTGCCTTTTTACATTCCCTAGTAAAGCCATCTAGAAATTTTAAGAGAAAGTTTTCCTTTGGAAACTGTGATTGCATCAAAATATTCAACAAGAATGTGTTGCTTAACACACACGCACACACACACAAAGCTGAGAAGTTAAAGCAATTCCTTCCAACAAGGTAGGCGTGATGTTCACCATTTCTAATGTTAGTTGTCAGATTTTGGAAATAGAATTTATTTACAGTTATTTGAATGAATTCATTTGTGTTCATGTTTTATGTAAATAATCAAAATGACACAGCTGAAATAAGAGTTTTAGTGGCTCTAAAATTAATGTTCCTTAAATTCCATTTCACAGGAAATTAAGTTTCTGATTCAAGCCAAAAGGAAAATTTTGAAATGGCCGATTTTCCTGTGAGCCAGAAAGTGAGCTTTCGGCGGTCTGCCCTGTACCACAGGGCTGGCAGCGCCGGGGGCGTGACGAGCAATCGGTTGCTTCTTTCCAACTGGTGAGACGTCGGTGACATTTTCGCAAAGCTCGGAATCTATCTATTTTCCCAAATACACCCAAGCTTCACAGATCATGCAGGAAAGCATATGTTCCTGCATTACTAATCCATGCCTGTCCCACATTTCCCGTGACCACATAGCAGAGACACGCAAGGCGTTGCCACTGCAGACTGGGGCTCGCCGGGGCGCAGGAGCCCCACTCTGCCAATGCCGCTGCCTGTGCGGCGGCGGAGCTCCCCTCGGCTTTATGCACACCCACCGCCATCCCAGCCACCTCAGGTGGAAAATGAACTGCCTTCATGGTAAAAATATATTTAACCTTGCATTTGTCCTGCTTCAGTACAGAAACTTGCTTTATACATCTGCCACACTGAACAGCCAAGTTTTGCTCCTCACACAACTGCTGTGATCAGAGCTGACACCTGCCATTTCACAAGGCGGTTGTACAAATGCAGAGGGTTGAGAATTTTCTTATTCTTCCTGGGCAGAAACTAACCACTTCCAAGCTATCTGCTCTGTGTCCATCAGCTATCTGGCCCAGCAACAGTCAGGTGTGACAAGCAAGGCAGCTACATACTTCATCTTCTCCTCTGACATTTGACAGAAAGAACTAATATTTCAGGCGCATGAGGAAAACCAATTAAAAAATCCAAGTGACTGTTTTTCCCTTGTATGCAGGCATTTAGTTCCCATTAACGTCACTGTGAGCCATGCACATGTATCAAAGAGAAATACTCCCCTGGCTCATTTCGTAATGTCACAGCACTTGGAACTCTGTCACAGATTTTACTCTCGCAGACTAAGCTCTCCAATTGCTTAAGGTTTGGTTTGTTTTTTTTAAGAATACCAGTTAGGAAGGAATTTTTAAAATGATCCAGAAGAGGGTTCATCAAAATATTGCAACTGTTTTGCAGACCTGAACACTAACATTCACAATAGCCTAAAAAAAGGCTGAATTCACTTTTCATGTGCAAAAAAAAAAGTTTAAGGAATCTATTGATCACAGCTGACAGGTATCCAAGGAAGGAATTATCTGGCAACAGATGGGCCTATAATAATATTAATATCCTTACCACCTGGCTTTTAATCCATGCTTTTCATCAGTAGATCACAAAGCACTTTACAAATGAGGTCAAACATGTAGTGGGAAAAGGCAGAATAAATGTAATGGTTAGAAGCCAAAGCCAAACAAACATAAGCAAGAAATAAGGCACACTCCCTTTGTTCTTTTATCAATCACAACAGCAGGTGATTAACAAAAACAGGGATTTGCCTGCAAACATTATATTCTCCATCACTTCTTGTCACAAAGGGAGGATCTCAAATACGTTACAAAAAAATTACAAAACTTAAAATAATTATTAGGTGAGGTTGTTTGCCTTTTGAATACAGTAGGTGAAGAAAACAAAGTGAACACAGAAATACCTCTTTTCACTGAAAATCTACAAATCTACTCTGTTTCCCATTGGCTTCAGCCTGCCCACCTACCCAATTAGTCAAGCAAATCTTGTACATCCTTTCTGGATGCCTGGAGAGAACTACTCTCAAAATGGTTGTTTTCACCTTGAGCTCATCGTCCAGTTTCAGATTTGGTAGGTATTAAACAAGTAAAATCCTTACCATCTATCAAATGCATGTGAAATGAGCCAGATTTTTTGTCCATGTCATAACATGCTGAAGCCACAAACCCACAATGCTTAAAGTAACCTGATGCCTTCATTAGGCATCAGATTTGATAAGCCAAAGACTGAATATTCAGGTAGACTAACCCGATCCCCAACAACCTGAAGCATATCTCTGCTGGAATTCAAGCACACAGGCAGGTCAAATAGCGAGGTTCTGCGTAGCCCCCAAGTGAAGTCAATTCAACGTGTGTGCAATAGCACTTCCAAGCTGTCAGGTCTACTGACCAGATGTTTTTAGAAAACTGAAGGTGTAGGAAAGGGCTATAAAATGACTAATCATCTTTTTAAACCAATCAATGCATCCTAGACACAGTTCTGCCATAGGCTGGTACCCAGATGGGAAAAACTGAACACACTGAACGGCTCAAACCCAGTTACTTGAATGTTTAAAAGGTTCTTGAATTCTTTGGCATGACTGGCCCCCCAAAATCACATATTTTCAACTTTGCTAAAAAAGAAACCTTCCTGAGTTTCACAGTTCTGCAGCTGCTTTTTGGAAAAAATGCTGTTGGTACAGCATCCACTCGGTCACTTGCAGCTTGCCTCAACGGTCTGGTCTGAAAACTCTTCAGAGCAGAGACCACATGTATGCCTGTGTGGTATGTGTAAAAAGGTCTTCACCCTGAGTGAGCATTTGAGACCTATTGTAAAATCAATAATATATCTAGAAAGAGGGTGCTTATTATTCAGAGGCCTGTACAACATTAGCAGAGAACAGAACCCATATTGCTCAAAAAGCAGCAGCCTTACATATTGAGCCCTGCCCAGCCCAACATATCCAAAGGTTTCAAAGCCCTGCATTACTTCAATACACACTTTTAAACTTTGTGGTTGAGTAACTTCGCAAGTGAACTCCAGTTCTACTGGGAATCACAGGCCTACACAAACAAACCAAAGTCCAAAAAGAGATAATAGCCTGAGCAAAGGGCAGAATGTGGATGTAGGGACAAAAGGAAGAAAGCAGGATAAATAAGGTCCACACTTGGAAATCTGAAGGATCTTGCTCAGCAAGGTTGCTGCAGAGGAAAATGAGCATGAGTTACCTATTTTCGGTGTTTGTGAAGGAGCTGCCTGGCTACGTTCTCTTTGCTGGGATCTTTATGCCCGTGACTTTACTCCTGCTGCTGCTAATTGCCTACTTCAGGATCAAAATATTAGAAGGTGAGTCAGGACTCGGGGGCAATGAGTAGGCAGCCAGACAAAACTTCTCATTCAATGAGGTACTGTTAGGCTTGTACCATTAACTAAACTGAAGAGAACTATGATCATAAACAATTTTATGAAGTTGTACTGCATTTTAGACCATTTGCTATTTGAAAAATGTTACAGGAATTTGTTTAGAACTTGGATTGAACCCTCACTTAAAACTGCATAATTTTACATACCATACTATAGAAGGTTTTACTATACTACACTATAGAAGGGGCAACCAAAATTGAGAAAAAGAATAGGGTAGTTAAGGTACAGATCATTTTCCTCTGTGCTTTCACCATGCAAGTCTTCAGCAAGACAAGTAACAGCAGTTACACCCTATAAGTAGTTGGTTATTGAGTACATATCTGTGTTCTTTCAAAGTTACGTATTTGCTTTTACTTTGTACCTAAATGCACATTTGCCATGTTGCCTTTTCTATTTTAAAATCAGCTTATACTCCAAAAATCTACCTTCAGAGTAAAACCAAAACAAGAAACACCCCCACCCAAGTAAATGCACTGTGAGTGAACACACTGGGGTACTGCAAACCGAGGCTGCTCACACAGCCTGACTGGTCCTGCACGGAAAAGATCCTGGGCTATAACTGTAGCAGGCAGGGAGTTTCTTTTAGAAGGGAAACCTCTGTACATGAGACCATTCAGTTTGAATGGGATGATCTTCGTGCCTTCCAGGTTTGGGTCCCAGCTGCAGTAGCAGATTCACACGTGCTCTGCTCTCATTTTAGGCTTCCAGCTGCCAAGGCCAGCCCTGCGCATGCTCAGATTGGAGTCCTCATCCTTTCTTTCCTTCAGTCCTTCCAAAACATGTTCTTGCAGACACTGGGCTAAGCTTGTTCCTCAAATCAGCTGCCTTTTGAACCTTTTCTCCATAGGGAGTGTCAGGGGAGCAAAAATGACATCCTAGATTTCCTCTGTAAACTTCAGATGCTTCTTGGTACGGCTTGGTGAGACCCTGTCTGGGACAACGGTCCACAATGCACGCACTACAGCTGTCAGCTCTAGCAGCTCACCCATTGTCTCAAAAGCAGAGGCTTGGCTTGGGCAGGCAGGACAATCCTGACCACAGGGCTCTGCAGATAAGCTGAGGCACTCACCTCGAGCTGGCCCAAGGTGCATCAGCCCAACAGGAGAAGGCTAGATTTACCCACCAGAGCAAGCCTAGGGAATAACCCTCACCTACAAGCCAGGTCAAGCACTGTAATTTGTATATTCATTAAGTTTGCTCTATGCTGCAGTCTTCTGAAACCCTAAAAATTAGGCAATTTAACACAGTTCTAAAAATAAGAAAGGCCACACATACCCAGAAATGTAGAATGAATTCAATTCCTAATTTTTATAACATTTCCAGGCATTTAGACCCGAGGCTTTAACAGAGAGGAAGGGTGTTTGTTTGCATACACCTTCAGGCTGCTAAAACTCAAACATTTCCTGATCAAGATGTGCTTTCAGCTGCTGAATTTATCAACTAGGGAAGCCTGTTCCGCATGCCTAACCCAGCTCTGCCTTCAGTTATAAATTAGCCTTAGAGCAAGGTGCTGACAGTTTTTCACATACTAATAAACAACTACCAAAAAATAGTGTGGTGCCAAAACATTGTACAATTCAATATCTATGAGGGAATAGGAAGGCTAAGTTTTGAGAGCTCTTTTCTTGAAAAAGGTTGAAATGGAAGCTAATGAAATTATTGCATTACACTTTGGATAAGAGCAGGGATTCTCCCTTTCAGCAAATAATCATCTGTGTCCATCTGTGATAGTTAGCTACTACTGAACTTATTCTTACCTCATGATGCTCTTGCTTTTCTATTCCAGCTAGGATCAAGCAAAACAGGAAAAGCAGGTGGGTTACAGATCCCATCAGTTCAGGTATTTTGCTGAGGCTCAGACAACACTTTCATTAAGCCAAAGGAGCCCATCCAAAAAAAACCACAGATGTTTGCACTCATGCTGCATGATCAACTGCTGAAACAAACTGGCCTGCCCTCTTTCACAGTTCCCATATCCTCCTGAGCTGCACCTTCTGCAGGTCTGTAAATAATCTGCAGAACCAAATGTTAAATCCTGCTTCTCTTAAAGCACAGAATTTTTAGCTTTGGATTGGTAGTGAGTTTAAGTAAGTAATGATTTCCTAAATTTTCTGAGATTAGCAAACAATGCTTTAAGAGAGAGAGATGAATGAAGTAGTTCGCAGACTAATTTGCCAAAGGAATATTGCTGCTGTGCTTCTCTCTTTCATAACTGAGAAGGATGCTTGAAGGGAATCATCTGGCCGTTCAGTGCCTCGGGGAAGGAGGTTCTTGGTTTGCAGATCACAGGTGTTCTGGCTGGGACTCTCAAGAAAATGCGAGATGAATTCCTGTCTATTTAATACTTTGGGCATTGCAGTCCCAGCTCGACCTCTAAGCCCTTCTTTTGCTTGATCTGAGACTGCCAGACTCCAGCCTACTGCTTAGGCCTCCAGCCAACTCGCACAAATCATCCCGAGCAGCTCTCCCCGTACAGGCAAGCGGAGCCAGCTTCAGCTTAAGATCATCAGGTGAGCAAGATGACTAACCACAGAACCACAGATAAGCCTGAGAACAGACTCCTTTAAATGCCAACCCTCCCTCTCTGACAAAATGTCAGAAATTCAGCAGGCTTTAGGTGCCTATTTCCTTAGATCTCTTAAAAAAAAAAAAAAAATAAAAATTCAAATTTGCATGACTAAAAGCAAGGCTGTCCTGTTTCATTGTCAAGTAAGCATTTCATTTTTCTCTGTGCAGCAAGTGAGAGGCTCCATGCAAATATATCAAAACCCACCTTAGTATCATCGCTTCAGGATTCCTTAAAAATAAAACCAACAAACAAAACGGCACACATCTCTCCTGAACAAGTAGCAATGACAAGGGAAGCTAATATCCCATGATAAAGTGTTTTATGTTAATTGGGCTTTTTTTCTTTTCTCTTTTTCTCCAGCCCTCTCCAAATAATTCTCCAAGCCTCTGATGACACTGTCCTGTTCTGAAGGTGTCAGGTTATGGGGGCAGAGATCATTTTTCTGTTCTCTTTGTACCACAGGCAGCATCGGGAGGATCAGGCCAGTTTGAGGCTCTCATGGTACTACCACTGTAAAGCAGAATGTGGATTGCCAGTACAAGCCAACTGCTCTCCTTGCTTCTGTTTAAGGATTTTATTCTGATTGAAAGCTGGTGGAGGCAAATCAGAACAGAGTATTTCTGTTGATGTCAATAGAGTTTGTGTCAGTGTTTCACTGGGCATAGGCACACTCCCAATCTCACACTCTGAAAACTTTCTTCTAGGAGCATGGGCAAACTGATAGTAACGTGCTACTTAGGCACCTTCAATTTAATAAGATTAGTTCTTACGAATATACGCCAGCTCCCACCACATGTTTATAAAACTTCACCATTGGAAATGAGCACATTCTTATGGAATTTTGTGTTGTTTGGTTTATTTTTCAGTTAATGAGGAACTGGCCATGGCACAAGACCCCGGAAAGGTCCTCCTGAATTCCCATGGCCAGTGGCAGAAACCCAGGAGATCTGGACAAAAAGTGAACAAATGCAAGAACTGAAGGAATTTAAGGGAGTCTCATGTCTCAGGAAGCAAGCTTAAACCCAGTACTCAGCTCTGCAGGTTTAAAAATAACCAGCTGTAGATAAATACCACAGAGGAAAACAAAACAGAGAGGAGAAATTAGTGCTGTGCCGTACAACAGCTGCTGCCGTTCAAAAAGGTCTTGTAACAGTTTTGCTTTCTCACATGAGGCCAAGCAAGCAGTACTTCATGCAACTCATCGGACACCAGAGACCTCCTGCAACGTACTGTATCAGTTCCCTTACATGACACAGGATTTGGAGGGGGGAAAGCACCTTGCTCATTAGCCCTTCCCTAGCATACTGAGAAGAAAGCTATATAACAAGCTCCTGAGAGAGCTGAGCTGGCATATACAAGGAAGGCAGCCTTATTAAATTGAAGTTGCATAAATAGCAAGTTCATATCAAGCACTGACATCTAGGAAATTGAGAAGGGTGATGAAGGGGAACTGGCTTTTTTTTATTAGCTTGTACACTTTGGGAAAAATTGCAGGTTTTGTAAAGTATGCTTTCCATAGAATTTGGAAGCAAAATGTAACAGTGATGGGAAACAAAAGGACTTCTCTCTGCTGACTGCCCATGCCAAATTTTGAAACCATGAAAAGATTAATTAAGTCAGTATTCTGTAAACCAGTTATTATTCTAGTTTAAAGACAAATGGATGATTTTTCAAATAAAAAAACCTGTAAATATAGAGTTTTCTTTTTTGCGTGTCATTTGTCACACATAAAAAAAATCTCCCCCCCCCATTAGCTGTAGATGTAGAATTTTTAGTGCATCTCAGATTGCCTGTGGCAGATGGCCCAGAAAAACGCAACTCAAACTGTTTGCAAGTACTATTGCCTTTCAGCTTCTCTGTTTCTGACTCTCAAGTTTAAATCCAAACTGATGAAGAATGAGAAGTGACTACCATTACCGTCCCTGATATTTACTGTCCCCGGTATTTACTGTCCCTATCTGCTAGCAATTGCTGTCTGCAATTACCTTTCATTACAGCTGTTTGTCACTACCCACCCTGCAATAACAGAGTGGATAATGCCTTGTCTGAGATTATGTGTGGTTTTGCACAATTTCAGTTCCCACAGACTTCTAAGAACTCCTTTGAATCATTTTATAAAAACACTAATGAGGCCATGACCACAGATTTAAGAAACACTGTAATTTATCAAAGTGTATGAGAAGAAAACAGGAGTCAAACAGCAAGTACCTTTACTATATGTAACAGTCCTCTATCACATTTTAATACTATCCTTTTTAAAAATATGTAATTCATCACACTGGTTCAAATCTATGCAAATAACATAGAATACATTGCATTGAACAGGTGAAGAGCCAAGTGTTTATTACTTGGAAAGAGCTACCTGTACACCTGTATAGTAAAAGTAAATGTTAGGATGCTTAAACGCAAGTACCTCTAATTAGACCTAGTAGTCTCTATTTGGGTTTCCAAAAGAATTACCTACATTTGAAAGTGCAAAGTACTTTGTAGTTCCATTTGAAATCAGCAGAAGGTGCTGGGTGGAAAAAGCCAGGCATTTATTCAGAAGTCACAGCATTAACATGAACAGCAAAAGTTAAATACAAGATAGACATACGGACTTTGACTTCAAAGGAAGTGACCCTGTAAGAGAACCACAGCAAAACCTGGAAGAGCGAAGGTAGTAAACCCAAGTTTATCTCAGTCAGCTGGCGGAGGAATCTGCAGTTTAATTGCAGGGCTCCCCATCTCCAGCTGGCAATTCACTCCAGATGCCCATTAACAGGTTCTCTGTGTGTTTCAAGATGCCCCACCTGCGATCATGCCAGGACTGCTTTCCCAGTATTTTGCAATCAAAAGGCTGAAGACACTTCTCTTCTGATTGTACTCTTTGTATAAACTTGTTCTTCCCAGTAAGAGAAAATGTCCCTGCATATATGTTTTCATGCTACTGGCATGAAACACATCACAGTATCTTACATAACTCCTTCAAAAAGGAAAAATATATATTTAAATAACACCATAGAACTAAGTCTTTGTCTAGATAAATTATAAAAGCATTCTCTAAATATATATGAAAACAGTAATTGCAAGGAAATAATTTGTCTTCAATTATTGTAATCACTGAGGAGTCCTCCGTCTATCACTAGCAATAACATGAGGCTAGGATTCCACTCCACCGACAACCAGTAAGCATGTTTAAAACCTTCCTGCCTATCTGTGATTGCTTCCTCTTCACTTCCCAGAACAGAATTTGAAGTCCCAACATTTAAGTAAGAAAGGTACAGAGAAAGGTGTTAAGAATGATGAAGAATCTGGCTGATGAGAGAATGACTGTTAGGTGTCTATTCTAGTATCGGCAGTGGTGCTATCAAACAAAGTTAGCAGAGGCCTGTGCAAAAGAAATGAAAGGTGTTTTTTTCCTTAAGACACATGGAATGGTGAAAATGCCTGCCAGAGGAATTTTTTTAAAAGCAACTAGCCAAAAATCCAGAGGCAGATAAATATGAAAGACTGATAGACCAGTAAGTCTTTGAAAATTGCTGAAAGCCGGAAGAATATTTGGGAAAGTACTGCTTTCTAGTACAGTACTTATTCTTACACACACCCCTAGGCAAATACCAGTAGCCTCAGAGACAGGAATCTGGGAGTGTTAGTTAGTCATTTAGCCTGGCCCAGTACGGCCATTCATATATACTTACCTCCAAAAACTCTTGTAGGATTTGCTTCATGCCAAACAGAATAGTTTAAACCCCAGGTGTTAGTAGCATTTCTCATGCTTTTAAGTTGTACTAATATTACTAATCCAAGCATCTTTTACCAAGTGTAGTATAAAAACCCCAAACAACTGAGCAGCCTGAAAATCAAAACAGTTTCAAACCTTCCAGAGGTGTAGTCAGGTTGAGTGCAGGACACCAGCTGCTCCAAGAAGCCTACTTCCACAGTTAATGTGCCTAAAAGCTGAGAAGCTCCCACTGCATCCCTGCCAAGGGTACGGTTAGTTGTCATTCTGATCACTATCAAATCTTACAAACTCTGACCTCTGTCATAGTATTTGTGGTGGTGTATTTCCTTCCCCCTCTCCAGGCTGATTTATGAACTCGGGAAGTCTTGCTAGGCCTTAGCATAAGTGTAACGAGTCGGGCAGTTAAGCGACCTTTGACTGTGCCAGGAACTCGTACACAGCTAAGACAGGGAGATACACTGTGCGTCTCAGGGACTCCTGCTGCCCAGCGAGAGCGGGGGGACGGGAGCAGAGATAGCCAGTTCTCTCTCATAACAACCTTGAGACATTTCAGTCCTCCCCTGCCAATCTTGGAGCATCCCGTATCTGTATTTTGAGTTATTCTCAGCCAGCCTCAGAGCTTTCATTACCTGCACGTGAAATGGTACCAGCACAACTGGGATTCCAGCAATTTGTTGATGACAAAAGTCAATCGTCTCCCGAACCTATAAACGGCAGTACTGACTGAGGCCCTTTGAGCTCTCCTGGACCACAGCGGGCTGTGGCCAGCATCTCCCTCTGAGCAGGACGCCTCTCAGAGCTTGCAAACTTTCCTGTGTGCGAAAATCGGAGGCCTGTCGCTGAAAGCCGACACAACCTGGGCTGATACTCTCCGTTCCTCGAGGCTCAGCCCTTTGCCTGTTGAGAAAGATGCCGAAGCATTCCAAGTGAACCTTTTCACTGACCTCGGGGAATTTTTAAAAGGTATACCTCTTTTTCTCTCTTGTATGTATATCTCTTAGTGTCTTTATGCATGTGTGTGTACTAACCTGAATAGTCTATAAGTATATTATAGCAAGTATAAGTTATTACTTTCAAATTTATACTTTTACTATCATAAACTTTATTCAACTGTGAATGAATTTTAGGCTGCTATTATACTCAGAATCCCTTTAGATACAAACTGTTGACCAAGTCTGGGACTAGGAGTCGATCCAGCCACACCTAGACTCCGACAGCAGTTTAGAAAGCAAGGGGGTCTTCTCTGAACCTCGTGACTTAACGGGAGGGTCTCCCCTACTTTTCCACATTCCCTATCTTTGCACAAATCACAAGAACTTAATTCTAACTCGATTTTTCTTTGTAATATTCCTCTTTTTAACTCATTACATTTTCAGTCTCTATATACATGAGTTTAGTCTGATTTTAACTTAATTTTCCTGAGTGCATTTCATCCATGTACTAAGTAATAGAGTGAACCTTGCCATTGAATTCTGTGAAGCCGCACTTTTATATAAATTTCTATTAAATCACTTTTCTATTGCTAATACAATTGGAGATGATTCTTCAAGTGATCTGAACCCCTCTTCTCTCTCTCATCCCCCCCCGTGACAGTATTTCATTTCTTTTATTCCATCTATTTGATTTCTTCTGTGGCCAAACTAGAAGTTGCCATTCAGCTTGAGCTGTCAAATAGAAGAATACTTCAAGAAACACTTTGTATTGTAGTTGCTAATCACTTTGAGCAATAAATCTTTTTTTTTTTTTTAAACAGTCTGCCACCAGAGTTGCTTGCTTGTCCTTTATGAAACCTTAATCTAGGAAACAATCTGTAGAACAATTCCAACATTTATTATGAACCCTTAGGTGATAATGATTAAAAAGAAAGACGTATTAAGTATTTTTGTGTAGGACCCACATGAATCACTTTCTAAGTATTTGAGCAGAATTAATTACTGAACTATCGTCTCATTAAATGGGCCTGTAATTGTATTTGAAATTGCCTATTTATTATAAAGCCAGCTTGTGAAGTGCCTTGAGAACAATTGCTTTTTTTGCATGTTGCAGTTTTTTCTATAGATATATTATATTAAAAAAAGTAACAATAGAAACTCATCAGTATTGCAAAATATTCCAGAACATTTGAATAATTACATACAGCCAGAATCTGTAAAATGTGACTATTTTTAGGATTGATCACACTTGGGGCTTATGTTTTTCTAAATAACAATGGTTGTTTAATTAGTACATGTTTAATCAATGGAAGTAATAGCTATGCACAAGCTATGCTGATCTGAAAGCACCATTAATTTTTCCCTGACGAAAGGTTCTGATTAGTATTTGAAGAAATACAGCTCTCAGTGAAAGTAATATTGTTTTCAAGAATATTATATTTGTGGTTTTAAGGATTAAATACAATAAAAACCAATACTGATCTAGTGTCTAACAAATCAGAAAGATCCAAATCAATAAGGAATTGAAGCAATACGCTTTCCTCCCATCAAACGAGTTCTGCAACCAATACTACACCGTATCAAAAATACCCGAAAGATTTTATAGAGCTTTTTCTTGCGTACTTTTGTATGAAAAATCCATTAAGACATCCCCCTAAATGCATGTATCTCCATTTTGACCTTCCCTTACATATCCCAAACTTGCTACTTGCTTGACAACCTCCCTAGTCATGCACAGTGTTGTGGCAGTGTTCTTATATTACTAGGCTGGGTGGGGTTCTCCTCCCCTTTTTGAAAGGCCCAACCTCTCTGTTTTTGAAGAAAAGCAGGTAACATTGTTATCTGCTATTTTTCTGGGTGATGTGCGATGTAATTGAGAATGCCTATACGCATATAGAAATCAACATCTTGGTTACTGTTGTCTTATGTTATCCAAATTATACAAAGCCAAAACTAATATGAATTTCTGTTAAGCAAGCATGCTGACAGATGGCAGCAATCTAAACTGAGAATAGCACCAAAAATACATTGCTCAGAAGTGAAAAAGAACGCAGTGAGAAGTCTTATGATTTGTTTTGTTACTTGAAGATCATAGTACATCCTAACTCAATGAACTCAGTAGAACCACCTGCAGACCGAGGGGCATTTTAACTTGCACTGTGCTGTCCAAATCTTGCCTGTTATGGCACCTGAACATTTCTTCTCTGAACCACAGAAACCAGGATGCTTGTTGGAACATGTCTAAAAACCACTGATACTTTAGTATCAGTTTTAGGAGCCAGAAAATTGTGCCACCCTTCTAGTAACCCTGGTGACTACTTGCACTAATCCCTGCTTTTCAAGGTTCTGTGGCAGCTAGAATTGCAGTTCTCATAACTGACTTTCTCAACTTAAATATCTTCCAAGTTTATGTCTGAGTGCCAAAAGTCATACAGAGAATAAACAACTTTATTTTATAACAGAATTACAGAAAGCAAAATATCACTTAATACAACTTCAAGCTGCTATAAATCTAATTTGGCATTTTAACTATACACAGAGTCAACAGCAATCCCCCACCCCCCGCCCCGAAACAAACAACTCCCCTGCAAGAACAAAATAAAAATAAAATCCAAACAGGTTTTCTCAATGGCAGTCTCAAATGATGGTACTGTCTTACTACTTTATGAATGGAGTCCATCGTACACTTTTACTCAGTATCCCAAAAACCTGCATCAACCATTAGACGAAGCATGTGAAACGTATACCTTCTCAGTAACAGAAATGTCAGCTCTAACATGGAGACAGTGAGGTTTAATAGAAAGCGAGCATTCTACACATGTATTCAAATAATGGAAGTGTTGAAATTTGGACACAGTAAGAAAAAAAGCACTAAGGTTTTAAGCTGCCTAGATCATCTTTTGTTGGAAGAAGAGAAAGCTATTTTGTTCTTCCTTCTTTCCTTATCTGGAATGCTGCAGACAGCAAAACATCTGCAAAAAGTTGAGCATTGGCACCAAAGTGCAAAAACGACACAGTGCTCAGTCAGAAGAAATGTGTCTGCAACTCCTTCTCCTCTATAGACTGCCACACCATCTCTGCTCCACAGAGAGGAGAACCTTAGAACAGAAAGAGTTACAGAGATATCAGTATAAAATTTATCCAAAGAAATATATTTTTTCAAATTTTAGGAAATGTTGTATTTTTATAAAAATCTTTGTTATGTGATACCATATATTTACCTGAATAATCTGAAAAAAAAAAAATCTGTAAATTACTCCAGTAAGAGATTTCACTTGAAATATTTGGAAAAAACTATATCTAAATTAGTAAAGATCTCCCTTCCTGCACAATTACCACCTGCTCCAGTGAACAATGCTTTCCAGACTTCTTTTTTGTTCACTTTCATATGATTAAGAATAAGCTTCAAAAATACAAGTATTTGTGCAAAAGAAGATCATATCCTCTAAAACTTCATTTAAAAAAAAATAAAAATCTAAGAGTGTTAAGAAGTGGTTATAAAAAATAAACAAGAAAGATTGTAAGGGAATATAGACCAAAGATGTTAAAATGGAGTTTGGTATTGGCATTTAAGTCTTGAACATCTGGTCATCATTGCTAGGCTTAGTGAATTCGGTAGAGTAGTGATGACTTGGAATGATTACAGTTCTTCATGATCATGATCACCGTCAGTATCATTTTTACTTCTGGAAGAAAAAGGAGGGGGAAAATTACACAAGCATTCATAACGGATACTATGTGAATGTCACATCAGCAGAGTCAAAAAGTCATTTTTTCCATATAGGTTATTTGGAGGGAAGGTTATTTCATAAAAAAATGTTGCATTAACTAAAGCTCCCTTCATTCATGAGGTAAACAGTAAGTCAGTTTCTATCAGTACTTTTCCTGCTTTAGCGTATCTTCTCCCTCCCCAAAGTTCTCACGGTATTTTAATAGTCACCTCTTGCACAGTTTACTGAAAATTTTAATCCACATTCTAGTTCATAAATAAAATAAAAAAAGGAAGATATTTGTTCAATTAATAATCCCTCAGAATCAGTGTAATATCTCTCAGTTTTATTACAGAAAACAAGTCTACAAAAACAATACTGCCATAGTCATCGGGGCAGAGCTTTCATCACCTTAGAAACAACTAATCAAAATTTGTGGCATGACTCCAAGGCCCAAACACAATTGTCTAGAGCTGTTTCTGCAGTCCCACCAGCCCTTCAGTTGCTGCTACAGGAGGGCATAGGGCTCTTGATGGTCAAGCTGCAGACATATTCAAGGCAATTCAGGTGGCCTGTGTTTAGACAACTAAATTTTTTCCTTCATGTTTAACTGAAAGGTATCATCAGTCAAGTCACCAGGTCTCAAATACAAGAGCCAAATGGTGAAACGTCTTCATATTAGTCCTCTTTTACTCTTTCACAAGCATTTCGGACCAAGAGCTGTAAAGCAATTGGCAAACTCAGACAAGAACATCTGATGCTCTCCGATACACTGCAAGCACCATTCCACAATGTATATATTTCTCAAAAAAGCAAAAAACCACCCTCAGCAGATGGAAGGAATTCTTCAAATGTTTTTTCTGAAAAAAATTTTTCCAAAGTTGTTAAATATTTGATGAAGGATCAGAATCAACTTTGCAGCTGGTCGCTAATGTATAATGTGGTGCAAATCTGCCAAGATTGTTTCTTCCTCCCATGACACAGTCCCTTCAAAAAAGATATTGTAATTACGTATATGGGATAGATTATGTTGAACACTGATTTGAAAGATACTTTTCTGGATTAAGGTAGCATGAAGAAACTGGCACATTTCACACTGATTAATAACAAATGAAAAATGTGATGGTAGCACATATTATAATAGTAAATCCTTGTAAATCAAAATTATCTCTTCTGCTGTCTCAGTGTATCTTTCTACCTTAGATCCTGCTATGCAAATGCTGAAAATACAAGATGGATGGTTTGAGCGTGCACGTTTCATGTTGCTGTGTACCAATGGACCACTGAAATTACCTAAAATCACAGGCATTCTCCTTGCTAGAAACTAATAGCTCTCTCAAAAGTGATGTGGATTTTTCCAAGCCCTTCTGGAGCATTTATGTGATGTGAGGATTCATCCACACATCCCTATCTCACAGTTCAGTACAGTTCCATGTCCTTTCCTGTGCTTTCAAAACAAAGCTGGAGCATACATGCTATACCCATTTTCAGTGACACTAAGCAACAAAGCTACAAAACAAATCCAGCTGAACACTGAAATAAAGGTACAGTGAGAAAACATAGAGATTTGTGCAGAGTTCCTACTTTTTGGTAACTTTTCGGTAACTTTTCCCCAATCCTCCCTCACAAGCAACCCCCCTTTGTTATCTCCACAGTTTATAACATTATATAATGTTATAAAAATTAAAAAAGTATTAATGTTATAACGTTAATGTCCCGGTGAGTGTTGACCGAGCAATTCCTTGATCCATGTTGTTTTCCTGGTTTGCACAGTTATGAGCAAAGATTTTTCATTCCTTTTTCAAACACACAATAATCTCACCAAAACTGAAGAAATTGTCAGGGGGCAGCTCAAATTTAGCTCCACTGTGATGTAAAACCTCCAGCTTCTCACCAAGCTCAGAGGAAAGCTGGCCAAAAGGTAATTTATAAACTCACATAATCAAAACAAACATTGTAGTGCTAGCACAATCTGTATAAGGCCAGAAAAGGCAACCGGAACCACTTTGATGGGGAAGGTGGATAAACTTTCTGTCTGCAGGCAGAGGGCAGGCATCCTACTGTTGTCCTCATGGACTTCTCCACAGCATTCAGCATTTGCTCTATGCAGTGCTGCAGGTAGCAGGAGTTCAGGACCAACTCCCAGAAGAGTTGATGTGTGCAGTGATGGGAACCAACAATTCTGCCAACAGATGAGAAACACTCTCTCCCCAATACCTCACAACATGAAGCCTCCAACTGATCATATACATGTCAACAGCTGGCAACGTATATTTCCTCAGCCACATAGGCCCCAACACTCTCTCCCCAATACCTCACAACATGAAGCCTCCAACTGATCATATACATGACAACAGCTGGCAACGTGTATTTCCTCAGCCACACAGGCCCCTCCACTCCTATCCAGATGTGGATAGGGTGGGTAGATGAAATAAACTGAGGCTTTAGCCTATGTCTTTCAGCTGAAAATACACATTTGTGATCAGTGACTTGTTCAGAAGACTCAGATTCCTTGATAATGGTCATCTTTCATAGAGTAGCATTCAGTAGGTGCACTTCACATCCTTGAAGCTTGCATCTTTTCTCCTCTGGATCACAGAAGTGATACCCGACAATGAAATCTTCAGCTCTTAGGAAACTCGGGCACAAGAATAAAACTGATCTTCTCAACATTAGAAATTATCAGGATTATGTGAAATACATCCTTCTCTCTTTATAGTAGTTTACATCAAATTTGGAATCAAGTCAGTGTCTCATTTTTCATATATTCCTTCATGAATACTTCACGAACAGTGCTCATGATATCTAGAAGTCTCCTGAAGCTGCAGGATGAAGTTTATGACAGGTAGTTTCCTTTGGTAAAAAATTTCATTCAATACTAAGGGAATGCATGCCTGTACAGGACCTAGGACTCTCTTCCATGGGCCACCACTGCCATTGTATAAGTTACTGAACTGAGGAAATAAGAATCATGACAACACTAATTTCTTTAAAAAATACAAAATGTATTTCTTTTACCTGGTCTCCCCCTACCTTAACATTGATCTAAACGCATATTAAAAACTTAAAGTTGTACTAAACCAGTTTTCCCTTGAGATGTGCCAATAACACCTGTGCTCTTCTAGCTAAATACAGAGACTCATCAGTAGAAACTAAGATGTCTCCCAACGAAGGCTTAAAACATTGCTTTTTAAACGTCATTTATTTTTAAATCTCTCCCATTGTTATTTAACCATGCCAAATGAAACCTTTCCCCTGAATCTGAATCTACAATTAACAAAACCATCAAGTTTGAAGAATCTGAAGCTGCAGTTTCATTACATCAACCAGTGTGACAAGCAAAGGAAATCTGAAGCTTTATACACCCAAATGGTTACTGAGCTTTAAGACATTAGCCTATAACTAGTGCAGCAGCAGGTTTATTCAGTGTTCATTCTGATCCTTCTATTGAATACATCAAGGAGAGCAGGGGGTTTTTTTGTTTTTCTTTTTTTCATTCCTAGAAATGAGGGCCTAATAAACTGACATTCCTTCAAACACCTCTTTCAACCAGTAAGAGTCTTTAAAACTTGAGTTTGCAAGGTATTTACCTCCTTGCCTGGGAAAACGATAAAAGGTTAAATATTGCAGTGTGCTTAGGACTAAGAATTAGCTGACTAAATTAAAATGTCCAGGTGTGCCCTTTCACTACTGGGAACTGCACGTAGTCTTCCCGCTAAACAACCAACATATAATTACAATTAATGTCAGATTGGACTTAAGATAAAAATTCTTACGCTAACAGTCTACTATTAGTGCCTGCTTCAACTCACCATTTTGTGATAGCATATATCAAAGACACCCCATATTTTTCAAGCCTTTTATTACAGAACGCAACAGAAAACTGTTGCTACATTTTCCTATGTTAATGTCCTGGTTTCGGCTGGGATAGAGTTAATTTTCTTCCTAGTAGCTGGTACAGTGTTGTGTTTTGGATTTAGTGTGAGAATAATGTTGATAACACACTGATGTTTGCAGTTGTTGCTAAGTAGTGTTTATACTAAGTCAAGGATTTTTCAGCTTCTCATGCCCAGCCAGCAAGAAGGCTGGAGGGGCACAAGAAATTGGGAGGGGACACAGCCAGGACAGCTGATCCAAACTGGCCAAAGGGGTATTCTATACCATATGACGTCATGCCCAGTATATAAACTGGGGGGAGTAGGCCTGGGGGGAATCGCTGCTCAGGAACTAACTGGGCATCATTGGTGAGTGGTGAGCAATTGTGCATCTCTTGTTTTGTATATTCCAATCCTTTTTATTATTATTATTGTCATTTTATTATTGTTATTATTATCATTATTATTTTCTTCCTTTCTGTCCGATTAAACTGTTCTTATCTCAACCCACAAGTTCTACTTTTTTTTTCCCCGATTCTCTCCCCTATCCCACTAGGTGGTAGGGGGAGTGAGTGAGCAGCTGCGTGGTGCTTAGTTGCTGGCTGAGGTTAAACCATGACAGTTAACTATATACATAAGCTTACCTGAAGTATTTGCTTGAGGGCATTTTTGATTTTTACTCTTCATCTTCCTCAGCAAGTTCAGTTTCTTTGTGCACCACCACTCTTGTGACAGACATGTCAGGGTGCTGTTCTTTGGCTTCTTTGATTGCCTGTGCCAGGGCCTGCAAATGTATTTGAAATATGTAACTCAATAACAGCAAAAGGACATTCATGTGGAACCACAGAATGGGAAAGAAGCATTGGAATTTTGGTTATAATTGTTCAGAACTCTAAACTCCTGAACTTGAGAGGGCTCAGGGGTAAAAAAACCCCAACCACCAAAACCCAAAACCAACCAACCCCCAAAACACCACCCCCCCCCAAACACTATGCTAAAAATTCACCAAAATTTCCAGAAGTAACCAATAACCATAAAGTTATCCTGTACCTCTCCTAGCTCATTCCAGGAGACAAAAAGTATTCTTATACCCCAGAAGTTTTTGAACTTCTGCAACACATGATTTCACAAGAATGTACACAGTACCGAAAAATAAGAGTGCCCTTCAGTTTCCTGAACAAAATGGAAAGATACTTTGGAATGTGTACTAAGTATGATACCGAAACTCTGGAAGAAGATCATAACAGAAATTTCTTTCTCATTACAAAAATCTCCTTTTTCTAGTTTAAGAGAACTCTCTCTAGCTTAACTCAGGGAAGTGTAAATACAAGTATTATTCAGTTTCTTATAATCCCCCCTCCACATTTTAAGAAATTTTATCTTCTTAAGGGATGTACCAACATACACAGCTGGCAGTTGGACAAGTCCAACTGCAATATTCTATTCTATTCTATTCTACACAAGGCTTTACAGTCAACCACATAAGAGCACCCTCTGAGGCAGAACAGGCAAAAAAGCACCTGGAACCTTCCTCTGATCCAAATCTTATTTCAGTGAGCTGTATTACTGTTGGAAACCAACACAACTAAAAAAAAAAAAAAAAAAGAAACTGGAAGGCATTCTGAGGCAACAGCAAGCTCACTGTTCACCTTAGTATCAACTACAATTGAAAAAACCCAAATATACTAGAAAGAGCAAGAAAAATATAATGCAACAAAAAAGTTTATCTTAATTTAGAAAAGCTACAATTTCCTGAGCCATTGGTGGTAAGTGGGAGATGAAATAACTAACTCTGAAGAGAGACTGGAAACACCACCATTAGCCACCTTAACTATTATATCATAATGAATCTGAAATCCTATTAAGGAAATATGTACAGAAGAATACACAGTATGCATTGGTACAATATGGACATTTGCTGATGTATTAATCCTAACAATTTTTTATTAGTTCATCTTTTACAATAAGCCAAGTGTAATCTCTGTAGTACAAACGAGGATTTAAAAGAAAGTGGCTGCTGAGATTTAAGAATCAGTGGTTTTAATCAAACCATAAACAATGAAAAAACCTTACGTCTCTAATTGTTAAATTACAACAAGTAATACAAGCATTTTATTCTGAAACTCCAAATTAAAATATTATTTTCCTGTTGAAAACAGTTTTAGTGATGTAGGGAGCTAAAAGACAAAAGAATAAACATCCAGCATGTAGTTTGTGCATTTAAAGAGCTCCATATCCACTGAAGAAAAAGGGGTAGAGATTTCTTAAATCTCTTAAAAGCTGCTCACTGCTGCTTTAAACTTCAGTGATTAAAACTGTGTTTTGTACTTCCTTTTTCGTAATTTCATTTTTCACTTGATTACCCACTTATCTCAAAACAAAGAAGGGCTTAGAGAATTGTCTGGTATACTAAAGGTATTGTGTGACCTTTCCAGATGTCTGAAGTGCACTGAACGTGTGTCAAGGCAAACAAGAGCCATGCCTGATGTTGAACAGCCCTGTCATTTAATTATGAGTTTCAAGAAGAGATTCAACCTGTCAAGAGCCACTTTCTGGAGGCAAATCAAAATGTGAAATTAAATTCCCTGAGAGCTCTCAGTATACTACAATTAAGAAGTTAAATTAAATCCTGTTATGTTGATTTGTGTAGCTTTCATAAAGTTAGAATTGGATTCACTGCAACTTTATGCAGAAGCTAGGCTTTTCCATTTGTATTATCCAGTGACTGTTGATTGACTTTGTTACTATAGTTTCTTAGATCAAACCCAATAAAAATTGTGTCATCATTGCTACAAAGATAATTGCACTTTCTCAATTATTTTTCTGTGTACTGCTCGAATTCAGCCTTCTTAACTGGGCAGGTAGATTTTAACCTTAGTTTCTAAGGCATTGTAAAATACTGCTTTGGTACCAATAGAGATGAAAGGTACTTACATAAGATTCCAGAAGATCAACAATTACTTTTGTTATACAGAATTCTACAAATACAAATCAAACACTATTTTTTAAATTTGAGCAGTTCATGCTTTCATGTATTTCAAAGCTTTCAGTCAAAACGAGTGCTGCACTGAGATGTTGCTGACACAATGCAGTAGAGACTCCCATCTATCCAGATTAATGTATCGAAATAAGATTATTTTAGTAATGCTTTTCCTCCCAAATGGCAAAAGCAGCACTAAACAAATTGTCTCTTCCAAAGAAAGCAATCCCTCTAGAAATATTAAGAAATCCATTCACATGATCTATGATGCAGAGTTACGAATGCTGTTTTTTTCTTTCAGTTGTATTCTAAAGGCTCCTTATTCACAAAATGTGATTGCTTAACAACTTTGCCACAATTAACAGTCTCAGGGTCTTTCTATGTCCTCTTATTCAACTTCTCTACCTTTCTCTTATTTCAGGTTTCTGAAATATCATCTAGATCTCACTGGACTACAAAAGCACATTGTAAGTGTTAACAGCTTACATACTCACCTCATCATGGTCAATATCTGCATCTCCAGTAATAACAATGCGCTTCTCAATTCTTGTTTCTGATACCCCACCTTTTACCATCTACAGATGGCACAAAAAAAAGGAAGAAAACATCATTGTAATTATTCCATATTGCCACAAAGCACTCCCTTCTGTTGCACTGAAACAAATACATTTCTGTGACTGAGTTGCAATTAGTAGTAAATATTTTCAGTGCTAAATCACCCTTTCCTTTTTCAGTTATGCAGTTAGTCACATTCTAGCAATTGCTAAACTTGATAAAAACCAAGCAATAGAGAATTCTTTCTGTTACTGGAGCCCAAGTTTGAACAGATCTAGATATGCAGACAAACTGGAATTCCAGCTTCTTCCACCATATAAATCTGGCAACATGAAAATTCTAGGAGTCTTTTCTTTGATTTCAACCCATCTATCATGGACCTCTTCTCAGTCTCTGAAGAATCCTATGCCATTAAATACAAAGACAATTTGGTTTTCAGTTCTGCTGTTCATGGACCTTAGTGAGATATTTTCAACATATTTCACATTGCCGATGGAAATAATCTTGTGCTTTATTTCTTACGCTCATGATTGAAACATTTTAGCTTACAGAAAAACTCTCACAGAAATCACATTATATGCTTTTTAAAAAAAAAAAAAAAATCAGCCTGTATAAAAGAAAAGAATAAACTACTACTAAAGATACACTGACCATACTAGGAAAGATCCAAATGTTAAGAACACCATTAGAATATTTAAACTATTTTGGCAGGTCACTTTATCAATAATGAACAGTTTGGGATGTAAAATAGAAGGTTAGTTTAGAAAATTTAGAGTGTCTTTTAAATTGACGATAAGCAGTTGGTAAGAAAAGATAAGATCTGGTGCATTACGGTAATCCCAGTCTTTTTTTAAGTAAAAGACAAGACTGAAACCATTTTCTTTAATGGTTCTTTCCAAAAAGCAGCATTATTTGACATCTGAAGTTGACAAGTGAATGTACACTTTTTTAACCCTCCCCCCTCTAGCTGTGGTAGCACAATTTATTGAATAAA